>NW_022103928.1:34561208-34562259 GCF_000313985.2 Echinops telfairi | reverse complement strand
ACAGAAAATATAGACTTGGTGATAGAAATGAAGCCGAAGATTGCAAGACAGAATTTTACGAGACCAACAACTTGTTCATAGCAAATAGCTTTTTTTCAACTACATCAAAGGCAACTATACACATGTACTTCTCCAGATGGAATAAACAGAAATCAAACTTACTACCTCTGTGGGAAGCGAGGATGGAGAAGCTCAACATCAGCAGCTAAACCAGACCAGGGACTGACTGTAGAACAGGCCATCAATTGCTCACATGTAAGTTCAAGATAAAGATGAAGAAAATTAAAACAAGTTCACAAGAGTCAAAATTGCCCTTGAGCCTATACCACCTGAACTTTGAGAACATCTCAAGAACAGATCTGCTGCATTGAACACTCACTGCAGAAGACCTGATAAGCTGTGGGAGGACATCAAGACCATCATTCGCGAAGAAAGAAGGCCATTGAAAGACTGGAAAGAAAGAAAATGTCAAGGTGGATGTCAGAAGAGACTCTGAAACTTGCTGTTAACCATAAAGTAGCTAAAGCAAATGGAAAAAAGGATGAAGTCAAGAAGCTGCAGAGAGAATTTCAAAGGGCAGCTCAAGAAGCCAAAGCCAGATATTTAATGAAATGTGCAAGGACCTAGAAAACCAAAAGATAGCTCAGCATATCTGAAACTGAAAGACCTCAAGAAAAAAGTCAAGTCTTTTATCTTAAAAGATTCTATAGGAAAAATATTGAATGATACAGGAAGCCTCAAGAGAAGATGGAAAGAATACACAGTCACTCAACCAAAAAGAACTAGTCGATATTCCAACATTACAAGATGTAGTATATGAGCAAGAGCCAATGGTGCTGAAGGAAGAAGTTCAAGCTATCCTGAAGGCATTCGCCAAAAGCAAGGCTCCAAGAATTGACAGAATACCCATTAAAATGTTTCAGAAAGCTGAAGAAGCACTCACTCAGCTATGCCAGGAAATTTGGAAGGCAGATATTTGGCTAAGTGCCTGGAAGAGATCCATATGTGTGCCCATTCCAAAGAAAGGTGATCCAACAGAATGCTCAAACTG
>NW_022103928.1:34554144-34560239 GCF_000313985.2 Echinops telfairi | reverse complement strand
GAAAGTTGGACACTGAATAATGAAGACAGTAGAATAGATGCGTTTGAAGCGTAGTGCTGGGGAAGAATATTGAAAGTATTGTGGACTGCTAAAAAGATAACCTGATCTGGATTGGAAGAAGTAGGCCCCGAGGGCTCCTTAGAAGCAAACATGGCAAGACTTTGTCTTACATACCTAGGACATGTTGTCAGGAGAGTCCAGTCCCTGGAAAGGGACATCATGTTGGGTAAAGCGGAGGGGCAGCAAAAGAGAGGAAGGCCGTTGATGAGATGGACTGACGCTGCATCAGTGGGCTCAGGCACAGGAACAATTGTGAGGGTGGTGCAGGACCTGCGGTGTTTTATTCTGTAGTGTACAGAGCCACCATATGTCAAGGCTGACTTGATGGTACCTAACAACAACAACAACAATGTACACTGGTCAGAGCCGTCATCGTTACCCAATCATAAGAATACTTCACATCACGTGGGCTCATCTGCATGTGCTAGAAGCACCAGCAATTATTTTTGCTGCTGCCAGTACTTTAATAGTCTTTTGTAAAATTTTCTAGTGGAGTGATTAGAGGAAATGGAGAAAAAAATGTGAGGGCTTCTTCTGCTCATTTACTAATAAAGTAACTAATCATGTTATAAATCAGTAAAGCAAGATTTTATAAGACAATTTTGCATTAGTATTCCTAGATATGATTCATAAATTTAGTTCGATTTTTTAAAATGTTAAATGTTAGCAATTGGAAACTGTACTTATCATGTCTTCTTCTATGATTAAAATGGAAAATAAAGACTACTAAGGATTCTGTATGGTCTGGTATGAGAGAAGTCCATGGTGGGGTGGGAGGGGCTATAGCCATGGTTTACTGCCACTGGCAGGGTCAGGTGACAAAAGCTGGTGACAGGGTTTTGTAGTATCTGGTAATGGAAGGCCTAAAGGGGATTTGGGAAAAAGTGCCTACCCAATGCCTCCAACAGGAAGCCTTGGGCTGCTAATCACGAGGTCAGCGGTTCAAACCTTCAGCTGCTCTGTTTAAGAAAGATGAGGCTGGCTCCTCAGTTAAAGAAATACAGCCTTGGAAACCAGAGGGTAGTTCTACTCTGTTCTAGAGGGTTGTTAGGAGCCTGGATCAGCTGTAAGGCAGTGAGTTTGGGTTTTGTGGAATGCCTCCAGCTGCATACGCTCGAGTGAAGATTCAGGGTGGAAGAAGGAGCGGTCACGGCTGCCTGAACTACTTACACAGGCTTACGCGACACCAGAAGGCGATATTTAAAGTTTGATTTACGTCCAAGTGCAGTTTCAAATTCCTTCCATGTAAAACATGCTACTGGCTAACATTTGTCAAACTCAGATTCCTTTTACAAACGGAATGAAATCAATTTCATTCTTAGAGGCAAAAGTGGTCCAGGGTACCGCAGACACCGAGGAATGCAGAGTGATGCCATCATGCTATCTCCCTCAGATCCCACATCTCCCCACTGAGCCACACTACTGAGGAGGAGACATCCTGGCCACCTGTCTTCTTCTCCACTCACACCACACACAATCCAGCTGCGGTTTTCCTGCACCCCACACCGTGATTTCCAACTCTTATGAAGGCACACTCTTTTCCAATGCATCTTGCCACTTCGAATAAAACCGAAACCAAACCCACTGCCAAGTCGATGATGTGGACCCATAGAGAGCCACCTGTGGGTTTCTGAAACAGCCTAGTCTTTCTCCCCTGGAGCTGTTGGTGATTTCGAACTGCCGACCATGAAGATCACAGCTCAACTTGTAACCACTACCCCACCAGGGCTCCCAGTAACTCCTCGTGGACTTCCTTCAATGGGAAGCCACCAGCACTAGCATGCTCACAGTCCGCAGGGGCCTCCCTGCTGTACGCAGAAGTAATTCGTCCTCCGCCTGGTTCTGGGAGCCCCTTGTAAGCGCTTCGGTTGTCAATCACCTGCACCACTTCCCATTGTTGGTTTGTTCACTTTGCTGCTTCCGACACAAGTCTGAGAGAGCGCTCTCTCGGCTAAGCTTAGGGTCTTACTCATTTTTACATGTCTGATGAATAGCAGAGGCAGGAGCAAGACATGCTCAAAATAATATTTACTGAAAGATAAATAGATGAATGATTATGACTCATCGGAACAGTGAGGGTTCTACACATAAGCCAGTGTTTGTATACATACGTATGTGTATATCCTATGTATGTATAATTATACACATATATATGCATATACATATGAACACATGTATTACCACTGAGTCAATTCTGACACAGAGTAACTATAGGATAGGGTAGAAATACCCCCGTGGCTATTTGCGACTGGAACTCTTTATGGCAGGGGTGCTCAATACGTCGATCGCGATCTACTAGTCAATCGCAAATGTAGTGTGGGTAGATCGCATGGCATTAAAAACATAGACGTAAGCCTATCATCAATCCTGTCACTTAATTGATATACAGCGCAGCCAATCAGATGCAATCTTAGGCGTCAAACGTATGCACAAACAACTGCGCTGAGTGCAGTAAGACTGACAAGCTAAGTTATCACCAATTTTTAGACCTTGGTTTTTCTCTTTTAAACGTAAAATGAGTGGGACAACTGAACCAAGTAAGAAGACAAAAACGTATCACTTTCACAGGGAATGGGAGATGTTGACACTACAAGCCGACATTCAGCTGAAGTCCAGAGCGCATGAACAGTTCTGGAACTTACTCGCAGAAGGAAAGTACCCAAACCTGAGAAAATGTGCTACCTCCTTGACTGCATTCTTCAGCTCTACTTATTTATGTGAGTCAGCCTTTTCTCACATCAAGATCATTAAGTCCAAGTACCGTTCACCACGACTGATGATCGTTTGGAAGTGTGCTTGAGGCTGGCTGTCAGCAGCTCCTGTCCGGACTATGCATCCCTGGCTCATTCCATTTGGTGCAAGGCACCAGAGTAAACTCAGGTCAGGACAACAAATAGACACAGTTAATTGTGTTGTTGTGCAATATGGACTCATGCGGTTATGCAAGGTACATAAACATACAATTTATAAAGAATTCTCAATGCATTTATGAGTGAATGTAATAAATAAATATATGTTTGGCATTGGTGTAGTTGGTAGATCATGTTGACTTGATCATTTTATAAGTGGCTCGCATGCTGAAAAAGTGTGAGCGCCCTGCTTTACGGAGTTGAAAGTCACATCTTGCGCTTGCTGTTGTTTCCGAAAGACTGCCTCTGTGGTGAGCAGGCCAGCCTGCAACCCTCTGCACCACCCGGGTTCCACAGAAATGTACACTCAGAGAAACATACACACATATGAAGAGATTCATGCCTAGGAGCTGGTTTTTGTGATTTTTGTATGTCTGAAATCTAGGGGGAGGGCTTCCAGCCTGGACACCCTTGGGCAGGAGCTGCTACTGTGGCCTTGAGTAAGAATTTCTGCTTCCTCAGAGAAGTTTCACCTGCTCACATTCTTGAGGGTAATCTCCTTGACTTAAAGTCAGCTAGCTGTAGATGTAAATAACAAAAACCTTCCCAGCACCACCTAGGTAACGTATATACTCATGTATAAGCGAAATTTTCAAGCACATTTTTTATTCAGTTTTTGTGGTAAAATTAGGTGCTGCGGTTGATATTCGGGTCAGTTTATGCTCAAGTATATACGGTAAGTAGCGAATTGAACTTCTTCATGGAACAAACAGATAATATCATTGGCTGTCAACTGGAAGGTTGGAAGTTCCAGTCTACCCACAGGCACCTTGGAAGAAAGGCCTGGAGATCCACTTCTGGAAAATCAGCCACTGAAAACCCTGTGGAGCCTAGTTCTGCTCTTACACATGTGGGTGGTGTTTTCAAGTACCAGAGAAACCCCCATCTCAAATATCATGAAAGGAGAACATTTATTAAGTCTTAAAAGAGGGAGAAAACACAAAGACACAGATATATCATCTGGATGAGGGAGACCATTAGCACGAGGTTAAAATAGCATCTGTGCCTTCACAGTCAGGACGCTAGTTAAATAAGGCATGGAACAAAGGAGACTATCAGAAATGCGTGATTGATGGCAGATCAATAAATATATCACAGTTACAGGTGGGACTAGAGAAGCAGGTACAGGACCACTTGGGACACCTACACTATGTTAGATAGAAGAGTTTGCAAGACTGGTCCAGGGTTCTCTGACCAAGGCAGTCAGGACAAGACTGATAGAGCATGACTCATGACTACATGACCCCCTGTTCTGTCCCAGTAGGGTGATTTCATCAAGGGTACACTCAGGCAAGCCTCTAAGAGACTTCCTCTTCCCGGCCGAAGAGGGTGGAGGTAATCTACTTTCTAAGGTACTGTACCCAAAGGTAAGATGATCTACATCCTTGTTTCATAAACAGAAAGAATTCAAGGGAGGCTTAATCTATGTGTGAACTCTGCACATGGATTTGGGGCTGTCACTACCACTCATAACCTTTTGCAAGCCACGGTGCTCAGAATGTAAGCACTAAGACAGTCCCCAGGAGTCACAGTCCACTAAACAGCGGTTGTTTTTTCTGCTGTAGCTGTGCTGGGCGGACACATAAAACTGCCCGGTGCACTCGGCATAGCCGGGCATCATTAGAGACAGGAGCCCGGTCACTAGAGACAGGAGGATCTGCGTCTTTCTGGGACGTGAACTAGTCCTTTTGAAAACAGCAGATGAAACTTTGGTGACAGCTTCTGTTGATGCTCCTTTAAATTCCAAGTGTGCTAACTTCATCTCAACTGCAGCATCTTCTGCTCTCAGACAGGACATTCAGATCGTCTCGGAGAAATCAAAACTCCGGCTGAACGCACGCTTATAAAGAAGGAAACAAATGGAACTTGAGGTTGAGTCCCTGAAAAGAGTGACTCATCTCAGTGTGTTGCTGCTATTTCAACGGCAGCTCCACCGAGAAGGAGAAATAAGACAGATGGGACCTGCTCCCTCTCGGTTCCGTCCTCGGTAAGCCGAGTGGAGACAGACCTTAGCGTCTAGCTCACCAAGGTCAAGGCTGTGCGGGAGAAATGACCAGTGTAAGCCCAGACAGTGTAGTCTTGACCTCAAAGGAAAGAACATGATGGAGCTGGAATGGGTGGGGAGGGCAAACCCCAAATCTTGAACTCACTGCCACCCATCGAGTGGATTCTGGAAGAACTGCCACAGTGTTAAGGTGACTATAGTCCTCCCTCTGTGCCCTGCCCAGCACCCCCAGCCCTCCAGCGCCACGCCATGTTTTCATTGGGCTAACCAGCTAGATTTTGCTAGATCTCCCCGTCCTTTATCCTTATATTTTAAAAAAATGTATCTATTCTGAGTGTACCTTGCTCGCTTCAAAGTTTTAGACATAATTCGGGCTCCAGTGAAAATAGCCAGTCACAACGACGTAACCTTGCTGGTCTTGACCCCCATCACCTTTGACCTTGGTCGGTGGTCTTTAAAACTGCAACAAAGGTGTATGTCATGTGAACAATTTTCCCTTCTTTGGTTTCATCTTGCTTTTCCTGGAGCCCCAAGGTTAAATGGCCACCAGCCGTGACCAATCCTGGTGTCCCTCTATCTTCCCTGTACAACACCCACCTCATCCCACACACACACACCTTTGTTTCCAGGTCTAGGGGTTAAAGGTCATAGAAGAGACACTCCACGTTCTGGAGAAGGGAGGAAACATGGACTGAAAATGGAGCCAGGAATGAGGGGAGGGGTGGGGGTGGCAGTAATAAAGCAGTCAGTCTTGATAACTCGGGCATTTCTGTGTCTGCGGAGCACAGAGGAAACCGTGGGCCCGGGATTCTCAGCTCTATCTGTTTCTGGCTTTTCCCGAAGGGCACATCCACGGCCCCATCCATGACTTCCTCCCATGCCCTCGCCCTCTCCTCAGCCCCCCTGCGTGGGAAGGGAAGTTCGGCAGCTGCTCAAACAACGTTCTTGGTTACCCGGTTGCATCTGGACTGAGACGGGCCAGGGACCAGGACTAGGGGCCTGGGTGGAGAACCCCTGGTCCCACCAGGGAGCGGTATCTCAGGTCAGTGCAGCCTGTGGGTTGCAACCCCTTTGGGGGTCCAACAACCTTTTCACAGGGGTCGCCTAAGACCATCGGAAAA
>NW_022103928.1:34552121-34553747 GCF_000313985.2 Echinops telfairi | reverse complement strand
GAGAACCACTGGCTCAGAGGCTCTTTCTACCCTTCCTTCCCCTGGGCCGTGTGGTAGAGGCCATGCCCACGGGCACCAGGGGAGAAAAGATGAGGACGCCGGTGGAGACCTGTCTGAATGGCCTAACCTTTATTGGTTTCTACGGTGCTGGAACAACCACAAAGAAGTCTGCTGGTCTGGCCCACTGTGATGACGATGAGGAGGAGACTCCTGAGGATACCGGCCCACCGGAGCCTTTCAGAATCACAGCCTCGGTTTCAAACAAAAACCCTAGGAGTGGTTTCTGGCTGAGGGAGCCTCGCAGAGCTGAGCTGCACGCCCCATAGAGGTTTCCGTGGCTAGTGATCTGGAAACAGATCACCAGGCCTTTCTTCTTCGACCCCTCTGGGTGAACACGGACCTCCAGCCGTTCCGTTAGCCACCCAGCCGGATAACTGCTCACAGCCTGGTGGGAGCCGCCTTGGCGGTGTCCAGCACCCACCTCTGATGGGGCTGCTCTAGGGACTAGATGGCTTGGCTGGTTCCATTTCTGTCTAGAAAACCACTTAGTGGTACCTTCCAGAAGGTGGTATTATAATATAGGGGGGTCGGGGGTGAGGCGCGTGCAACACTGCACGCCTAGCAGTCCCCTTCCACCCCTCTGACCCACCCCCCAAACAAGCATGGGGTCCGCAGTCACCCCACGGTGGGCCGTTCTGCTCTGCAGGAAAGAGGCCGTCTTCGCCGCCGCCGTGAGGCCAGCTGAGCCGTGAGCACCGGGACTGCAGCCCCCTCCGCTGGGCTGGGCGGCTGCTGCTGCGGGTCTTCTGAGGACAAAGCTGAGACTGGTTCATTCTTCTGAGCTCCAGGGAAGAGGAGACTTCCTGCTGCCCTCTCGTGTTCGGCTAGGGGAACACACGCAGGGCGATCCACTTTCCCTTTTATGGCCCGGAAAAAACCCCTCTGGCATTAGCAGTTCTAACACCCCCCTCCCTGTGCCCAAGGTCTGAAAGCATGTTCACACCTGCTGCATGGGAAGACGAAGCGAATGAAGCCGATCATGGAACGCTAGACCTTTCCTGAACAGTCCAATAGACATGTAACGCGAGTCACAGATATAACCCCCGAATTTCTGAGTAGTCATATTTAAGAGAGTAAAATGAGACAGGTATGATTCATGACGAAGTCACACGATATTTAAACACATATGTGCAACTATGGGATTTCTGTGAGTCGATAGCAGTGGGTATCGTCATCTCAAAGTGTAATCAATATTTTAAAAAAACTGTTAATATGATATTCCTCCCCACCACACCCCCGACTAAAATATTGAAATATGGCATTTATTTAATATGTACAGCATATTATCAATTCAAACTATCCATCTCTAGTGCTCAATAGCTTCCTCTGGGCAGGGCAGGACTAGACAATGAATACAGACTTTCTTTAAAAGAAAGAAACATTTTCTTGCAAGTTGCTGGGCTGCTTTTATTTAACTGCTCCTTCACAATCTGTAACTACTGTCTGCTTTTTTTTTTAAAAGATAATTTTATTGGGGGCTCTTACAGCTCATATAACAATCCATACATCAATTGTATTAAGCATATTTGTACATATGATACTATCATTATTTTCTAAACATTACTT
>NW_022103928.1:34548458-34551520 GCF_000313985.2 Echinops telfairi | reverse complement strand
ACCCCAGATGCTATATCTTTTGATAGCTGGGCACCATCAGCTTTCTTCACCACATTTGCTTATGCACCCGCTTTGTCTTCAGTGATCATGTCAGGAGGGTGAGCAACACAGAATGCCAGGTTGTTAGAACAAAGTGTTCTTGCGTTGAGGGCGGGCTTGAGCAGAGGCCCAAAGTCCATCCACTTCCTCAATGTACTACCATATAAATATATATACATATGCCAATACCTCTATTTTTATGAATTAATATATTTACCGTATATAGTCGAGTAAAAGCTGAGTTTTTTTCAACACATTTCTAATGCAGTTTTTGTGGTAAAATTAGGTGCCTTGGCTGATATTCAGGTTGGCTTATACTTGACTATATACAGTACATAAGTGCACAGCTATGTTTATAATTGTATCCGTAACTTTGCTTCCTAGATCTTTTCTGTTTCCTTTTACCTTCCTCCTTTCCCACTGTGGCAATTACATAATCTTCTGTCAACTTGAGCAAAGGAGTGGAATCTAGTTTGCCAATCAGGTTGCAGCTTGATGACCTCATTTGGAGGCACAATAGAGATAAATAGCTCACTGGAGGCCAGACCCACACTCGCTGCCTTCTCTTTCCTGCTGTTGAGACACTCAGAGAGCTGGAGGAGACATGTGGAGACCCGGGTCAGCATTGAGATGCTTCCACTGCCACTGGATCCACAAGACCTTCTACCCACTGGCTTGTGATCTTCCTACATTTGGCATTATTGCATGTGCTGCATGAGTCTAAAGAGGAATTTATGGACTAGTATCAGACATATGGGATAATATCAGACTAGTGGACTTGATCTGGACTGGGCTGGGATGTTTTCTCAATGTTCAATTGCTCTTGTATATAAATCTATTTCTTATACACATGTGTGTGTGTGTGTCCATGGATTGTTTCTCTGATCTACCCAGACTAACACATCCCCCTAAGCCCCTCTGGAACCTTCAGTTCCATTGCTTTCTCATGGAGCTTGCTTCCCATGCCTGTCTTATATCGGTAGGCAAACCAACAATAATGTAGACAATAAAAAAAACTTAATGAAAAAAGTAAAAGAAAAAATATATTAATAGCAACACTAAAAAACCCTTAAAAGCATAGATAATTCCAGGTCTTTTTTTTAAAAAAAAATTAATCATTTTGTTTGGGCCTCTTACGGCTCTTTTAACAATCCATACATCACTTGTATCAAGCATGTTTGTGCATATGTTGCCATCATCATTTTCAAAACATGTTCTTTCTCCTTGAGCTCTTGGTATTAGCTCCTTTTTTCCCTTCTTCCTCCCACCCTCATGAACCCTTGATAAATTATAGCTTATTATTTTCCTATCTTACACCTTCCGTTGTCTACCTTCACTCACGTTTCTATTGTTCGGCCCCTTGGGGGAGGGAGCTCTACGTTGATCATTGTGATCGGTTTCCCCTTTCTCCCCCTGCTTTTACCCTGCCTCCTAATGACTGTCTGCTTTTAAGGAGGTCTGGTGGTGTAGGGGTTGCACTCTGGGCTGCTCATTGTAGGATCAGTAGTTGGAAACCAGCAGCTTCTCCGGGGGAAGAAAGATAGGACTTTCTACTCCCTTAAAGGGTTACAGTCTCCGAAACCCATAGGGGCAGTTCTGCCCTGTCCTATAGGGTCACTACGAGTCAGATGGACTCAATGACAGTGAGTTTGGTTGGGTTTGGTCTGCTTTTACCTTGCGCATACCCATGAAGGCAAATGATCACACAACAAGTAAATGCAACAACAACTCAAATTAATATAATTTGGTGGATGATACTGTTTTGCTGAAATGAAAATGCCAATCTCCACACAGAGCCTGGCATTCCTGCTCTGATTTGGGTTCTTTGAAGTTCATCATGCCCATACCTCCATGTCCCTGCTGGAGACTCAATTACCCCACACTTCTCTCTGCCTGCAGCCTGTACTTGTCCAACCTTCTGTGATGCCCTTTGGCCTCCTTGAGGCTCAAAAGCACAATTCACTCAGTAATCTGCCTTTGATCTTATCTTATTAAATGAAGACAATTAAAATATTGTGACTTGGCATCAATGAGACAAGTAGCACTAAATTCAACCTCGGAATTTAACCTGCTCTTGCCCCTCCCCACTTCTTTGTGTTCCCAGTATTCAAAGAACACGATTTGAGTCCTGGGATGCCCAGACTGCCATTTTGATATGATGTGAATCAAAGAGTACAGAATTCCTTGGAAAAGGGTAAAATAAAAAGGTAGATAGATAGATGATAGATAGATAGATAGATAGATAGATAGATAGATAGATAGATAGATGGATAACCTACTGCCATGGAGTTGATGCCAACTCATAGCGACCCTATAGGACAGGGTAGCACTGCCCCTGTGAGTTTCTGGGACTGTAACCCTTCATGGGAGTACAAAGCCTCCTTTTTCTCCCTCAGAGCAGCTGGTGGTTTCAAACTGCTGTTAGCAGCTCAAGAAGGAGCCCACCATGCCACTCTGTGAGAGATGGAAAAGCCACCATTTAGAAGGAGGTAGACCTAGCATGGAGGATATGTCAGGAAATAACAGTTTCACATGTTGATGTTTTTATTTAATAAAAGTTTCCATCATGTTGTTGTAAGATTTTTCGACGTGCACCAGGCCTTGGGGCACATACGGACTTTTTTTGTTGTTTTCCTTTTTTAACTCACTGCCATCGAATCAATGCTGACTTATAGCAACCCATGTGGATCTCTGAGTTAGTTAAAGTCTATTGTGCCAACCTGGCCAATAAGCAAATGTGGGGTTAGTTGAAGGGTGGAGAAATAAATGGCTCAGTGAGCCTCACCTTTCTAGTTCTCGGGTCTCTTGCTTTGTGGTGGTCGGATCAGGGTGCAGCTGCCTTAGCCAGTTCCCTGCTTCAGCTGACAAGGCTCACTTCCTGCAAGACATCCCTGAGGAGAAGCTGCATGGACCTACCCCAGTGCAGCCCTGGGTGCTGGAGCAGCCGTGTGGAGACGCCTGCCAGCGCTGAGATGCTTACATGTTCGGCTGATTTGGCTTTCCTCCTGCAGTTGGCATCATTG
>NW_022103928.1:34542795-34546720 GCF_000313985.2 Echinops telfairi | reverse complement strand
GGCTCCTCACCTCCCTGCAGTGGTGGCTGACACCATCAGCATCCATTACTGAAAACCAATTACAGTCGAACCCCAGACCTCGACACTAATCCACTCTAGAAGGAGCATCCAGAGACGATGCAGTGAGTTCTGAATTAATTTTTCCCATAAGAAATAACTGAAAATGGATTAATCCGTTCTCAACCACTGAGTTTTCCCTAACCTGGCCTTTTGATACAAAACAGTACTCAGAAATTTCAAAGTAAATAAGTTCAGAGTTAAATACTATAATTTAAATAAGAAACACTATATTAGAAAAGGTTTTAACAACTACAGTATGGCCCATGCCTTGAGACGGATGAGGATCTGGATCTGTGGACACGGACGTGGAGAGGAGGATGGAGAGTCATTGTTTAAAAGTGGAATTCCCTTCCATAAAATCGACTGGTAGCTGCTTTTCAGGAGTTTTTTTCCTTTCTTTGCCTTTTTTCCCTAGGTCCTGGGTGGTTTTCTCTAAAAAAAATCTGTCTAATGTGGTCTGCTGTTGGCATTTCCTTAACTGTTTTCTAGAAGAATTTACTAAATTAGCATCAACATCTATAACATGGTTAACCAGTTCCTTATCATGATGAGTCTTTTCAAAAACTCTTTCTTAGGACCCATTTTTTTTAATCTAAAACAAGTACAAAAAGCCACAAAAACTAAGAAAATTATAGCAAAAATGCTTGGAACACAGCCGCAAAAGGTTTAAACAATACATACTAACAACGCCAACTAACGGCCGAGTGACGGAAACACACACTGCTTTTGTTTACAATGATCACGTGTGTCGGCTCGGATTCCGGTGATGGTTTTTCGTGCTCTGATGAGCAAGGTTCTCGGCATTTTGCGTCGAAATCAAATTATGTTGAGTACGGACGCGATCGAGTACCAGGGTTCCACTGCACGCGCAAAACCTCTTAAAAGGATAGTGACACAAGTAAAAGTCGGGGGCCAGCCTGGGTGAATCTTGGCGAAATCAAACCCCCAAGAAAGGACTGGTATCCAGCAATGAAAATCACTCCTAAAATGCGATGCTAAAGGCAAAGGACTCCGTGAAAATATTGGTGGAGGACGTGGACAGACACTTCCCCAAGGGAGAGAGCTGCCTATCAAGTGCACACAGGACAAGCTGTTCAGTGCTGACGGTCACAAGGAAGACGCATCGCAAACCTCCATCTCAGGAGCGCCTCAGGGTCTCCCAACAGTGCGGCGCAAAGAAGAGGGGAGAAAGTCAAAGACCGTGGTAACCATTAGAACGAGATGGTATCTGGATCTCACTGCCACCTGCTGGAAAGGGCTTCGCATTCGAAGGCCCTGGGGCGAGTAAGAGGAAAAGCTCAAAATCATAAAAAAAGGCCAGGCTGAGTGGGTGGACAGAGATGAGTGGATCGCACACAGACAAGGCTCTTCGTCATCCTTCCTAGGGAACCCAGCCCACCCCCCTGGCTCAATCTTGAGTCGAAACCAAACCAAACCGATTCGCTGCCACCGAATCCATTCTGACTCACCGCATCCCTATGGGACAGGATGGAACTGCCCCCTCAGGTTTCTGAGGCTGAAAAGCTTTGCAGAAGCAGAAAGCCTCGTCTTTCTCTGGAGGATCGGCTGGGGGTTTCAAACTGCTGATCTTATGGTTAGCATCCCATGAGAAACCTGGCAAGTCTATAAGAACAATCAGCATGTGAGAACAAAGGAGCATTGGTGGCCCAAGAGGAAGTTCTGAAGGGTTAGGAGAGAAGGCGAAAGGACATTGGGAAACACAGAGAGGAATTGGGATCAGTGCGCTGCATGGGACCACTGACACGAACCGAGAGGGAGTAAAACGTACGAATTGTTGAACACAAGATGTGTCTGCTTTGTAAACCTTCATCCAACTCACAATAAAAAGCGAGGGCAAAACCAACCATGAAAGGGGGAATGCAAAGTAAAACTACAGTGAGACACTACTTGCCCGCTACTATGGGGAGTTACCTTTGAATAAGTTCAGAATCATGGCAACCCCATGCACAGGGGCACAAAAGACCACCATGGTTACAGATTGGATCGTTGTGCTCCACGGGGCTGGAGCTGTGGTGGCATAGGGCTTACACATTTGGGCTACTAATCAAAAGATCGACAGTTTGAAACCACCATCCACTCCTTTGGAGAAAGACAAGGCGTTCTACTCCTGTGAAGAGGTACAGTGTTGGAAACCCCTGGAGGGTCATTCTACCCAGTCCTATAAGGTCACTATGGGTTGGAATTGACCGACTTGCTGGCAGTGCGTTTGGGTTCCGATAAGGCTTTCTATTGGCTGTTTTTAGAAGTAAATTGCCAGGGCAGTCTTCCTCATCTTTCCTGGTCTGGAAGCTCCTCTGATACTCACGCAGCATCAGACAGACAGACAAGAAGTCATGGTGCAGGCATTGAAGCGGTCTCTCGTACACCGAGGATGAGTCCTCATCATTTGAGCCACACCTCCGCCTCTCCCCCACCTGCAGTGGGATGACTAGAATGGCAACAACTAACTGTACCAGCAGTTGGAGAAGAGAGAGGCAGGAACAAAGGGCAGCCATGTGAAATAATGCAGCCACTTTAGAAAGCGTTCCTCAAAAGTGAAAGGCATGCCACTCCCATAATCCAGCCCTTCCACTCTGATTATTTACCCAGGAGAAATGGACGCATGGGTCCACACAAAGGCCTGCCCATGAGTGTTCACCAGCAGCTTTAATTATAATGGTCCACACCGGAGACAACCCAAATATCCATCAGCCAATGGAGGGGGCAAGTGTTACAGCCCTGCAGCTGAATATAGCTCAACAGCCAGGAGAACTGGGATGAATCTCAAAAGGATTGTGTTGAGCACAAGAAGCCAGACAGCAACAATTTAAAAAAAGGAAAATACTATACGATTGCACGTAAGTCTCATTCCAGAAATACCAATTGGTCTACAATAACTGAGAACAGACCAATGATGGCCTGGTAGAGGGGGTTGGGTAAGGAGGGATCACAAAGGCCTACGAGGAACGTGGGAGGATGGACGCTGGATGTGTTCATTGTCTGGATGGTGGGGATGGCTTCATGGCTACAGTATGTCCAAACTCATCTAATTGTAGGCTTGGCGTGTGTATGGTTATGAGATATTAATTATACTTTAGAAACCCCAAGAGACAAATTGAGTCTTCACTAGTAATCATGCATAGAAAGAAAGGGGCTTGAACCCAGGTCTGACTGGTTCCGAGGTACAGGTTGGTGATACTTGTACTTTCCCCCCTCCTGCCCATTCCCACTTGGCTCAGACACACAAACAATTAAGCACAAGACCATGTGAAAGGTTGCTGGTTCAAATCCATCAAGAGGTGGCTCAGAAGACAGCTCTGACAATCTGCTTCCCAAAGATCACAGCCCTGAAAACTCAGCAGCAGTGCTACCCGCACACATGACGAGGAATAAACACACTCGCAGCCAGCAACAACCAGTCACGCTGGAATAAGCGTCTCTGGACGCCAATTGCAACACAGAGCTTCCCAGCCCACTAGTTTAGCAAACCAGTCCAGATTTCCCACTTGCTTCTTCAGGAGGGTTCTTGTCCCTCCCTTCCGCCTATGCACAGCCTACTGACAGCAGTCCTCTTCAACCTGGCCTGCAGAGGGGAGGCCCGAAAAACTATTTTCCCATCAACGTTTGTTCTTGGCTCCGTTTCTTACGGGATGGGGACTCTTCATCCCCAAATCAAACCCTTCTGCTGGCCCGGGGCTGCTTCCGTGCCTGTTTCCCGGGGAAAGGAAGCCCAGAGGGCATGTGGCTCCGTGGCCTGGCCACCATCGACTGGAAGGCACAGTCCGCCTTACACCCAGTTGCATTGTGCACACGTGGTGGGTCTTGGGAGCACCTTCCTGGTCCCTGGAGGGCCTCCAAGGGGGGG
>NW_022103928.1:34515959-34542500 GCF_000313985.2 Echinops telfairi | reverse complement strand
GGCTCGGCCTAACAAAGGCCTCTGCTTTTGCAAGATCAGGGAGTGTCAGGCATTTGGCATCTGCAGGGAGCGTCACCGTCATTTTGGAGGGCGGAAGTAACAAGAATGAGGAAAGTTCTGTCACCACCGCATCAACGGGGCGGGTCCTGATGGCAAAAGGAAAGGAAAAAGCAAAACCAAACCAAACCAGAACCCTGAGCAGAAACCCCAGGGGCCCTCGGGGAAGGTTCTCCAAAGATTGCACAGACTGCTGGGAAAAAACGACACATTTCATAGAAATTCAGGGGGACTTGCGGTGGAAGCCCGATGAGCATTGCTTCACCCTTTAAACAAGAACAAAAACCACGAAGACACCCAACCTTCTCCCAGGGCTGTAAACAAAGGGAAAGCAAGCCCCGGGCTTGCTTTAACGCGATGGAAGCGCTCCCCCTGCTGTCCAGAAGCGAGAGGTTCACTTAGTTTAAAAAAACGGGTGTATGGGACCCGCCGGCAGGCCCTCCTGAACTCAGCCAGCTGGGCCCAAGAACGCAGCAGACACCAAGGACCCTGGCCAGACATTACCATTAAAAGGCAAAGGTTAAAGTAAAGCTCCTTATAACATCAACAGACAGCATCTCCAAAGTTCTCTAGTTGTATTGTACAGAACAGTAGGAGCTAGGGGTTACTTGTTGGCTGCTACCTTTAAGGTCAGCAGTTCGAAACCACCAGCTGTTCCATGGAAGGAAGAGGAGGCTTTCTATTCAGGTAAAGAATTAGTCTTAGAAACCCACAAGGGTCGTTCCACTCTGTCTTATGGGGTCACTGAGCTGGAAAGGAATCTATGACAGTGGGTTTGGTTTGTTTAGCAATCAAAAGCTAAACAAATTCAGTTACACCATCGCCAAACACATAAATAGCACATAGATAAATAGAACTACTTGGTGTGAGCCAAATGGTTGAAGCACTGGGCTCCTAGCTGAAAGGTTGCTGCTGGGGTTGAGCCAGCAGTGCTTAGGAAGAAAGATGGGCAATATGCTGTGGAAAGCCTGCCGCTGAGAACCGCCTGGGGTCCACTTCTACTCTGACACCACAGCCGCTCTGGGTCAGTGTTGACTAGACAACAATCCCTGAGCCACCACAGCCCTCAAATTCATGAGCCTGAAATGTTGGCCTGCACCATAGCCAATAGGGACATCCAGCATCAGATGCCTAGTTAGAACCACTGACCTGGATAGGCACAACTTCATTGCCTTTTTCTTTCTTTTTTAAATCATTTTACTGGGGGCTGGTACAACTCATCACAATCCATCCATCCATCCATTGTGCCAAGCACATTTGTACGTTTGTTGCCATCATCATTCTCAAAACATTTGCTTTCCACTTGAGCCCTTGGTTATCAGCTCCTCATTTTTTCCACTCCCCCCCCCCCCCCCGCCCATGAGCCCTTGATAATTTATAAATTATTATTATTTTGCCATGTCTTACACTTTCCGACGTTTCCCTTCCCCCAGGGAGGGGGTTACATGTAGATCCTTGTGATCAGCTCCCCCTTTGTACCCCATCGGTTCCCTCCACCCTCCCGGTATCACCACTCTCACCACTGGTCCTGAGGGGTTCATTTGTCCCGGCTTCCCTGTTTAATTTCCTTTTTCCCAGACAAAGTTCAGCAGGCTTAGGAAAGAAGGAGGAATGGAAGCAGGAAAGACAAGGAGGAAGAGGGATTGTTTTCAGCTGCCAACTGCTCCGGGAGAGCCTGGTGCAGTTAAGCCAAGGACAGAGACCTGGTTGATTGCTGCAGTTCTAAGCTTATTCCTGCAAGCTCTGACAGAAGGAAACAGTGGGATTTCTACCTCCAAACTGTTTCAGAATTCTGTCAAAACCTAGCAAGTTATAGACCTTAAACAATGTGACAGGAATTACAATCATCCCAGGAGGTAATTGACAGGGTTTACAAGGATCAGAGAGGACTTTTGAGCTTGGAACAAAAGAGGAAGGTTCACAGGAAACAATTTACATTTACCCATGGTTTTATCAGACTCTTCATTGATATCTTCGTTACTCCAGGGGCTGTCACAATAGGGTTTTAGCCCCTAAGCTTATCTAAATGGCCCTGCTTCCCCTTTTCTGCATCCTTGAATAATCAACAGGTTTCACAATAGGCTCAGGCCTTAAATAATTAACAGGTTTGAAAGGATTTTTTATTTTTTTACTATAGGGAGGGAACTGTTACACCCCGGTTTCCTTTTTTTTTTTTTATTTTTTAATTTAGAGAATACTTTATTAGTTTCTGTAATCAAACCCATGTAGATAAGACCTTACCCCGGTTTCCTTTTAACAAATTAAATCTCAACTAACCAAATCCCAAACTAGATTACACTTCCCGTGTTTAATGAGACGCAGGCGAACACGCTCTATCGGAATCAGGGGTGGCACCTTGATGGGCTTGCCATGAATGGAATGAAATCTCATCAACGTCCTGTCAAGCTACATTGCATTGCTGAGTGTAAAGCTGATGATATACCCCGTAAATCTTTACTCAATTCACAATAAAAAATTAAAAAAATTTTTTTTTTCTATTTTCCAGCTCTTATACAAACCCCAGGAGTCCTGACGGCACAACACCGTAGGACCCCGGACCTCGACGCTGAACTCTTCTAGACCAGTCCTGAATCGATTTTTCCCGTAAGAAATAACTGAAAATGATTAATCCGTTCTGGACCACCAAGTTTTTACCCTAACTTTGCCATTACACAGAAATTTCAAAGTAAATAAGTTCAGAGTTAAATAATAGAATTTAAATCAGAAACACTACATTAAAAACGTTTTTAACAGCTACAGTATGGCCCATACCTTGAGATGGATGCGGATCTGGATCTGTGGACGCGGATGTGGAGAGGAGGACGGAAAGAGTGGACGCGGATGTGGAGAGGAGGGCGGAGAGAGGGTCATTGTTTGGAAGGGGAATCGCCTTCCATAAAATCACTGGCAGCTGCTTTTCAAGTGTTTTGTTTTGTTTTTTTTTTACCCTCCTTTGCCTTTTTGCACTAGGACCTGGCTGGATTTCTCTTTAAAAAAAAAAAAAATCTCTCTAATGCGGTCTGTTATTGGCATTTCCTTAACTGTTTTCTAAAAGGGTTTACTAAATTATCATCAACAATATCGATAACGCGGTTAACCAATTCCTTATCATGATGATTCTTTAAAAAGAAAAAAACTCTTTCTAGGACCCGTGTTTTTTTATCTAAAAACAGTACAAAAGGCCATAAGAACTAAGAAAATTACAGCAAAACGGTTGGAACACAGCCGCAACAGGTTTAAACAATTCGCACTAACAACGCCAACTAACGCCGAGTCACTGAAACACGAACTGCTTTTGTTTACAAAGATCACGTGCGTCGGGTTGGATTCTGATGTTTTGTTTGAGCTCTGATGCAAAATTTTCTCAACATTTCGCGTCCAAATCCGATAATGTCGAGTACGGCTGGGGTCGAGTAGCTGGTTCTACTGTAGTGAGCACGTTGTTCTGCCAACCAGCAGGTGGGCAGTAGAAACCCCCCAGCCGCTCCGTGGGAGAAAGAAGAGGCCTTCCACTCAGTCCAGAAAAGCCGCAGGGGCAGTCCAACGGGGTGGTGTAGTCACCTTGAGTTTACATGGTGGCTTTGAGTCGAAATCAAGTCGGCAGCAGTAAGTTTGAGTTTTAAAAAACACCCTTTTCTCCTCCCCTCTCTATTTTATTTTATTATTATTTTAAAAAATAATTTTATTGGGGGCTCTTACAGGTTTTATAACAATCCATTCAGGTCTGTCATTTGTGAACCTGCTCCTGACAGTGTGGGGGACAGTAAAGCCACTCAAGGCTAGAGGGCCACACCCCAAACCAATCTCACTGCCATTGAGTCAATGCTGACTCATAGTGACCCCCTATGGGTTTCCAAGACTGTAATTGTTTACAGGAGGAGAAAGCCCAGTCTTTTTCCCGGGGAACTGCTGGTGGTTTCGAACTGCTGACCATTTGCATCACAGCCTACTGAGTAACCACTACATCACCAGGGGTCCTAGAGTGCCCCAACCAGAGGCTGGCAATAAATGCCCACCCTTGTAGCCTGTTGTGTCTCTAGATGCTCTTGAGCGATAGAAACATCCCAAGTGGGAGGCGGCTCGTCCACCCGGTATTCCACAAAGGTGCTGCCTAAGCTTTTTCTTCTGCCTCATCTCAGGATACCCATTCTACAGTGCTTTACTGAGCTGCAGTGGAGGGAGAATAGGCTTTAAAGTCTTGACTTAATCACCCCATTCTCGGGTACAATCAAGGGTTGATGCCTGTTTAGATCTGCATTTCTGCAAACTATGGCCCATGGGGATTCCCAGAAGTGTATTAAGTGGCCTGTTGGCAATTTGCAGTTTGAGAAGAAGCAAAAAGAGAAGGATTTAGTTCTAAGGCATTTAACAAATTCGGAGTATCAAAATTAATTGTGATTTTCACAGAGTTGAAATTGTGATATATTCTTAAAGAATTTTTACCTTCTTAACAATTATGTAAGTACTACAAAAACGGAGTTGGTCATTTCCTCTAAGTTATCTCAGCTAATATTATTTTTTCATATTTCAGTTTGAAGTTGTAGTTGTATCATTTGTTGGTTGTGTGTCCCTAGCCCACAAGAAGGATGTCGGTGGCACAAAAGCAGTTTCATCGAAGCATAAAAACTGGAAAACAAAATCTAAGTACCCTTGAACCACACGAACTGATAGTCAACCAATCTGGACCTCAAAATGGTAAAGTTCACACACTTTAACCCAAAGTATAGAAGTAGATAAAGTTACAAGTATGTACAAACAAACGTTTTTTAAAAAGCATTGCTAAAAGATCATAGAAACCTTTATTAAACAAAAAAGGTCAAAATGTGAAGCTACTGTTTCTTGCCGTCTCCTCCATCTGGGTCTATTCACTTCTGAAGGTGGTATTTCCAGCTGCCTACCCCTTCTCGGCACTTTCTGATGGCAGTTTTGGCATCTTGGAGGTCTTTGAATCATGTTCCCTTTTAATGTCCTTGGAGCGTGAGGAACAAAGAGAAGTCTGCTAGGGCCAGATCAGGGCTACAGGATGGTTGGGGTAAGGCTTCCCAACAGCATTCCCATGGGACAATCCTTACAACCCTTGAAGAATGAGCAGGTACGTTGTCATAATGGGGAAACTCGCTCCACAATTGCCCCGGTCTATTCCTCAACAATGTAGTTTTCAGTTTTCTTAAACCTTCCTCCTAGTAAGTCTCTATGATTGTTCTTACTTTTTGAGAAAATCTATCAAGATCCTCCCCCCCGCCACTTGGGAAGCCCCCCAGCCCCCAAAGTCACCATAACTTTCTGAACTGAGCTCCCTGCCTTGAATTTAACTAGCTCAGCAGTGTATGTCAGAAGACCCTTCTTTGGAAGGCCCCTTAACAAGACCAAGACAAGTATCAACCATACTGGGAGAACTCGTCTTCAACCAACCACTAATTGCAGAGACAAATTTAAACACGTTTGGAATAAATTCATGCATGTAGGTACTGGAACCCAAGTAGCAAGAAATTTATACTTACTCTTTTCTATATGAGGTGGGATTTCAGCACAGGATATACATTAACTTGTAATTATTCTGCATAGGCAGCTGGAGTAAAGAAAGGCAGTGTCAATGAAAACAATGATATGGATTCTCTGAAAACTGGACTCCATTAAGTTGGTGATTGGCTCAGTTAAAATGCTTGTATGCCCTCCCTCAATGCAAGAACACTTTGTTTTAACAAACTGGCATTCTGTGATGCTCACCTTCCTGGCACAATCACTGAAGACAAAAATGGGTGCATAAGCAAATGTGGTGAAGAAAGCTAATGGTGCCCAGCTATCAAAAGATATAACATCTGGGGTCTTAAGGGCTTGAAGGTAAACAAGCAGCCATCTAGCAGAGAGCAACAAGCCCACATGGAAGAAGCACACCAGCCTGTGTGATCGTGAGGTACTGCTGGGACCAGTTAAGAGGCACCAGAAGACCCAAAACAAACAAACAAACAAACCATATTGTTGAGAATGAGGCGGGTTGGAACAGAGACCCAAAGCGCATCTGGATTCAACTGACCATGGATAGAAAGTAGATTATCAAGCCTTTCTTCTAAGGTGCCTCTAGTCCAGGTGGATTTGAGACTCTAACCTGGTGGTTAGTGGCCAAGCATGCAAACAAACGATTTGCACCATTCAAAACCAAATCCACTGCTATGGAGTCAATTCTGACTTACAGTGACCCTAATATGGTTTCCATGACTGTACACCTTTAATGGAGCAGAGACAGCCTCATCTTTCTCATTTAGAGTAGCTCTTGGGTTTGTACAGTCAACTTGTACACTAGCAACCCAAAGCCCAACCCACACCAGTGATCCAGGGACTTCTTTTCCCCCTTAGTGGGCCTAGCATTGATTACCTGACATGACATCATTGGGTTTTTTTCCCCCCTTTCTGTCACTAGAAAGTGAGTTTTATGATGGCAGGATTCTTATTTAAGGCTTGTTCATTGCCTTAACCTCAGTGCCTGGGACAGTGTTTGATACTAAGTTGATACTTTTTACCTGTTCAATCAATACATGAATGGATTTATTAACATCCATTATATGTTATGCAGAAGGCAGTGGTGGTTCCATGCTACAACTGTTACCTTCCCCGTGGGAAAGCCAGATTTGAGTCCCAGCCAATCTACCTCAAGTACCGTGCACACTCCCCTGCCACTGGAGGCAAGCATGTTGCTGTGATGCCGAACAGGTTTCAGTGGACTTTCCAGACTGAGATAGACTGGGAAGAAAGGCCTGGCAATTTGCTACCAAAAATCCAATAAAAGCACTACAGATCACAATGGCCCCATCCCTTTGTGTAAGGAGTCGTCTTGAGTCAGGGCCAACTTGATGGCAGAGTGAACCATCACATGTGTTAGGCAGTGTTTTAGGCACTAGATAGAGAAGTGTAAGGCACTAGATAGAGAAGTGTAAGGCAGACAAGGTCTGAGGAATTCAGGCCTAAAGCAAGTAAAAACACACACCCACACACACACACACCCACCACCACCACCACCAAACTGACTGGCATCAAGTCAATGCTGACTCATAGCGACCCTATAGGACAGGTAAAACTACCACCTGCGAGTTTCTGAGACTGCTCTTTTTGGGTAAAGAAAGCACCATCTTTCTCCCTCTGAGTGGCTGGTGGGTTCAAACTGCTGACTTTACAGTTAGCAGCCACTACATCACCAGGGCGCCTGCAAACAGTCGTTAGTGCTGCAAATAAAGGAAGGTAGAATTGCTCCTATGGGCAATTTTAGAGGATCGTTAGGGACCCTCTTTCTGAAGGGTCAATATTTAAACCAAAACTTTGATAAGAAGAAGGAGCAGTCCTGCAAGAAGTAGGGAGAAGCATATTCCAAGCAAGGGAACCGTAGGCTTTGAGTTGGAACAAGTTTGTCTCCTTCAGGAAGAAGGCAGTGTGGCTGGAGCGACAGGCGGATCAGCAGATGTAAGGGACGACTCGTAGTAGCAAGGGGCTTATAGCTATGCCAAGTGTTCTTATTTGACTCTGTATTGGGGGACACGGCAGGAAGGTTTTAAGCAAGGGAAGAACCCCACATGGCTTTTATATTATATATTGGCTGTTGTGTGGAGAGTAGCTTTGTAAGGTGCTAGAGTGCCCTTGAAGCGATCACTGTCATTTGAAGAGGACGCGATGGCTGACACAAGGAGACTGGGGATGTTTGGAAAGAATTTACTGATGACTTTGAAATGAAGAGAAAGTGGAATAAAAGACGGCTTGAACAATGGTGGGGGGAGCCACAATGATGCTCTTGGGCCGGGTAGCAGGAACCCAAGGAGCCCTGGTGCTGCAGGCTCTGCTGCAGTCAAGTTTAGTATTCCAGTTCAACGCGGGGTCCCCTAGAGCACCAAGGGTTTCCAGTATTGTAACTTTACGGAAACAGACGTCACGTCTTTCTCCTAAGTAACAGCTACTGGGTTAGAATTCTTGACTTTTTGGTTAGCAGCCAAGTGCTTAAACACGGTGTTACTAAAGATCCCCGTCCCCTCCCCCCATAAAGATTACAGCCTAGGAAACCCCACGGGGCAGTTCTCTGTGGGGGTGATGAGCTGAAATTGACTTGCTGGCACACAACAGGAAGCATCAAGGGCATGCAAGGCTATTTGATACCTGAGACAGCTACTAAAGTCAAAGGGGGGTTCAAGCTAGCAGTTAGATGTCCAGGCCTGGAGCTTGAGGGGCAGGGCAGGTTGGAGATGTAACTGAGAGACAAGAGAGGAACAAGGATACTTAGCAGTCCTTTCCTAACAGAGAACCGATTTTGTTCATGAATCCCCCCCGTTGCTAGGTGCCTCGGAGGAAATGGGCCTTCACCATAGCTCCTGCGGTCGTTCTACTTGGTATGAAAGTACATTCCCCAGGTCAGTGATTGGTTTGAAAATGGAAATAGATCCAACTTTAGCGAGTGAAATATAGAATTCATGGGCAGCTTTTTCTGCATTCCTTAAAGGCCGCAGGAGATGACATGCTTCTTCTCCCAAATGGTGTCGCTCTTTGATGCCTTGAGCTGCTACGGCATCAAGAACCCGCTTGAGGATGCTGCTGATCGCGACAGTAGTGGAACAGGTAAGTGCAACGAGCAGACAGGTTCTTCCTGCCGTCACTGAGCCAAGAAATCAACCTGCTTCTGCAGGTTCTCGTCCGTAATCATTTTTATTGCTGTTAATCCAAGACCTGGCTTAGAAAACACTTTCTCCTTGCTGTTTTGTTGAGGTTGACAAGCATTTCCATTGGGTTGGCATTTACAGCATTTTGATGAAATATAAAGCATCGGGCATGTGTAGAACATAGAAAGAGGGCCTGGGACGCTCCAACAATTATGAGCGAGGGAAAGGGAAAGAAATCAGCAGTCAGAGAAATGCCACCACCGCAGGAGGAAGAGGAATTGAAGCTGAAAGACAGCAGTTTTCAGAAAGTGGAGAAGTCAACCACACCTAAGTGAAGGGGAGAGCTGGAGGGCAGGGGCACTCCGATTCAGCACCCCTTCATTGCAGGTCCTCCATTGAAACTTTCATTGGTATTCACCTGAATTATCGTGCCAGCCTTCTAATTAAAGTCCCTGTGTTTTGTGTTAGCTTTTGTGAGCGCAAAGAATAGGCTTTTATGATAGTGCGGGGGGGGGATGGAAGGGAAAGCATTTAAGAACTAGAGGAAAGTTGTATGTTTCATTGTTGCTACACTGCACCCTGACTGGCCCATCTCCTCCCCGTGACCCTTCTGTAAGAGGATGTCCAGTTGCCTACAGATGGGCTTTGGGTCGACACTCCGCACTCCCCCTCCTCATTCGCAGTGATGTGATTTTTGGTTCTTTGATGCCTGATACCTGACCCCTTGAACACCTCGTGATCACACAGGCTGGTGTGCTTCTTCCATGTGGGCTTTGTTGCTTCTCAGCTTGATGGCCGCCTGTTTATCTTCAAACCTTAAGACCCCAGACTCTTTATCTTTTGATAGCTGGGCACCATCAGCTTTCTTCACCACATTTGCTTATGTACCCATTTTGTCTTTAGCCTCCTTGCATGTCTCTTCAAACCCGAGCCTTTGATTGGTTGTTGGAGAACTTACAGACTTGTGAGGGTGGCTACCAAGGAAGTCAAGGGTGCGAGCAGAGAGTTAGAAAAGGCATTGTGCTCAGTCTGCAAACTACAACCTACCTGTTGCTTTCCCCATATTTTTTTGGTCACAGTGTATTGTGGGTACTTCTGGGCTGGGTACAGTGCTAAATAATTACCTGATGGGGTCTTCTGTATCTTTTACAATGACACCAAAAAGCACTGATTCCTGAAAAACACCCCAAGGTACTTCTGAGTTTAGGTATGTGTTTATTTACTGGCTTCTGTCACTGAGACTTCAGCTTGTGACTCTCTAGGTGCCATCCCACTTCGGCTCTCCTTCTGTCACCATGGTGGCACCTGTCATGGTAGTAACCATAGCTTCTGGCATTCCTGTTCAAGTTCTTACATCCTCACCTCCTACCATCCCGAGGAGAGAGGGTCTTTCCAAACAGTTACATACGAAACAAAGACCACCAAACTCACTGCCTTTGAGTCGATGCAGACTCACAAGTGACCCCATCGATTAGCACAGATCTGCCTCTGTGAGTTTCTGAGACGATAATTCATTAGGGGGGTAGAAAGTCCTGTCTTTCTCTCATGGAGCAGCTGATGGTTCCAAACTGCTGACCGTGGGGATCGCAGCCAAATGCATACCCACTATGACACCAGGTCCCCTAGTCACAGAAAGAGAAAAAAGCCTTCCCCAGAAGCAACCGGTCTCCCAGCATGTTATTGATCTGAATTTGGTCATACGTCAACTCACACAGCAATCACAGGGACCAGAAAAATGAAATTTCTTGGTAAAAAGTTAACCCAAAGGGGAAATCTTTGTATCTGAGTGGGATCAAACCACCCCAAATGCCTGGCTGAGAATGCCAGGTGGGCAATTTCTCAAAGGACCTGCAAGGAAGGAGTTAAGATCCTGGGAAGGCCACTCCCAATATCCAATACACACGTGCAATGGCCTTTTGGTAAGTAAGCAACCAGGTATAGAGATTAAATCATTCTTCCTAGGTTATCTGTGAGTAGAAAGCCACCTGCATGGGAGATGGTCCCCACACCTGCGGGGCTCGCACTAGCAATGCTTCGTAATCTCCATGGAGAGTTGCCTTAAACATAACACTTGGCCTGGGTTTTAAGAATCAGTGACTTGTAATCCACAGCAAAGTTAAAAAAAAAACAGAGAGAGAGAGAGAGAGAGAGGTGGCTTGAAAGTAAATGGACCAAAAGTGTACATAATGCAAACATTACTTTAAGAAAAAAGCAAGTGGATATATTAATATTGAACAAAAACGTTGGAGTCAAACAATTTACTAAGATCTGAGGGATATTTCATAATAGTAACGAATTAATCCACCAAGTAGATAGAGGATATTAAGTACGTATGCACAAAACAATAGAGTTTCAAAATACCTGAAGCAAAACCTGAGTGGAAAGGATAGGCAAATCTCTTGGGGATTTAAAGCACTCTAATTCCCAGAAATTATAGAACTACCAGACAGAAGACTATCGAGTATATAGAATTAAACATCATCAAACAAGAGGAACTAATGGACATTTAGAGAAGATTCCACTCAACAGCAGAAGACAGATCCCGTTTGAGCACCTCATAAAATAAACCTTCACAAATTAAAGATAAGTGAAATTGTACAAAGTATGTTCTCAGACCCCAATGGAACCAAACTTTAAATCATTAACAGAAGACAAGAAAATACCCTAACATTTCTAAATAATCTCTGGGTCAAGAAGGACATCTGAAAAGAAAAATTTAAAAATTGTACATATAAGTGAATAAAAAGGAATCCACAAATATTAAAAGTTGTAGGATGCAGTCAGAGCAATGAGGTGAGGGAAATTTATAACATTCAATGGTCACATTGAGGGGAAATATCTTAGAATAGTATCTTAGATCAGTCTTTTTCAAGAGACTAAAACAAGAAAAGTCAAAGAAAACCTAAGGCCAGAAGTTCCCAGCACCTAAATTTAGTCACATGTCCATCCCTAACCCAATCACAGTGGCCAGTGGGGATGGTCAAGAGACATACTGTACTGGAGTCTTCCAGTTGACTTGATTCAAACATTATGCTGAACTTTCAATGAAAATTCCACAGAACTTAAGTGGGCTACTTTGTAATTTCTTCTCTGGTGACTCCACTGCTTATAAAACAAAAACACTCCTTGCTGTCCTAATATTGTTATAACCTCTTGATGATAAATCTCAGCTACTACAACGGTGCTAGATAGGTTCACAGGACACCGTCCAAGTTATTGTAATCAACAAAATTCTTCATCAGTCACCATGGCAGGCATCATAATCGACTTATCTGTTCAACATCTTACTTCATCCCTAGCGTCTCCAATCATTTGGGAGTCCTTAAACAAACAAACAAACAAACAAACAAACGATTTCTAAATCCTTCGACTGAGATTTATCCTGATTTAGTAGCCCTGGGAGAATGCTTGAATTCTGGTTTTTACATTACACATAGTCTGCTTATGGCGGGAGTGTGCCTTTTTAGGAAGAAGTTGAGTTACTACTCTATTCCCTACCCTGCTGCCTGGCTACAAGCAAGCCCAACGCTTACCCAGTTTACTTTTAAATTCTCTTTGCTTTTGCACAGTATCTTTTGAGTATTACAGAGAACCTTTCATACACCAAATACACAAAGTAAATAAGTACTGCTACAAAATCATAAACCTTTATTAACCAGAAATACTAAAATGTGACGCCATTGTTTCTCAAGATATGCTCTATTTGGGTCTACATAGTCACATAGTTCTGAAGGCAGGGTTTCCATCTCTCGAATCCTTCCCTAACTCTATACTCTTCAATTTATCTATCAAAATGGCAGTTTGGCATCTCCAAGGAACTGAAATTATGTTCCTTTAAAATGTTCTTTGAATTTTGTGAGAAAGCCTGAAAGGGCAAGATCAAGGCTTTAGGGTGGATGGGGTGCGGTTTCCCAACCAAGTTCTTGCAGGAAAGCCTGGGCCACCTTCAAAGAGTGAGTAGGTGTATTGTCATGATGGGATGTGGGTGGGAATTCCTTGGTGCAATTTTCCTGACCTTTCTCACCAAAAATGCTTCTCATTAAAAATAAACTTCTCGTTCAACCTGTGTCCTTTGGGAAGACCTTATCAAGACTACCCCTTTGACATCCTCCAATCATTGCCCTCTTTCTGAGCTGACCTGCTTTGAACTGGCCCAGCATATCTCCACGGAAGCCTCTGATTTGATTGAATCTTAGTCTTGATCATGTTCAAAGTCCCAGATTTGTTCCTGGTTACAATCTGTTCCATAAAATTATCTTCACTTGCTTCATTCTGGCTTGAAAGATGGATGGAAAGACCAGCACTTTGAGATAGCTGATCTTTGTGCAATATTTTAAATTGGCACCCATGGAGTCCAATGCTAGCTGAGGCCATGATATTCATTTATAATAGAAAATGCCATGTGAGATCCCAACTCCAATTCAGTAGGTGTCTCATAATAGTTGTCTTCTACCAATGTTTGGAGTTCAGCCAAGACCTCTTTAAAGTGTAGTTAAAGCAAACCTTTTGCGGACTGAGGCTCCCTGACCACGGTATTCTCGATTGCTTTACAGGAACGTGTAAGTTGGGACACCAAATACGGAAGCACAGAGAATAATTATGGTGCTAGTTCCATTAGCTGCCAAAACACTCGTCTGTCTTGCAAGTCCGGCCAGAATGCTCCTTGAAAACAAGGATGGTGAGACGGTCAAGTACTTTGAACAGGTTTTTCAGACCAGTCCCTGGAAATCATGCCTGGTAGAATGGCAGTCAGAGTGGAGACCCTCGACAAGATGCAATTAACACAGTGACCGCAATGATGGGCTTAAACGTGAAAACGACTGTGCGGCGCCGCAGGACTAGGCAGCGATTTGTTCTGCTGTACAGATCGCCGTCGGAACCAACCCAATGACAGCTACCTTGTTAAAGCCTGTCTGAACAGGGTCTAGTCGGAGACACTAAAAAGGATAAGGCATCAGCTGGAAGATGGTCGATGCTCCTATTCACAGCGACATGAATTCTGCGAAATTTGAAGAATACACTTTATGTATGGTGCTTTAGTGGAATGCTGAAATCAAGAAATTAGCAGTTTACAATTGGATGATTTGTTTAATGAACAGATGGGGCAATATTGAAGATGAAACAACTAACTGGACAACACGTGTTAATTTGTGAGGGCACAATCCTGTTCATGGCCTAATGATTGACAGCAGTGATAACCAATATCAGACATCTAACCTGGTTCTAGTGTATACAATTCTGACTGAAAACCTAAGGCTGAACACTTTCTGCTTGTGTGCCATACTACTGTGCCCAGGTCAGCAGCAGAGTAGAGCTTTTGATGGAAATCTTAAGTAGGATCAAGATCCTAAAGGATCTCTTGTAAGAACTTTGCCACGTGAAACATGGTTTTACCAATAATGTCCTGAAGAAGTCACTTAAGTACCCTTGATGCATCTCCTCCCCTTTGATTTACTGCCTTACCTCTTCATGGGATCCTTACTTTTTTTAAAATAAAAAATCTCCACAAGGGGGTACCCCCCCCAAACTGGAATTTCACCCCCCACCAAGCACTATATATTTACATTCCCCCCCCCCGAAAAAAAACCCCACCTATATCACCTTCAAAGTACTCTCCATTACACCTAATACATTGGTCAAAGCTAAGATTCCATTCTTGAAATCATTTTTCAAATCCGTTTGGATGGCTGACAGCCACCCCCCTCATATTTCTTCTTCACCTCTTCTACATTTTGTTCTTTGTTCAAAGAATGAAGTCACATGGAATGAGGTCAGGTGAGTAAGGTGTTTGGGGAAAGAGAGGCATGCTGAATTTTTGGCCAAAAAGTGGCACACAGAGATGGCTGCATAAGCAGGTGCATTGTCGTGGTGGCAAAACCAGTCCCCCATCCGCCACAACCAGGCCTTTTTTGTTGCTCACGGTTGCACTATCACTTCAGAACCTCTAAATAGAAAGCTTAACATTCTGACCAGGTGGAACGAACTCCAAATGCAGAGTTGACATTTTTGTCCATTTGGATGTCCAAAACGAGGTTTGTCATCAATTGACATTTCACCTTTTTTTTTTACTTGTTGCATTATTTTTATTGTTAATGTATCTGACATTTCCTTATAAGTAAACATTGCAAGATTTCAGATAATTTATAGTTTTGATGAGATTTTAAAAAATCATTTTATTAGGGGCTCATACAACTCTTATCACATCAATTGTGTAACATTTCACCTTTTTTGAAATGAGAAACACAATTGTAGACTTGCGTTTTTCCCCTAGCACTGTCCCTGTAAGCTGTATTCAACATCACAAGAGTTTCCGTAGCATTTTTCCCGAGCAGGAAGCAAAATTTCATAGCACAACGCTCTTCTCTTACATCAGCTGGGTTTTCTTTGGGTACCCCCTCACATGCTAATCTAAGTAGACCAACAGTTTACTTGGATCAGGAGAGTCTGACTGATCTTGACAATGTAGGACAACCTGCCAATATTTATTTTACCTATTAAAACGATTTTAAAATGATCAAAATTTAGGGAAAGTTCTTATTCTTCTAAGAGTCATAAAAATAATGGGGTACAGTATATGACAATCAAAATGATGAGGAAGAAAAATAAATAGGATTTTCTAAGGAGTTTTGTGTATCAAAAGACCTTATCAAGAGATGAACTACAGGAGAATGGAGAAAATGTGATAATCGTATCTGATAAGGGTTTAATATCATATATACATAACTCCTACAATTCAACAAAGAACAAATCCTGATTTAACATGTGCAAAGAAATGAACACTTTTCCTAAAGATTTAAAGATGCTCAATGTCATTAGGGAAATGTAAAGCAAAGATACAGTAAGACACCACTTCACTCTCTATGAGGATGGTTGGGATCAGAAAAATGGAAACCAAGTATTGGCGAGGAGGCAGAAAAATAGGAACTCTTGTGCATGGCTGACTGGATATAAGATGGTGCAGCTGTTGTGAAAAAATCAACAGAGAAAACTATCTTCTGATTTGCAATTCTACTTCTAGGTATGTACCCAGTCAACCTGAAAGCAGTGATTCAGATACTAGTTCACCAGTGTTCACTGCACCATTATTCTCAGTCAAAAAACCACCTCCATCAATAGTTGGATAAACAAAATGTGGTACAGATGTGCAGTATATACTTCAGCCATATAGACAGAAAGGACAGATATATATAGTCCCACTCTTATGAAGTTCTCTAGAATAGGAAAATGCAGAGACAAAGATTAAGGGGAAGCTGAATAGGTAATCACTGCTCAAGGGGTAGTGTTTCCACGTGGAGTGATGAAGACCTTTTGGAAGGGAACAGGCAAAAATGGTTGGTTGCACAACATGGTGAACGTAGCTACTCACACTGGATTGAACATGAGTGGCATTTTTTTGCGATACGTATTTTAATAGAGTAAGACAGGGCTATACCAATAAAGAGAGCAAGTAAAATTTTTCTGGGTGAAAACAAAGATAAATATTTAGAGTTTGTCTCTTGCACCTTTTCCACATCCCTAAGAACATGCTTTGGCTAACCTGCTAATCCAAATTGGAGAGACATGTGGTGAAGAGCTAAACACAGGGTGAACCTAGGGCCAACCCTACACCCCATCATCAATGCACAGATCTGTGAGTAAGCCCAGCCAAGATTAGCAGCCACTCTCAGCCTAACATGAGCCAATCCAAACACATGAGTAGTAAGTGGTTATCATTTTCAGCCACTGAGATTTAGAATGCTTATGCAAAAACAAATCAATACAAATCACCCTACTTCTTCATAGACTTCTTAGGCCGGTGCTCTGTAGAGACTACATACTCAATAAATACATAATTTATTTAACACATATTTATTGAGCTGACAGCATACTAAGAACAGAAAGTATAACAACCAAGATGGGCAACACGGAGTATATTTAATTACAACTGTGATGAGTTCTACAAAGAAAAATTTTTAGCAACACAGAATTACTCATTAAATGCTATGGTCTCAGTACAGAAAGACTATCTCAGACCTCACCCCACCCCCTCCACACACACCCAATTCTAGATGGATTCAAGACCTACATACTTATGTAGCATGAAGGAAGTTATCTTCAGGACTCTGAAGAAACGAGACTTCTTAAACAAGACCAAAGAGCTTGAACTATAAAGGCAGATAAGCATTACTATATAGTTAAAATTTTACTATATAACAATTAAAATTGTAAAATAAAAGATAATCTAAGTAAAGCTAAGGCAACTGGCTGATTTTCAGAAAACATTGTTGCATATACATCATACGAAAGATAAATATATTACAAAGAATAGCAATCTGTTAATAAAAAGGCAGCCCAGTAGAAACTGGGAAAGGAGTATGAAAACGCAATGCCGAGAAGAGAACCAACATTAACCAAGACCACCTGTCCACTAAGTAACAGTCTGAGAAGCTCCATCTTCCGCCACTTACTAGTATTGCCATCACGTGCACTTAAGCAGGAGTCCGAACTACGGCCCACTGAGGACATTCACCCGGCCCACCGGGTGTTTTTGCCCATTTGCTTTTTTACTTCAAATTAAAATATGTGCAGTGTGCATAGGAATTTGTTCATAGTTTTTTTTTTAAAACTATAGTCTGGCCCTCCAACGGGTCTGAAGGACAGTGAACTGGACCCGTTTAAAACGCTTGAGGACCCCTGCATTTAAGGATCAGTTAATTATGTGTGTGTGAGACTCCCTCCTACCAAGTTTCATTCATGATCTGAAAATCCTGATGACCCAGCAACAATTTAAATGACTTTAAGTAGAGTACTATCATTTTATTACAATTATAGTAAAAAATCCTGACAGGGATACATTTATTTTTATAGCAAATCTTAAACTTATTAAACATGTCCTCATGAATACTTGATTCTAAGGCTTACCTTACCTTAAAACAGTAAGGCAGCTAGGGAAACTATTAAACTGTACTTAAACTTACATATGGGGATATTAAGCCTTTAGTATTCAAACAGGTTTGAGGCACCCTGATTTTTCCTTTTAATGCATATACAATGATGGAAACAGAAAATACTTTAAAAATACTCATTCGTGGAGAAATTTTGAATTAAAATAAATCAAAAGAAAAACTGAACAGTGCCTAAATCTTTATTTTTCAAAACCTACATTTTCAAATTAGACAGTTTTACAATGAATGACACAAAGGAAACTTAAATTACCAATAGTTTACATGTAAGCTTGATTCCAGTCTTAATGAAACGAAATAGAACAAAATCTAAAACCTTCAAGAAAGCTTCCACATTTTGCCCGTTTTGTAACTTGGCAGCTGTTACCTTTCCTTAAATCTTCGATTGTCTGCTGCTTTCTGTGTGATAGGTTACAAAGCACATAAAACCCTCGACTACAGCTGAATGGAGATACAAAGATAGGTGTGCACCGTTAGTCATCTGTTGCCCTGGTGATAAATTGAACCAGTTTTAAAATGTAAACTGAATACATTTTGACAGATAATACATCAACATAAAAAGTTCTTTGCCACCGGCTAGTGACAAACAGTGATGCAATTATAGGAGGGACTAATCAGAAACATCATGACATTAACTCTGAAAAAGCAACTATTCTACTTTAAATTCATTTCTGGTGAAACAGGGTCAGATTCTTATTCTTACATTTTTAAATAGTAAGTACCACCACACAATTTTACAAGTTAAAATGTCATTGGTGATTGCCGTTATCTCTAATTCTATAATGTGAGATACTACTGGGGGAAAGGAAAGATTTAGCCTTTTTTTTTTTTTTTAAAAGATGCAACCCACATATTACTAGCTGTATGTCAAGCAGCAACACTGCATACACCACCATAGTGTTCTCTTGTGAGATCTCCCATTGTGTGTGTCTGTGTGTGGGGGGCAAATCTCAAAATAATAGCAGAAGGAAAATTTTTTGTTCCGTTTTGTTTTTGACATTATATAGCGATTTGGCATATCACTTTTGCTTAATTAAAAAGAATGCTTAAAAAAATCATGTCAGAGCTAGGTTTTAACGCCTGATGCAACGGACTGTTGCTAGGTAAAGCAGTAATTACAGTGTTTTGACCTAGTACAAATGGCAGCAGAATACATTAGAACAGCACAACACCCTGCTGGTCTCAATATATTATCTTATAATGTACCAGTGCACTCTAATGATTAGCTGTACACTGTTGCTACTACACGTAACCACCTTTTTTCCCCTCCTGTTTGTAGCTGTTGAGCTTTACTTTCAGCCAACAAAGCACGAAACTACAGCTGGCTTTATCCATATACAAATCAAGCTGCAATGTTCACTGCCTTCAGGGAAAGCGATCTGTCATTGTTAAAAACCAATGACTTGCCCTCACCAGGATTTGTCATTCTGGTGATGACAATGGCTGACAACATCGTGTTTCCTCCTCTAGCAAAGAGTACATTAGTCATTACCAGGTCTTAGAGCTCACCTTTCCAACTGTACAGTATTCATTAGTTTGGGATGAAAAGGTCAATTATTTGATTTTTTTTAGTCAGTAATCTGACAACTACAAAGACGCAAATTCCCATGTTCCTTTTACAGGCATTTGAAATTATTAGCACAAGATATTTAAATAATGACCACTGCTTTGAGGAAATGTGATCAAAACGCATTAGGGTATGCTTTCCTCTGGCAGGGTAAAATAATGCTTAGTTATATGATTTTAATCAAGAGATTATTTTTTAATTACTTAAAGATACTGGCAGTTTCTGCTTTCTATTATACCTTCAAAGTCCTTTCACGAGATAAAACTTTTGAAAGCTTTTAATAAGACTTTCCATTTTCCTTTTGCAGCAAAGAGGCAGAATCAGTTCAACACACCAATATAAGAGAAAAAGAAAAGGAAAAAACCCGAACAAATTAAAATATTCAAACCACAACATTTAGTTTATCTACATCCAGCTCAACAGCAACATTTATAATATATCAATAATTTTTATCAGATTTTTCTCTTTAGGGTACCTTTTTAATATGTTCTGATTATTTACAACTGTACAAGCAAAGCACACACTTCCAAGTGCACATATTTAATACAGTATCGACTATTTGCATTTACAGGATTTTTCAACAATTTGAAAAAAGATCAACTGTTTAAGATCTTTATGGTATATTACAAAAACTACTGCTAGCTCTTGTACTCCAGTCTGCTTACTCAGTGAGACTAGCAACGACAGATCTACACAGTTAACTGAGTAACTCTGTAATCCACTCCCGCCAACCCAGGGGGCCGGTCTCCTTGAACTCTAAGCTGTCTTATACAAAAGTTAAGGCAAAGTCATTTTCAAGTTTAAATAAAATTCAAGTCTTTAAATATTGGATGGAAATATTTTCTTTACAAAAAAACCCAAAAAAACAAAAAACAACTCAGTCTTGTTAAATAACATTTTGTGGAATAAACTGTATGGTTACATTTAGCAGGAAATACTCTTATTTTAATGTCTGCTGCTTAGAATATGTAAAGAAAATTTTAGGCATTTTAAAACAAAATAATTTATATTTAACTTTATTAGAAACTTGCTAAATTTAGTGCATCCTTGTTCTCCAGAAGTGTAGCACTTCTAGAAGCGAATCAATGAAACCTCATCTTGGAGGTCACGAGCGCAGGGATTTTCATCCTCTACCACCAAAAGGGGTGGGGTGGGCTGGGGAACACAAACAGCATTCTCTCACAGTAAATACCTTTTAAATCCATGTGCCAATGCAGAGGTACAGAAAACGCCAACACAGAGTTGACTAAAATACGGACTCTTTCAAAGAGTAGTTGGGGGAAACGAGGACAGAAATCTATAATAGGGCATGAGCACTAGGTAGAGGGAAAACCACAAAGTACGTGGAAACTTATCACCTTCCTTGCCAGCACAGAAGTGCACCAACTCACAAGTTATTAAAACAACACTATGGTACAATTTTGTGGTAACATGTCAATAGGCAAGAAAGTTTATATTTCCATTGAAATTCTATTAACAATGTGCTTTGAATTTATTTTACACAATAGCCATTTGAAAGTGGAGTGAGAAGCTGGTTGCTTGCTTGCAGTACACGAAAACGCCAATGTTTGAGACTGCTCTGTCTATGGTGCTCTCTGCAGGTTCATTTTGCCCAGATACAAGAGAAAAGTTGTACTGAAAACATAAAATGCATCCTAGAATTACCTGTGGCCAGGTTATGTGTCAACAATCCAACACTACTCCTTTCTGAAGGTCATGTTTACAAAAACTAATTTTGCACTCACAAGACTAGCTGTCATCAGCTCTCATCAATTTGTTGACATTTTAGAGATATATACTTGCAAACCAGTTACTAAAAAAAAATGTAGCATAGTTCCACTTAATTTAGAAAAACTCATTATATATAGCTTGCATTCATAGCCATATGGAGACCTAATAAAAAATATCAATTTGTAGGAATAAATGCATGTTCTATCCTGAAAAAAAAAAAATCACTTATGCATCACCTCCAGTTAAGCACCAACCTAAAATAAGGTTTATATTAATTAAATCCTGAAAAGTAGATTTTTTTTTCAAGACAGGGAATTCCAACTCACAGAAGAAAAATAACTTGTAGGCATTTCACATGCCTTATATACTGCAAGCCCCTAACCAGCAACTCACTCTCTGTACTGAGTGGGAACAGTGCTTCAATGCAGTTCCACAGAAGACAACGGCCTCTGCAAGCCCTCCCAGGCGTACACATCACTGAGGAGACTTGGGCGGTGTGTTCTGTTCTCTACTTAGACGCTTCCCAGTGGCTGGAGGCGGGGATCTGCGCCCCAACTGCCTTCTCTGATCTTTGGGTTGTCCTGGATTTGACTTCAGGGGAGGGGGTTCTCTGTATCTCTCCATTGGTTCAGTGAGTTTCTTTTCTTCTTTCCCACAACCGACAGTGTTTGGCTTTTGTTCTTTTTGGGGTTGCAATGGGGAAGAAGGAGGCTCTTTACTTGTTCTCTGACAAATCTCTGCGTAGCTAGGTTTTCGCAATTCCTGGGAAACACAAAATGTTGAAATTACATGCATACACAATGTCTCCAGTGAAGACATGGGAAAATGAAGTTCAATTAAGGCCCAAATTAAAAAATAATAAAATAAAAAATAAATTTTACTAAAATGTTGTATTCACAAAGATTCTTCTCCAGCACCACAACTTTCTCCACAAGATATTCTAGAAATACATTTTAAAAGTGAATAATATTAGATAACGTAGTTATAAAAAATGGTAAATAAACTCTTGGCAGCATTTAGGTCTTTAAAGACTCTTGAGCTCTTCTACTGAAGCCTAAGGAAACAAAAGTGATAATCCTAGAAATGCGTCCTTTTCTAGAAATGATACAACAGCAAGCCTTTTTCTTGTCCCACCTGTCCTTCAAACTTACCAGTTAGTCCCATAGCAATGACATGGTCTCCTGTGAGTACTTAATACAAAACAGTTTTAGAGGGGCTTCAGGTGAGTGAAACCCGAATGCTATGTAATAGAGGAAAAGGGAAATTTAAAAAATATATTTCAGCTATAAAAACCATTTTGAAAATTAGGTTTGTCTTTATGAATATTCAACTCTATGGGTAACAAAGGTTTATATCCCAAATAAAATTCTCACTCAAATACCAAAATGAGGGCAATAACAAAAGATTTTGTTCTTTTAAACTAAAGTTTCATTTACCAAAAAAGATAAAGTGCCAGAAAGGGGGGTGGGGGGTGTAGAATTAGAATTTAGAACTTAAAGAGTCAAGAACTGGAGGGTAAAATACAAGCAGCATTTAAAAAAGAAAATAGTAAAAAGTGCAGATTGAAAACACTTTAGAAACACTACAGCACACACTATATAAAGATGCAGTCAGTGACAACCCCCTAAGGAGGCAGGGTACTCTGTATAAATTCCTGTATGCCAGTAAATCGGTGTCAATTCACACTAGGTTGTTATGAATTTAGGACTGCCAGTGTAGTTTCCATGGCAATACAAGGGCACTCTCTTAAACATTTACACAAAGGAAATGAGACTCAAAATGGTTCATTACAAAAACTCAAGCACAAAAGAAGACAGTAGGGGAGGAAATGCGGGATGAAAAAGACAGAAGACAGAGAACACAAGTAGCAAAATGTTTAGCAGAGTAAGTTCTTCCTTATCAGTAATTATTGCACATTTAAGAGATTACTACTGCGCAGTCATATAGAGTAATGATACATGCTATGATATGAATGAACTGCAGAAAACATTATTAAATCAGACACAAAAGGACAAATATTTTATGATAGCACGTAGATGAACTATTAGAATATTCAAATACATAGAAACAAAAGGGTTACAGGGGCTGGGGGAAAAGGAATGGGGAGCTATTGCTTAATGGAGACTAAGCATCTATTTTGGGTGATGAAAAGGTTTTGGAGGTGGATTATAGGATGGTCACACAACACAGTGAATGTAATTAAGTCACTGAATTGTACATTGACAAATAGCGTGGCAAGGGTTGTGTTATAAGTATTTTACCACAGTAACATTAACACACTAAAAAAACTGAAATGTACCATAGAATGATCAGTGTACTTTTATTCTTAAAATAACTGTGGGATAAGGAGGAATGGTTATAGTACTATCCCATCTTATTTTGTAATACCACCTACCATAGGTTATCACTGCGTATTAAAAATATAATGTATGCAAAGAGCTTGGCAAAGTGCCTAGTAAGTGTTAGTCTTCATTTTTGTATTTATTACAAACACAATACTTATGGTGAATATTTAACTGACTGCATAAGTCAGTATAAGAGCCGGAACTGGAATCTTGTTAACTACTCAAAACATAACCTCTACCAAAGGGTACTGGGAACAAAAGGTATCTATGGCTGTGATGCTGAGAAACAATGAGAATAGTTAAAAATTATTAACAGATATTCTTGGTATTTTTTACAGAAAACACAACACAAGGCACACACACAAAAGAAAACCCATCAAATTAGATTTTATTAAAATAAGCTGGTACAGAAAGGAGAGTTAGGTATCTTTTTATCATACCTGAGATTTTGTGATTTAAAAGAAAATAAGCACTAGTTACGTACTGTGGCAGTTCCATTAACTTGTACTGATTTACATGCAGTAGTAGCAAGAGGAGAAGAAAGTCTTTCCATACTCTGTGTTTCCCTCTGCTTCTCTATAATCTTGGAATCGCTGTAAAAACAGCACCCACGATTTGAATTTCATGAACCATGACAAATAGTTGAAAATTAGTAGATACAAAGCATTTGTAGACTATTACTTACTCAGGTAAATGGGCTGGGGAAGGAGATTGTTCATATGTTGCTGATACAGCACAAGAAATGGGCACTGAGGGCTCTCTGGGGATTACTGCAGGAATAGTGTTTGTACTTGCATCCACATTTAGATTCTAAAAATGAAAACAGCAATGTTTATGACACTGTGAAGATCTTTTTCATAATGATCTTAATACGGTGATCAAAAAATACATGTTCTGCTTAATACAAGTTTTGGAGATCCCCAAACCACCTGCTAAAACTGTTTTGTAGGTCTCATTTTTGGTGAAACAAAGGTTAGTTGCTCTTGCCTACTGCTGAATGCAGCTGACAGTCAGATACATGCACCCACCTCAACCCTAGAAGAACAGGCAAAGTTGTTACCTGACAGCATAATAAAGGCAGAAAAATAAAACAAACACATAACTTGGGAAGACCTTCTCTAGCAAAAATGCCAGAGATTCCAAGTTTGTCCTTTTGCCTACAGATTTCTCAGTCCATTTTCCAATCAGCAAATATTTAATGATTCTCATGCTTCAGGCCCTCCCCTCTATATTAGCTTCCATTGTAATGATTTGCAAGCCTCTTTTCTCAGCTAAATAGATACTTTGGATGAGAAGAAGAATCTACACAACAGATTACCGCATGAGTTTTTTACCCTTTAAAATTAATAAACACCAACCTAACCAAAACTCTATTAAACCACGACTACAGAGCATCTGAGTCCTAGGTTCAACTGGCCTTACTACTCAAAATCGATGTCACTTTTGTACATCACTTAACATATAAGTCTCATCGGTAATCCCAGGGTAATATTACCTACACCATTGGTTTCCCTTCCCCTGCATATTAAGAATGTAATGTATGCAAAGAGCTTGGCAAAGTGCCCAGTAAGTGAATGCTTTGTAAATGTAATTTTTCTTGTCATATGCAGCTTACCCTGTCTTTTGATGATCCTATTATCAAGCTAGACAGCCTGTTTTCAAATAAGTCCTCTGTCTTTAAATTGCCTACAGCTCCAGGCAAAGGAGGGAAGTTGGAGAGCCCTAACTCAAAGCTAGGGGATGGAGGTTTTGGTGGCGTTGGAGACTGTGTTTGACTCCTCTGGAATAAAAACAACATCCCACATTAGGACAAGTGTAAAAAATCCTTATAGCATAAGAAATGCATCAAACTTTAAAAAACAAACAGACTTCTAAAATGTTCTAATTTTTACATCTTCTTGAAAACAGTCTTTAAACAAACCATGGACAGATAAATATACAAATACTTAATTGCTATATCAAAAGTCATTTATTAGGCAACTAACTATCTAGACCAGATTAGTAAAAAAGTATCTCAAAACTACTGATAACCAAAACAAAAAACAAAAAACAAAAAAACTACTGATAACCAAGATATGTGACAAATTAAAACGCAAATATTTGAGTCAGATTCTCTTTACCCCATTAAACAAAATTCAGACTATCTTGACTCTATAGTCTAGCCATATTCATCTCCAGTTAATAGTTACATATGAAATTATAGCATAGTGTATATAACAAGTCAATATTTATAATCTAAGTTATAAAGGACATATTCAAAGAAAAATAAGCAAATTACTGCTCTGTCCACTCCCTGATACCCAAGCAATAATTTACTAAGATTTGCATTAAAAAAACTAACAAAAATGAAAGATTACAGCTCAGTTAACTTACTATAACACTTTATAGTTTTAAATATGTACAAAAAAGTATGAGATTCTTATTTTGATTTAAAGAAATCAAACTAAAAAAAAATCAAACTCAGCATAGATACCCAAGTGTAACCCCCAAATGTCTCTACAAAGACAGTAATGTATATGCTTATTGAAAAGTAGCACTCCACAAGCTTAACGGTACTTTATAAAAATCCAGGTTCTTGGTTGGAAAATACCAGAAACAAAAAAGCAAAATGAGCTTATATAATTCTTTTTTTTCCAAACTATTAAACTATTTTATTGGGGCTCTTACACCTCTTATAACAATCCATATATCAATTGTACCAAGCTAATTTGCATATATGTTGCCATCATCATTTTCAAAGTATTTTCTTTCGGCTTGAGCCCTTGGAATTTGCTCCTTCCTTTCTATCCCCTCCCTCCCTAATTCAAGTATTTTTAAAGTTGGGAATGGCTAGCTACTTTGACTAGGAAGGAGTGCTCTCACGGGGCTCATGTTAACTTGAAAGGGCCAACATTTCTCAGAAAGCAATACCAACATGAAGATTCGGTCCTCTATAAAAGAACACAGATCAAACAGGACAAAGCGCAAATAGAAGGAGGCTAAACCTGTTTTAAAAAAAAACAACTTCCACTGTATTTTCTGGGTAACCATGTCTTATTTCTCCACTTTATTAATTGTGACTTAATTTTGTTCTGTTATGTGCCTTTAGTACTAAGTTTGTGTTATTAACCACCTGACTACTGCAGGTTCTTTGTAATTTAATATAACGAGCATCATATTCAAATTAATCTAGCAATATTTTATTTTATTTTTTTTCCCACCCCCCACCCTAGCTTCCTAGTAATATTTTAAATTATGCAGAGACAAGATTATTTCAAAACATCTTT
>NW_022103928.1:34489508-34514317 GCF_000313985.2 Echinops telfairi | reverse complement strand
CCCCCCCACTCTTATATAAGTATATTTACATATGTACATTCCAGTCTTGTATCTGTATGTTTTTGAGGTGAATAAAATTACTAAATCTTGCTTCTTAAGGGATAGAGGCAGGCAAAAACTTAGCTGTATGAGCACAAAATGACACAAATGACTAATGATATTTGATTCTATAGACAGTGTTCAAACTTTTCTAGGATTTAAATGACTTTAGGTGAAGTGTGAATGCTGATTCTGGCCCAATGGGTTTGCTTACATACTTATGTTACCGGTCTATAGTTTTAAAAAATATCTAAGCTTCAAAAGTCAAAGTGCAACAAGTATACTATTACGCAAATCATACTCTTAGCTCACTTGCAATAGGAATACACGAATCAGTAAAATAAAACACAAACAACAGCAAAAAAAATTGCTTTTGAAGGTCATTTAGCGATCAACAGGAATAATTTGTGTAAGGCACGTAACCCTGCCTGACCATTTCATAGCCGGTATTCAGATGGCAGTGTGAACAGCCCAAACGGTTAGAAGACTCCACAGTTCCAACAGAAACCAACCAATACAATGGCTTTACCAATGGTTACATAAAAACTAAGTTGAAATTACAATTAAAAATAAAATTTGAGGTGCTTATTTACTACTAACGTATTAAATTCTGAACAAGAAAAATCTATCATCTGTAATCTCCCTACATTAGGGCTCAGAGGACTAGGCCAAAAATTTTCAAGGTTTTAATCCTAGTTCTTCAAATGTAGGATACTACAATCTGCAAGCCCACAAAATAAACTTTATTATATCTTCATGCATACTGTTAGCTCTGCCCAGAATATTTTCTCATCATTGAAAGTTGAGAGTTCATATCAAACCTCTAGTAAATTTAGCCCAGCATAAATTTTATCCCATGAGACATTTCAACCAAAGAAAAAGTGACCACTTCCCATGTAGTTACTATTCACACTAACGTAGGACCTATTTGGGGGTGGGGTTGTCCTGACAGTTAAGTTATAGCAGGAGGCAGTCCTGCTTGTTACATAAAAAAAAACACAACCCAAAACACCCGTGGCTGCCATCGCATGGACCCCATCTCATAGGGACCCGATGTAGGGTTTTGGAGTCTGAAGTCTTTACTGGACCAGACAGCCCCATCTTCTTCCAGACGAGCAACTGGTGATTTGAACGACTGACTTTACAGTTAACAGGGCAATGCCTAACCGACACTGCCACCAGAGCTCATTTGATTTGTACACAGTAAGTATACAATACAAATTTTTCAAATGCAAAATATTTTTGTAAAACCAATGTGAGGGAAGTTTATTTTGCTTGCTAACGTTATAGATTCTGTTATTTTAAATTATACTGTATTGTAGCCTAGACAGAAATAACTCATCTGGGTACCTGCACATTAACTATAATGTGTTCAGTACTATGCTCTTGGCTGTACTTATTAGACAATACATACATTTCAATAACAACCAGGAAACTGGTCAACAAATGATAAGTTTTTAAAACCTTAGATAATCTTCACTTTAAACTATCAAAAAGTCATTCATTACTTGATATCACTTTAAAATGCTCACTGACATAATCAATTTTCATGTTTGTTCAGTATAAATTGGGTTTATACTTGTAAAAATCGGATGTTCTGTGTAAAAATGACATACACTTTGTGAACTCACTGTAAACTTGTCTTCTCTTTTCTTCCGATAGCCAAAGGAACTTTTCCTAGAGGGGTAGAAAGTAAACAACTGTTAATTTCCCCATTTAAAATTTCTTGCACACATTCAAAGAAAACTATCAATTCAGTCTTTATTATTTTGTAATCTTTTAACATGACTTTTGATTTTCTACAATCCCAACCTTAAAAGGTTTAAGTAAAATAAAAACAAACATTTATTATTGAGGACTGATACTGATGTCTATGAAGGTTTTAAAAAAAGAATGGAAACCATTTAAACAAAAGAAACGACTTGATAGATATTTAGGATTTTAAAATAAAAGATCTGACAATGTGAGGGCAAACTAGAGAATTACATAAAAACCTAGAATGTTTAAGGGTCAAATGGAAATTCAACCACTAAAAAGCACAATAACTAAATTACAGTTCACTATTATTTAGGTTTAATAGCATGGATTGCCAGATGTAGCAAAGAAAAATATAGGATGTCCCATTGAAATGGAATTTCAGAAAAACAAATAATTTAACTTCAAGTGTGCCTCTTCTTAACGGAATTTAAAAGATGTTTCTACAGAGGCAACGAAAGCAAGAATACCATGGAATGATTATGAAACAAAATAATCACCATCTGAAAATTCTATTCCCAGTAACAGCATCTTTTAAAAAGGTTGCTGGTCAAACACTATGATAAACATTATTATTGCCACTGAACTCTATACATGAATACTGTTGAACTGCCAATGTTACATATAAACTTGACACTACAAAAAAACAAGTGATGGCAAAGGAGGCAATATTTTAGATTTAAAAAATTATTCACAAGCACACCAGCCTGTGTGATCACGAGGTGCCGAAGGGATCAGTTATCAGGCATCAAAGAACAAAAAATCAGATCATTGTGTGCTCACCTCCCTGATACGATCGCTGAAGACAAATGTGTGCATAAGCAAATGTGGTGAAGAAAGCTGATGGTGCCCGGCTATCAAAAGAAATAGCTTCTGGGGTCTTAAAGGCTTGAAGGTAAACAAGCAGCCATCTAGTTCAGAAGCAACAAAGCCCACATGGAAGAAGCACACCAGCAGCCTACGTGATCACGAGGTGTTATTGGGATAAGAACAAAAGATCTTATTGTGAATGAGAGGGGGGGAGTGCGGAATGGAGACCCAAAACCCATTTGTAGGCCACTGGACATCCTCTTACAGAAGGTTCTCGGGGAGGAAATAAGCCAGTCAGGGTGCAGGGTAGCAAGGATGAAAAATACAACTTTCCTCTAGTTCCTAAATGCTTCCTCCCACCCCGCTATTATGATCCCAATTCTACCTTACAAATCTGGCTAGCCCAGAGGATGTACACTGGTACAGACAGGAACTGGAAATCCAGGGAATCCAGGGCAGATGATCCCTTCAGGACCAGTGGTGGGAGTGGTGATACTAGGAGCGGGGAGGGAGGGTGGGTTGGAAAGGGGGAACCGATTACAAGGATTTACTTGTGAGCTCCTCCCTGGGGGGCGGACAACAGAAAAGTGGGTGAAGGGAGACGTCAGACAGGGCAAGATATGACAAAATAATAATTTATTAATCATCAGGGTTCATGAGGGAGGGGGCAGCGGGGAAGGAGGGGAAAAACTGAGGAGCTGATGCCAGCGTCTTAGGTGGAGAGCAAATGTTTTGAGAATGATGAGGGCAATAAATGTATAAATGTGCTTTACACAATTGATGTGTGTATGGATTATAAGAGTTGTATGAGCCCCTAATGAAATGATTAAAAAAATTATTCACTAAGTATCAAAATTTCAGACAACTTATTTGTATCTTTTATTTTAACTAGAAAGCCTAGACATACTGAAACATGGAAGAAAATACAAAAATGAGTGTGAGAGCTATATGAGACATGGTGAAAGAGTCTGAAATAAACTTGGAGTCCTAGAAGAGGTTCACGAATCAGGAAAAATCTTTACAGAGAAAAGGCCTGGGCAAGGAGCCCTGGTGGTGCACTGGTTTCAGCACTGAGCTGTTCTGAGAAAAGCTGGTGGTGTGATCCACCTAATGGCTCTGTGAGACAAAAACCTGGTCATCTGCTCCTGTAAAGATGACAACCAAGAAAACGAGACGAGAATTTTTAATTTGTCACAGGAGACTTCACTAAGTCAGAACAAATTTACCCAATGACTACTGCTGGGAAATTTTCACAATTGGCTCAAAAAATTCAGGATAAAAACAAAACAAAAAAGAAGAATTTCAAATGTCCATTCAATTGGAATGAAACGGTGTATAAAACTTGATATTTTTAAAAAATGATAAAAAATGTATCAGAGGCATAGTTGCTTATGATCAAAATTTAAAACCCACATTAATTTACTCTATTTTCTCTTATTAATAAGCACATTCTCACACAACTACTGAAATGGCTTACACTTTACCACTAAAATCATGGCGGGTTTCCAAATGTCAAGAACTTTCTATACATACTTGACAGCGTAAGACATGGTCTAGTTCCAACCACGCAAAAACATCTACAAGCAGTGATGTCATGTCATGCCATGCATTTGGTATAAAACACACACACCTAGCAAGTATTTCATATCAGGCACCAAGGAGACAAAGATGGGTGAGACAATTTACATGGTTTATTTGGTCTAAGAACTCACCTATTAAGTTCAGGTTTTATTAATCCCTTTGCCATTTTAATTGAACGCATAGACTTGCCTGAAGCCTTGTTTTATAAATATTGGAAAGGAATTTATCCATCATCTTTTCTAATCACTTATTTTATGGAAAATAAAAGATTAAAATTGTCAAGGATGGCAGAATTAATTAGAATGACAACTCAGCTCTATATACCAAATAAAGGTGCTATATGGTCCCTGAACTTCTGTGCCAGATGAGAATGGCATATGGAGCCTCTGACCAATCCAAATCTTTAGTATTCTTGAGCAAAGCCATTCTTCTTCTGGGAAATAACTCTTGGGTTTCTACTGAATAGGTCCTAGTAGCGAGTAAATGCCTGAATTGCGGGATATCAAATGATCATGAGAGTTGAACTACCTATCATGAACTGGGCATTAAGTCAACAAAACTGAGTAAAGATCATTGCAATTCACCATCACACAGAAACAATACATATGAAATTGAGCTTAACAAGTCTATACGACAGAAGTAACCTGCAAGAACAGATAGCTCAGATTCCTGAACCACTAGTGCCACTGCAGCGCCTGCTTTCACTCAATCTATACCAATATCCTCATTCAGTGTGCCTTATCATCCTCTAAGGAGAAAAAAAAACCTGACGCTGGATTACAAATGGACATATGCTAGTACAGTATGCCAGACTGTTATACTATTTACAACTCAAACAACAGTGCACTCAGATATGACCAAAAATAATGAGTTTACATCAATTCACAAACATGGGAGCTAGAAGTCTCATTAGATGTGAGCTTCCAAAGGACAGGTCTAGAGATTTATGACAAGGCGATCGTGGAAGAAGTATAAGATGGCCTCTTGGAATGGACAGAGTAGGAAGGTATTTGTTTTGCAAGTGTCTCCTTACCAAAACACGTCAACTACAGAAGGCACCCTAACAGTTGGGTGAAAAGATGATTATGTTCAGCTTCTTTCTCCAGACACTCAAGGTATACAGTACCAACTGTAGGAAGATGAAGTTATGCATAAACTCAACATTTCTTGATCAGCCAAATAAGTATTGCAAAAAGTAAAGCCCATAGAATCCACTGGTTTATCATGCATTTGATCACACACTGGTATAATGAAGACCTGTTTATAAGATGAAGTTGGGCAGTAACACCCTGAAGGAATTGGATTTTAACTAATAAAGGGCCCCTGGTCGCACAGTGGTTACTGTGTATCACCAAAGGGCCAGTTCAAACTCATCAGTCACCTCACAGGAGAAAGATGTGACATTTGATTCACCTAAGAATATGCTTTTAGTGAATTACTACAATGTGATGACACAGTCAGGCTATTCGATTCCAGGAATCAGAGAATTAGAAATGACTCTTCATTATTATACCTAATAATCTACTTGGAGAATTTAAATTTCTGCTCCCTACAACTTTGAATTCTAGTAATTTGGACACCCCCCACCCACCCCCCAAAGTACCAACAGGTGCTATAACCATAGTTTTACTGAAACAGAGAGTGAGAAACAACCTTTAGTCATTGGGATTGGTTACTCATTCCACTGAACCAACAGGCGAGGAAGTTTACTCTATGGTTGGATTGGCTGGAGTGACTAACAAGGAGTTGTTGGTATGTAAGGGATTCTATGGGCTGTCTCTTAGTATTCATTGTCTAATTAAAAAAAAAAAAAGTTAATGGGAAACAGAACTCCAAACCAAACCCGAAATAAGGAGATGGGGCAGGGTATGATGACTATGGAGCTAAGTCTTTTAGGAATGAAGGCTCAGGACCAACAACAGACATAAGGACTATAGAAGCTATGCATATTTTTCCTGGAATGCTATGTATATAGGTAGTACACACTGACCAAATTATTCTTTTCACTATCTTTATCTTTTATTAAGGATGTTGCTGATCATGCCAGTCTTTCAGTTACAGTCCTAAAGATGGTGCATTCTTTAAGTAACAGATTGTTTAGATAACAGCATAACTCCTGCAAAGGAAATTTATAGAGGTCTAAATATAGGCATGTACATTTGTAAATATATTTCTATATGACAATGAGGAAACAGATCTATGTGCATATATTTATAGGTTTAGTACTAAGGTAGCAAATGGACATTGGGCCTCTACTCAAGTTCTCCCTCAATGCAAGAACACTTTGTTCTATTAGACTGGCATTCCACGATACTCACCTTCCTGACACGATTGCTAAAGACAAAGCAGGTGCATAAACAAATGTGGTGAAGAAAGCTGATGGTACCCAGCTTTCCAGAGATACAGTGCCTGGGGTCTTAAAGGCTCAAAGATAAACAAGCGGCCATCTAGCTGAGAAGCAACAAAGACCACATGGAAGAAGCACACCAGCCTGTGTGATCACGAGGTGTCGATGGCAGGTATCAGGCATCAAAGAACAAAAAATCCTATCATTGTGAATGAGGGGGAGTGCAGAGTGGAGACCCAAAGCCCAGTTTTAGGCAACTGGACATCCCCTTACAGAAGGGTCACGGGGAGGACACGAGCCAGTCAGAGTACAATATAGCACTGATGAAATATATAACTTTCCTCTAGTTCCTTAATGCTTTCCCACTCCCCACCCCATTATAATGATCCCAATTCTACCTAACAAATCCAGCTAGACCAGAGGATGTACACCGGTACAGATAAGAGCTGAAAACACAGGGAATCCAGGACAGATAAACCCCTCAGGACCAATAATGAGAGTAGCGATACAGGAAGGGGAAGAGAAAGCTAGGGGAGGAAGGGGGAACCAACCACAATGATCTACATATAACCCACTCCCTGGAGGACAGACAACAGAAAAGTGGGTGAAGGGAGACATCGACAGTATAAGACATAAACAAATAATTTATCTATTATCAAGGGTTTGTGTGGGAGGGAGGAGAAAAAAATGAGGAGCTGATACCAAGGGCTCAAGTAGAAAAATATTTTGAGAATGACGATGGCCACAAATGTAGAAATGTGCTTGACACCATGGATGTACGGATAGTGATAACAGTTGTTTGAGCCTCCAATAAAATAATTAAAAAAAAAAACAAAAAACCCCAAAACAAAAAGGAGTATAACTCCTTTGTTGGAGAAGGTTGATTATAGCTTCACTTATATAAATATTACACAAAAGACTAAACATTATTGCTGATTGAAATTAAAATATTTGGAGACTTTATAACCAAAGAGGTAGAAAATTTTGGCTATTAAGATATTATCTTACAGTTTCAGATACTCTTTTCATACTTTTTTGTGATATTGTGGCTGGGATTCTGAAAACAGTACTTTTCATTTGTCAGGAAATGATTGTATGGCTGGAGGAGGGGAAAGGAACTTGGTCTTTCTTAGTCTAATGCTGTTTCTGTTGATGTTTCTCTGGGAATGGTCCATCATTCTAGGAACAATAGCAGATTCCAGTTTACAGGTTTCTTAATATTGTCAAAACCAGTCTCATTGTGCCCTCTCAGACACACAAGCACCACTTGACTGACACGATAGACCCTCCTTCCCCAGAGGTAACAGCACCAGCTTGGTTGGGGTCCCTTCCTTGGAAATTGGGAGGACCTCTTTTCCTTCAAACTTCTGGGGTTTAATAATCCCAACTCTTCTTTTGATCCTCAGACTGAGAGTTGGTAGCTGCTTCTTGGGGTTACTATCCTTGTATTAGCTCACTGTTCTCTTTTGCCAACTTTATATAACATTTTGTTAAAATAACTGATGTGTCTCTCGTTTTCCCAACACAGTGTCAGTTCTAGTAAATCATGCTGCCATTCTCTTATAATCCTACAGAGGTTTAATAAATGCTGACTTAATAACCACAGATTTAATGAACTACTCCTAGTTTCTGGTTTATATTTAATAATCCCAAACTGCACTGAAAGTTCATATTGTAGCAAGAAGAAAGAGGACACAGTCCTGTATATATATGTATAGGAAACTTAAGAAATATTACATATGAAACCTTTCAAGGTAGGTCAGAAAAAAAGTCTGGCCAGGTATCTTGCTGGTTCCTTGTCAGATGGGGATCGCCTGCTGTCAGCCATTAAACTAACAATTGAGTGAATGAAGCCCACACTGGTTTGGACAAAAAAGGAACAAAGCCTAGTTTTAATCTATTAATACTGAATAGGACATCATCAACCAAAAGTAAACCCATTGACCAGCCTCTTTTCTAATCTTTTGTCCCTGATGGAAGTATAAGTAACAAAAGACAAGACAGCAAGAAAGAAAAGAGCAAGTGGTACCAGTAGAAAAGTGTGACATAAACAAATCCAGTTTATTTTTATGATGTAAAGAAATGATCTTCAAGTAATGACAGCAGACACAAATATTAGAATCTCTGACCCAGGATGGGGAATATGTAAAATCTTCCATAACAATTTCCTCTTATAAATAAATTTGTAGAGCTAAAATCTAAACTCTGGTCTGCCTGGCTATAAAATTCATGCATCTGCCAACTACGCCATACTAGTCAACAAGACGAAGCAGAGCTAGGGACCAGTGGGGTTGGCAGTGGTGAAGAAGGAGGATAAGGAAAATTATACATTTACAGAAAATCCAGAGACTGACAGCTGTCCAGTTCCAAATCCTCTGCAAGTCATCACTGATAACTAGCTGAATTCCAATTATAGTTCTCATTGTAGCAATTTTGTCATAAAATGATGAAATCATTTAAATTCCTGCTCTTAGAATTGCTCATATAATTATATAAAACCTTTGATGTTTACAGCCTTCAATTTGATTTTTTGTAACATATTTCAAAATAATTATTATAAAACATATCCAAAATAAAACCCAAAAAACCAAATCCAGTCGTGAAGAGGATTCCAACTAACCGCAACTCTATGTGACAGAGCAGAGCCCCCTGAGGGTTTCCAAGGCCTTAAGTCTGTATAGAAGCAGGCTGCCTTGTCTTACTCTCTTAAGAGGTGGGCCCAAACTGCTGACCTTTTGGTTAGCAGACCAATGCTTAATCCACAGTACCACCAAGGGACCTTATTAATGTATAGGAGCGTAATATTAATATTAAAAATGTATGATAGGTACATAGTACCTGTTCAACAAAATATTTGAAAAACTCACCTTCCTCTACCTAAACCAGGAGATGATTCAAGACTACTCTGTTCCACTCGCCCAGTTCCAATCTCTCTCTTGGCAAAATTTGAAGGGTTTTGTATCCGTGTTCTAGTTTGACCTGTTTGCCTTGTCTGTGGGCTCCGGACACCATTAATTAAGCGGTCAGCAGTAAAGTTAAATATTGAAGGACTTTCTAATAATCCAGGTCCTCTCTCTGTACTAGAAATTGTATGGCGCAGATGTGATTTGTTAGGATTCCTATAAATGAAATTTTTGTATATACACAGTTATAAAATGATCAAAGCATTACATATTGAGCAGACATAATGGAACATCTAAGCTAAAATCTGCTTTCTACTTTAAAGAAAATGTTATTTAAAATAATTAACTCATATATGATCAATTAAGTGTTAATTTTCTATGTAGCATATTTTAAGTCCAGGCCCAAACTAAAACACAGACATGCACAGGTACAAGTCACCTCAGAAGCCTTTATTTAAAAAGAATCTCTATATAGGCAACTGTTGCTGTGTACCTTCAAGTTGATTTCAATTCATAGCAACCCTGTATGACAGAGTAGAACTGTCCCTAGGGGTCCTATTGCACCACCATGGCTCCTTTATAGGTATCTATAGCATAATTTTAATGTAATTCTATATTCATAAACAGTATTTTCTGTACATAATAAATCTATGCATATAATGCACACTGCATGTACAGGCAACAAATGTGGAAGGGTTGTGGCATGATTTTTTAAAAAAGCAGAACTGTTTAACATTATTTGCATCAAAATGTGGTTGATTCGATCTCTGATGAACATTAATAAATATATATCACTAAAGAGAGTCGGAAAATAGTGATCTTATTTAGCAAATGTGACTTATGGTTAGAGTTATGTGGGTTTAACAGGTTTTAAAAAGATGTATGCAACATGATAGCAACTATTGTTATAAAAATAATGGAAAAACAGTAATTTGTAATTTAGACGCATTTTAACGATTTATGGAACTTGCCTGTTTCTAGGAGGATATTGTCTGAGTGAAGTCAGAGGAGATGTTGCAGGTTTGAAGGTTGGCGACGTAAATCCATTTATAAATCCAGTATTTGGAAATGGAGTTACCTAGATTCATTAAAAAGCAAACAGATAATAAGCAAACAAAAAAAATCAGACTTCATTGTAGTTACTAGTACTGTATGTTGTGGTAACCTGGGTCAGTCCTTGATCTTTTCAGAGATGTTATGTGTTATGTCTCATTTTATACTTTAAAATATTTGAAGCTTGAGAAAATATTTTTCTAAGATTATTAATAGCTAATCATTATTGAGAACTCGCAACTGCCAGTATGGCACTAAGAACTTTTTTCTGTATTACCTACTTTAATCCTAAAGATTCAACAACAAAGATAATCGACAGGAAAGGAACTTGTTCAAAAGCACGTAGCTAGTCCATCCTTGAACAAAGGTATTATGTTTGCTTGGAAAAGTACAAATGTTTAGCTTTATGATGATAACACTTGGCATTACTGAAAATAAACAATTCTTTATTTCCAGTGGTTTTATTAAAATTCATCAAATTTCAAACCATATTGCTACTTGCTTGGTTCTATCAATATCTCACAGTCACAGCCTTCAAGGGGGCCATCTCTATGTTTGGAGCTATGATTTCCGGTAAATCTTATTCTAAAGAATAGAACCTTTACATGCATTGTGTTTTAAGGTAATTAATAATTATTTCCCATGTCACAATTTAAGATAATACATGGTATATGAATATACAAATATAAGATTCATAAGATTAGAAGGGAAACACAGAACCCTTAGGAGATTTTATGATCTTAAATATCATCTTAAAAATTAAAAATATCAAGTGAAAAATTGTAAATACCAATAGACTATTTTAAAAATCTAACATATACACAAACTAAGTTAAAACTCAGTGTTGAAACACAGAATGATTACTATAGCGTTTGGGGTTCAAATTTCAAATACTTTCTGTATAAATGGTTTTCCTTAATGGGCTCAAAGTCATTTCACTTATTGGTGTCTTCCAATATTGACCCTAAATTTTCAAGTTCCCCCCTTCATTAGGAAAACCCCCAAAAAAACTAAGTAACCAATTTGTCCTAACTAGAGCTAATAGAAAGCACTATAATATGAAAAGTAGAGGCAATTTATTAGGGCCACAATAAAATGATAGATTTTTTTTTTTTAATTGAAGCTACAAAGGAGAATGCTGGAGTGAAAGATATACTTAAAACTTTGTTAGAATTACTAATTCACTTTTGGGAAACATTATAGTCTGTAACAGTATGGCTGGCTCTATTTTAAAAATACTACTAATCACACCAGAAGACGTATTAAATCCAGACCTATATTTGAAGGCTACAAATCATGGGAAGACTAATCAAGACTAATCTTGATTAATTTATGCAATTTCACATATAGGATTCTAGTATTTGAGTAATTTTGCTCAAGAGTTTAAAAATAAAACTGTTTGATAATATGACAACCTAATTAGTACCTTTTTCATAATTATCAGGCACCATCCTTATTTCTGCTCAAAATGATACAATATGGTTTAGCGTACCATATCCCAAACTCATTTGGCCTACTCCCCGCTTTCCACATATACATTTACTCACTCAGTGCACTCTGGCAATCAAAAAACTTTTGTAGTATCGCCCATGATACAGGATAAAGTATAGATATCTTCTTTCACAGCCCTCCAGGATCATTCCAATACCACCCAGGGGTTGATATTGTCCACTATGGGAAATACTAGTTAGAGTAAGTAAGGGGGTTGGGGGTTGCAGGAGAAGGGAACTTGTCTTCAAAGAGGCAAATCAAGATCAAAGTAAGTGTCCCAAATAATTATTTAAACATGAAACAGAAGTCAAGGCCCAAAACTGATCCAGAACCTCAAGGGATCTTAATCTTTAAAAGGATAAATATGACTAGAGGGCAAACTTAGTTCAGGAAGGTCTAAACATGACAATGAAGTTTGGAGATTATTCAGCACCAAGAGTTTAGGAACTACAGATTTCTTTTAACAGGTCTTTTATATTTTGGGGGAAAGGAGAATATAAGGACTATGGGTCTACTTTTATAGAATGTAAATATTCCCAATTAGTAGTATCATTTTTAAGATTCATACAAAATAGAAACAGCTACTCTAGCTACTTATGCACATAATCTTTTAATGCACAGTGGTAAAACCCAAAAAACAGAATTGCACTAGATGCATCAAGAAACTTGCTCTGAGTTAGTGCACCTAGTGGCCTTGCCTGGGAAGGTTCTTTCTGAATTTTTCCCATACAAATAGTTTCACTCGAACCTCATTGTTTTGTGATGGCCGATTTAAGAGAACAGCACGTGGCTGTGAAATTTTGTTTCCTGCTCAGGAACAATGCTGCAGAAACTGTTGTGATGCTGAACACAGTCTACAACAACAGCGCTTTGGGAAAAACTCAAGTGTACGTGTGGTTTTCTCATCTCAAAAAGGTGAAATGTTGATGACAAACCTCATTGTGGATGTCCATCAATTTTCCAAATGTTTGAAAATGTTGACTTGTAGCACATTTGGAGTTCGTTTTACCAGGTCAGACTGTTTTTTGTTTTTTTTTAATTTTTTTTTTTTAAATCAATTTATTGGGGACAGACTGTTAATCAAGCTTTCTATTCAGAGGTTCTGAAAAGATTGCCTAACAGTGTGTGACAAAAAAAGCCTGCTTTGTGGCAGACGGGGACTGGTTTTGCCACCACGATAATGCACCTGCTCATGCAGCCATCTCAGTGTGCCAGTTCTGGGCAAAAATCATGAGCATGTCTCTCTTGCCCCACGCACCTGACTCACCAGACCTCGCTCCCTGAGACTTCTTTTTGTGTCTGTAAAGGACAGCGATTTGACAACGCAGAGGTGAAGAAAAAAACGAAGGAAGTGCTGTCAGCCATCCAAATAGATGAGTTTTAAAAATGATTCCAAGAATGGAATTGCAATGTATTTTTGCAAATGGAATTTGACAAATGTATTTATTAAATGTAATGGAGATTACTTTGTAGGTGATAAGGTTGTCTTGTAAAAAAAAATTTAAATACATGGCTTTGGGGAAAAAAATTTTTTTTATATCCCCTTGTATGGTGGGTGATAGAAATTGGGGGCAAGGAGGTTAGGGACTATTTGAGAATTTCTTCTCAATTATTACAAACACCCACTCATTTCTCTGTTCTCAGCCTGTGTCCTCAGCAGTGCCATAAGAACTATTTTCTAAATAGCATGGTTTCATTTCCAGCTTAGAAACCTTACATGAGTTACCTAGCCCACAAGACAAAGGTCCAAACACCCTTAGAACACCATGTAAGCACTTTTACAATCTGATTCTAAAAGGACACAGTGAAAGCCTCACTTCTGAGCTAGCTCAAAAATACTAATAATCACACTCATGTGTTTTTGTACACGCTGTTTATTCTTATGCAGCTTCCTTCTCCCTGATCCCTTCTGATAAACTCATACCTACCTCAAGATTAGGTCTTTCTTAATCTTTCTAGCACCTACAGCAACATACATAACTAGAGAAAAATGATTGGATCCATTTCAAATTTACAAATTCTAATTATAGGCCCTTAACATTGGTCAACAATCTGTACAGCTTTGAGGCTGTTTTGAGGATAAAACAGCGTGTGTTCAATTTTTATTAACTATTGGGACCCTATTAAAATAATCTTTCTTCTTAAAAAAATCTCTTATTTCTCTACTAGTTAAAATTTGAGATCTCTCCCATTCTCATAATATGCAATTTACACTACAGCTCTGATTATATTTTGTGTTTTACCATGGAATATACAGTTTAGGAAAGGAAATGTTAGCCAAGAGATGAGATAAACTGGGGAAAAGTTCAAGATCAGTGTTAGAGTGAATGGTTTTTATGTAATATGGATCCATTATTTCATCTCCAAATTGAATTTAAAACCCACTACATAAATTGAAGGCTCTGGTGGCAAACAATAAAAATACCTGGTTCCTACAGATAGGAACTAGAAACACGAGGAATCCAGGACAGATGATCCCTTCAGGACCAGTGGTGACAGTGGCGACACCGTGAGGGTGAGGGAAGTTGGGGAGGAAAGGGGGAAATGATTACAAGAACCTACATATAACCTCCTCCCTGGGGGATGGACAACAGAAAAGTGGGTGAAGGGAGACGTCGGACAGTGTAAGACATGACATAATAATAATAATTTATAAATTATCAAGGGTTCAAGAGGGAGGGGGAGGGGAAAAATAAGGAGCTGATATCAAGGGCTCAAGTAGAAAGCAAATGTTTTGAGAATGATGATGGCAACAAATGTACAAATATGCTTGACACAATGGATGTATGTGTATGGATTGTGATAAGAGTTGTACGCGCCCCCAATAAAATGATTTAAAAAAACCAACTGGTTTCAGGATACGTTTTAAATTTGATGGACAATTTCAAGTACACCATATATCCAGTGTCTACCACTAAGTTTTAGTTAATAAATTTCAAGTGAAAAAGAAACTTACCAAGGAGGGATCAAGATAGCTATGTGTTGTTGACCATGTCTGTGGGGTGATTAAGCTGTACAGGGGAAACTGCTGCTGGGGACTATATACTGGAGGTAAGTAAAACGAAGCTGTATAACGCTGCTGGGTATACAGGTTCATATCCAGAGGTCTAAATCCATTCTTTGGCAAAAACGTGTTTATAGCTATTGCCTTCGCTTTTATCCGTGCCTGTATGAAAACATTAAATTTCTATTAAAATATTTAAGAACATTGGTTTCACCATAAACAAAGTATAACCAATGGTCTTGCTTACCTTAATTGGTTTTCCTTGGAAAGTCTTGACTTCTTCTCGAAGATATTTGTAAGCCTAAGGGCAAAACCACCCAGAATACCTCTTGTTAACTTTACAAATATGAAAGCTAGTAGTTAATTCAACAGCTCAAATAAATGACTATTAAGTGAAAATATGTTAAGACCGGCAGCAGTAATTCTTAAACTTCTTTGGATTACAGATCACGAAAGAGAATCTGATAAAAGCAAAGGAAACTTTTGTCAAAATTCTCATAAATATTTGCATACAATTTTAGGAGTAATAGAAACATTTCCCATAAGACCACAGGTAAGAATTCTGATGGAGAGCTAAACAATGAGTACTGAGCTCTTAGTAATAATTGCAATTTGAAATTGCAATCATACAATTTAGAACAGAAAATGCTAAGCAAGAATGGAGATAAACTGAGGGCAAGATTAGGATTGCAATATTAAAAAGTCATTATTAATATAGCTTATTTTTCTGCAAATTAAATTGAAGCACTGCTATATAACTTTAAATTGTGATATGACTCAACTTTGCCTAACTACATTTAAAATGCATGTTAAAAGTTTACAGTTATTCTTATCTCTCATGCCCTTGCTCCTTATTTTTCTCTTTTATGTAAGTAAAATCCATCTTTCAAGTTATTTTTAATTTTCTAAACACTCAGTAAACATTTATACCTTCTAACCCTTTATAATATACTAGCACTCCTTTGTGCCTATTAATTTGTTTTCCCTTTTAAAGGCAAGGAAACTATATTAACTCCCTATGTCGTTTCATAAGGAGTTACTCCTTATGAGGCCAGGGGTGTAGTTGTTTGCTTATGTCACCTAATACGAGCTTATTTCTCAGTATCTGTAAGATGATGGTGTAACATGCGAAGATACTCAGTGAAAGATTATGTTCCAATTACCCCAAAACACTTTTCAAATGTAAGAACTATTCTTTGCCCAGGTAGCCTAATAGAACTTATTTTCCTAGATGGCTTATCATAAAATATCTTTAGAAAACACTATCACATGCTTTTCATATTGTTGCAAAATCAAAAATAAAAAGACTAAATCCACCGCCACTGAATCAATTCAGACTTCTGAGGACTCCGACAGAGTGGGACTGCTCCATAGTTTGGTCTATAGTCTCTGCAGAAGCAGATCCTGAGGCCTTTCTGCCACAGCAATACTAGCTGAGTTTGAACCATTAACACGGAAATCACTATTTGAGTGTAAACAGCTTGTGCCACCTAGAGATCTATTTTTACTGCTACTAAAATGGTTCAATTTAAATATCTGCAACATGGTTTTCTCTGTACTTTAATATTCATTTCAAACTTTCTACTATCAAAAGCTTCATGTAGTCCTAATAACTCAGCACATTATGTACTTCATGGAGGGAGGTGCAGGGCTGTGGTTCGAAGAGCTTACCTGTTGTGCGTCAGCTTCTGTCTCAAATGTAATAAACCAATTATCATTGTAGGCAAATTCACAGTTTATAAATTTCGGTAGATTATCTCCTTTAAAAAGTGCTTCTACTTCCTACCGGAAATAAGAGAAGCAAAAATTAACTCTTAACGATACTTTTGGCTTTCACCAAAACAACTTACTGCCCTTTTAATAGTGATGCCATCCCCACGAAGGAAGCACACTCCTTAGTGAGCGGCAAAAGGAGACACAGTAACTCCAGTCAGCAGTCAATGCTACTAAATCTGCAGGCTGCATTTTTGAAATTAAAGATTGTCAAAATATTTTGTTTTAAAAGTATTTATCATAAAAATGTCCTTTAGCTTAACTTTGTCTATTACTACTTTTAAACAAATAAGCATTTTCACTTTATTCACTTTTAATTTGTAAGTACTGAAATAAATTGTTTTTAATATAAAATGTGTAAAAGGGAATCCTGAGATGAAAAAGTTAGAGAACCACTCTTTTCAATGAGTCATTTGTTCACTGGCAATGTATGTAAATTCTGGATAAAAATCTGTTACTCAAGTATTTACTCTTAAAAAATCCACGCTTTAGAAAACCCAGAAGTAAACACAAAATCAAAATCAATAAACTAAAAAAATCCCCACAAGAACATTTTCCAAGTATTTTCCAAAGAAATACTTACTTCTATAGGGGTAGATTCAGATATTTCACGCAATATTACTATGCAACGATTTTGATTTGGCCTTACTTTTTCCCCTTTCTCATCCACTTGAACTAAAGGCAATGCTATAAATAGGAGATAAAATTAATGGTAAAACAACAGTATTATAATCAATCAATTATTGATGATATAATACAGGCATTTTAATGGAATGCTTTATACTATTATAACTGAATATGTTAAAAAACTGTATACAACAGTCAAAATTATCAAAAAGTTTTAAGCCAATCTTGGATGTTAAATATTACATGACCATAGAACACAAAAATTTAAGTCTTACAAGTAGATTTAACACTATGAAACAAAAGTTCTAAATGGTTCAAACATGAAAAATGGATTAAAATTCATTTATTATTTCTCCTTTTTATAACTCTCTAAAAGATAACTTTCCTATTTTATTTTGAAATAAAGACTCACAAGAAGGTTCCATGTATCCTTCCCTCAATATTCCCTAAAGATAGTACCTTGTACAACCATAGTAGATTGTTAAAACAAGAGATGTTGTTGTCAGGTGGGCACCAGCACATTGGTTCTGACTCAAGGATCCTGTGTACATCAGAACAAAACACCACCTGGTCCTGTGTCATCCTTACAACTGCTCTCGTTTGAGCCCACTGTTGCAGACACTGTGCTAACCCATCTTGTTGAGGACCTTCTCTTTCTCATTGACCCTCTATGCAACACCAAGCATGATGTCATTTTCCCAGGACTGGTCTCTCTTGATAACATGTGTGAAGTATGTGAAACAAAATCTCATCGTCCTTGCTTCTAAGGAAGATTCTGATTGTACTTCTAAGGCATATTTGTATTTTCTTGTGGCAATCCATGATGTTTTTAATATTCTTTACCAGCATCATTACATTCAAATGCATCAGTTTTCTCCTTTGGTTTTCCTTAGTCAATGTCCAACTTTTACATGCAAGAGAAAATACCATGGCCAGGCACACCGTAGTCCTCAGAGTAACATCTTTGCTTTTTAACATGTAAAGAGGTCTCATGAAGCAGATTTACCCAATGATCTCTTGACCATAGTTTCCAAAAGCATTGACCGTGTACCCAAGCAAGACAAAATCCTTGACAACTTCAACCTTTTTCTCTGCTTTTATGATGTTGTTACCTACTTGCCAAGTAATGAGGATTCTGCTTTTCTTTACACTGAGTTGTAATCCACGCTGAAGGCTGTAATCTTTGATCTTTATCAGTAAATGCTTCAAGTCCTCCTCAGTTACAGCAAGCTAGGTTGTGTCACCTGCACATTGCAGGTTGTTAATAGCACTTCGTCCAATCTTGATAATGCATTCTTCTTCATATAATCTAACTTCCCTGATTATATGGTCAGCATACAGACTGAACAAGTGTGGTGAGAGAATATGACCCTGCCGCACACCTTTCTTGATTTTCTAAGTCATGCAGCATTTTATTTGCATAACTGCCTCTGGATCCATGTACGAGCAAAATGAAATGTTTTAGAATCCCCATTCTTCTCAAGGCTATATGCAGTTAATGGTCTACACAGTCAAATACCTTTCCACAGTCAATAAAACACAACTACATATCTTTCTGGTATTTTCAGCCAAGATCCATCAGACATGAGCAATGATATCCCTTGTTCCACATCCTCTTCTGAATCCAGCTGAACTTCTGGTAGTTCCCTGTCAATGTACGGCTGGCAACCACCGTTGCATTATCTTCAGCAAAATGTTACCTACATGTGATATTAATGATGTTACTCTATAATTCCTGCATTGGGTGGGTCACTTTTCCTTGGAATGGGTAAAGATACAGATCTCTTCCTGTCAGGTGGCCAAGTAGCTGTCTTCCAAACCTCTTGGCGTAGATTACTGAGTACTTCTAGTGCATCATAAACTAATTCAAAAACTTCAATTGGTATTCCATCAATTCCTGGACCTTGTGTTTGGTTAATTCCCTCAGGGCATTTTGGACTTCTTCCTTCAGTACCACTGGTTCTTGATCATATGCTATGTCTTCAAATGACTGAAATGTTGACTAGTTAGTTTTACTGGAAGCTCTGCTGAAACCTGTTTACTTTGAGTGACCCTGCTGTTATTTCAAATGCCAGTGGCATAGCTTTTAGAATCACAGCAACACACACGCCACCAGATTATGACAAACTGACATATGGTGGCAACGAAGACAGGCTAAATAAAAACATTATATAAAACAACAACATCCCGAACAACTAAAATAAACCAGTACATACTAATAACGAAACAGGCTAAATAAAAACATTATATAAAACAACAACATCCGGAACAACTAAAATAAACCAGTACATACTAATAACACCCATGAATGAAGATAAAAATTTCTTACCCAGAATTTGGTAAATTGAATCCAACAATAAATAAAAATGGTACTAAGTCAATAACATGTACAGTTTATTTCAGGAATGCAAGGCAGATTTATAAATCAAAAACACAGATCATCATTTAAAAAAGCTGTTTATAGGCAGGCCGGGGCCGGGCGTTTCTGTGCGGGTCGGGCTGTGCCCACAGTAAACGGAGGTTCTGAGCTACCTGCCGCAGAGCAGGCGCCTGGACGAGTATGCCCTGGTAACTCCACAGGAGCCCCACCACCCAGTGGAAGATGATGTTCTTAAGACAGGGTCCCAGACTGTGGTGCCTGACGCTACTGCTGGCCCTCGGGACTGGGTGTCACCTGCACACGCCGCCACCACCAGCCACGCCCCCGATTTTATGTGTGAAACTATGTGGACACCTGAAATATTACCTATTACCCCTTTATAGTACAGTGGTGCCACCTGATGAAATAATGATTAGTTATCGATGTGGCCTTCCTTTACCATCCAAAACAGAGCAGTGTCAATTTGCAGTGAAGCCAATGCTATCGACAGTTACTTGATTCCTTCAGGACATACAGAATGAAGATAAAGGTGTCAAAACTACAGCAGTCTTCACAGCAGATGGCAGCAAGATTCCAGCTTCAACCTTAATGGGAGTTTTGCTAATGAATAATTTTCAAATTGGCATCAATACAATAACGTATAACGTGCACTGCCCCAAGCAAGAAGCACTGAGTAGCGAGCACGCTGCCAAGATGGACACCGTGAAGTCATTGGTTCACAGACTGTTTACAGCCATACATTTCGATGAGCATCAGGAAAGAGACGCATTTGCTGGAGAACAATGGCCACCTGAAGAAGCACCTGCAGCCCTGGAAGAGCTGAAAGCTCGAATTGAAGGTCGTTTTGAAGCCAGAATCAGCAACCTCCTGTGGCGCGGCTTAGCGCTGCTGTCTGCTCAGGGTAGGGCCCTGGCCTGGTTCACCTGGTGGGTGTACTCCTGGGACATCATGGAACCAGTTACATACTTCATCACATTTGCAAATTCCACGGTCTTTTTTGCATACTTACTAGTCACTCGACAGGATTACACTTACTCAGTTGTTAGTGGTAGGCAATTTCTTCACTTCTTCTATCAGAAACTTCACTTCTATCAGCAGGAACATGCTGATGTGGAGCAATACAACAAGCTAAAAGATGACCTCAGTGAGGCTAAAGCAGCCCTGAGACGTCTGCGACAGAGTCTCTATTTCCAATTGCCAGTGGATCAGCCTGGTGAAAAGGACTGACCTTCCATTGTAAATGTCATTGAAGTTTTCCTATTTTGCACCTTAGAAACTGGAAGTTTTTGAGTCCCATAGTTCATTTCAATTTGACTGTTTCAGTATCTTTTAGCTAATAAAAAGGTTCTTATGATCAAAAAAAAAAAAAAAAAGCTGTTATGGACTCCCAAGTCAATTCTGGTTCCAAGCAACTCTTCAGAACAGAGTAGAATCCCAAAGGATTTCCAAGGAGGTAAATCTTTATGTAAGCAGACTGCTACCATATTTCTCCCAGAGAGCCTCTCTAAATGATCAATTGATACACTAGCAACAAAAAAGCAACCAGACAACTCCTCTCCCCCCAAAAGTGAAAGAGCATGATTGATTCCATTTATATAAAAATTCTAGAATATGCAAAGTAAACTATGTCAGAAAGTTGTTTAGGAACGAGATAGAGAATGGGGAGTGGCAAAAGGCAATTATGGGAGGATGGTTGACTATGTTATCTTGACGGTGATAGTATCATGGGTATATAAATATGTCAAACGTAACATCATATACTTAAAACATACGTGAATTTATGGTTTATACCAGAGAACTTCAAAATTTTATAGGAAAAATTCCATTATCTTTCAATTCATTTCCCCATTAACATTCAGAAACTCTTTTGTATTAACCCTCTTAAGAACTCAACTAATATAATAAGTTGATCACAGGCTATTTATTACACATGCACATTTCTTTGTGCTCAAATTCTGGGTGGGAAAAAAAAATAATTTAAATTTCCATTGAAGTACTTCCTAAGAGGACAACTTTTATTCATGAATAGAAAATCCAACTGAATTCAAATAATGGTCATCTTTTCATACTACAGTTTAGTGAAATCCACAGAAGGAAAAATAACGACAACAACAAAACCTGTGTTATCTGCACAAACAAACCAGGGTATAATAGGTAGGCTTTTAGTCAGGCAATGGAAGGTTCAACCATTTAAACTTATTTAGGCAGTTTCATTGGTGGACAACAATAATTCACTGTCTTCTTGTGAAGGGTGCTTGCTAAGGAGGGAAACTAAGTAATCCAGTTATATTTACAGCACTATTATAACAAGTAGGTTTTTATAATTAAAAAGAGATGATTTAACAAGAAATTAAATATATCTTACATTCAGTACAAAACTATCCCCCATCTTGGGTGAGAAGGAGACATTATAAAGGGGCATGGTGAAACGGTTAGTGATGGACATACTCATCCTGATTGTGGTGACGGTGTCAAGGATGTTTAAATATGTCAAAACTGTACACTCATGCAGTCTATTACATGTCAATTATGCCTCAATAAAAGTTTTCTTGTCTTATAAATAAAAGAAAAAGGCTATAGAAGTCTAACTCTGCAAAGCAAACCAAGACACAATCAAACTAAAGAAGGGGACTTGAAAAGTTCATAGAAAAATGTATTAAAATAAAATGCATCTTTCTCACAAACTTTTTAAAGCCCTTGTACTTCTGATTCAGTACATAACACTTTACTTTTGTGTGGATATTTTTAAAAGTTTTATTGGCATTTCATCCACACATCGCATGATTCAATAGTTTAATCATATCAAGAATTGTACAATCATTACCACAATCGATTTTATAACAATTTTTTCTTCCTTGCATTCATTGTTATTTGTGTAATTATTTTAATTGTGGCAAAAATATACACAACAAAACATTCTCCAATCCAACAGCTTCACATGTATAATTCAATAGTAAATACTTTATATGTGACGATTTCTTGATATTTTTGTGGGTCTCTTGATCTAATGTTTAAAGATTTGATTTTTTTTTAATTAAGAAAAAATAACTTTATTTACAATATCCTCTTAAGGAAAGATGCAATACCATTTCAGGAGAACTTAAGTAGGAAACTGAAAGAAAGTACTTTAGCTGCTAAAATGATAATTGAAATATATTTCATTTTAACTATAAATATCATTATTAATTCTAATAGCTGTCTTTTAAATCTTCATTAAAAAGATTCTTTTCAAATCCAAATGACCCATAATTTGTAAAGGCCATCTACTTTTGAAGTTTTTATTATGGTACTTTAAATGGGGAATGGTGAGAAAGAAATGGAAGCCCATGTAAGGTTTTATTTACCATCAAATATTTTAAAATTTAACATATAAATGTAAAGATTTGCACAAAAATTTTTTTTTTTTGCCATCAGGTCAAATCTAACTCATCATGACCCCATAGGACAGAGTAGAACTGGCTCATAATTTTCAAGGCCGTAATCTTTACCTAAGTAAATTGCTACATCTTACTCCTGGAGTTCAAACTGCCTATTATCTTTTGGCTACTAGGTGGAACAGACAGGTAACCATTACACCACCAAGGCTCCTTAAAAGATTAATACTAAGAAGAAAGTACTGATAAGAAAAATGTTATAAACGTCAATTATAATTCATTTCAAATGTTCATTTACTTACATCTTAGCACTTCAACAATCAAATCAACATCAGTGCTGAGTTTCTTGATATGATCAAGGTTCGCTACTGTTGTAATTGGCACATACTGATCACTATCCATTTGTGATATAAGATACATATCACTAGCAAGATTCTCCCTGTTGAAAGAAAAAATGCGTTGTTTTATTAACACGAATATTTCCTTACAAGGAAGTTTTATTTATAGCAATATTCATTTCACATGTGATATTACTGTTCTAGGGCATGGTTTTGTAGTTAAAGCTGTGTTCAAATCTCGTTATGTTTTCATATACTACCTCAGGTAAAAATTCTCAAGTTTTAAAAAGTATTTGAGTAGTTTACTAAATACACACACACAGCCATCAAGTTGGTTCTGACTCACAGTGACCCTAAAGGACAGGGCAGAACTGTGGGCGCATGAGACTGTAACTCTATGGGAATTGAAAACCTATCTTGCTCCCCAGGAGCAGATAGTAGTTTTGACCTCTTGACCTTGTGGCTGACAACCTAACTCATAACCACTATTTAAGTGGTTGAATGCACAAGTAAAGCCAGTGACAAGGTTGATGCTCAATTGTGCTGTACAGTCTAGAACACCTGCTCAAGTTGCTGCAAATCTAATTCTGTGTGTCCTAGAAGCTAGTGATAAAAAGAAGGAAAAACAAGTAATAACATTACCCACAGGGCATTAAATGTTATTTTAAGCCAGTAGAGAATAGGTGAGTATTAGTCATTTCCTGGTATTCTGCTCTAAGATAAATATTCCTGATGAGTTTTCATAAAGACGACAATATGCAATGCAGTGAACAAGGCTCTCAAAAAGTCTCAAAAACTAAATACAATAATAGGTTTCACAGGACCTCTTCCTGCAATGTCTTTCAATCTTGAAGTTCAATAGAGGTAATTGATTTGTAGCATGAAATGCTGTTTTGTTTCCCTTATCTTGGCTAGTCATCGCTCCTATGGCATGATTCTGGCCACATAAGGAACAGATAAGGGTTTGTGAATGACATAGGGCTATGTTTTTCAATTTATCAAGAAAACATTTTTTTAACTTAAGGAATGTCACTATACAATGTATGAATTTATGAATATGAAAATGGAAGAACACCATGGCATGGTCTGTCACTTCCCACTTCATGCAATCCCGCTATATGGAGGCAGACCTCCTCAGACACCTCTGTGCAATCTTAAGGACTCCAAAGAAAACATCTGGGAAAAAATCATTATTGATAGAAATTTCAGGATGGTCAATTACCCATATCCAGTTTTGTGGTTCAAGCTTTAATGGTTTTACCATACTTTTCATAAAAGGCATCATTCACCACTGGAGCCTTGCAGAGGGGTCTCGGGGAGGAGATGAGCCAGTC
>NW_022103928.1:34479853-34487998 GCF_000313985.2 Echinops telfairi | reverse complement strand
AAACAAACAAACAAACAAGAAAAAAACCCAAAAAAACCTTAATTCCATGGAAAAAGTCACATTTATATGTAACAACCAGGGCAAGCACCACAGGCACTAGAAAATCCACTATCGTTCTTACCTAGACAAGCAGAATTCCAATGTTTTTTTAAGCACTTCACGAGGGTCTTCTTCTTGGCTTTCTGGTTGAGACTCATTTCCTCCTATATAAGAACAATGGTCAACTCGGGGGAAAAAGGCTTAAAATGCATTAGGTAGATGTATCAGCAAACACATACATATATATTAATACAGTTACATAAGTGCGTAGAGTATAAGAAAAATATTATTTTACCTACTACATAAGGGAAATCCCAGTACATAATTCTAAAACACAATCTCTCTTACACACATACCCAACAAAGTTTATAAATATTATCTGCAAAGCAAGTTTTATTAGTAAAATTTAGAAGAACTTTTTAATCTCAGAATTTAATAAGCTTATTAAATGTCTTGCGTCGTATCACAAAGAATTTTCAGGAAGCCTATAAGAATAGACATTAGTGAAATAATGAAATATCCAAAATCAAAAGGAAAGAAATGGCACAGAAAGGTAAACACAAAACAAAACAGAATTGGGATCACAAAGGCCAATGCTATACAAACTTATTCAAGGGAGCTTCAAAATATTATCTTTTCATTCCATTTTTCCATGGGCATTTCAAAGCCCCTTTATACAGTTTCTATAGGAGAGTATGATACTTGCTTTTAATTCTCTAGTAGTAAAAGCAACAAATGAGAAGTTGTCAAATACAGCTTTTACTGGAGAGGACTAAATAAATCAGATCCTCCAGGGAAACAAAAGCTCATGTTACTGGTATGGTAGATGAAGGCCTCAATGATTTATATGTCACTATGAGATGCATACGACTCATGTGTAACAACGTACAGTGGACACGGTGATTTCTAATAAAGTGAACTGGAGTTGAGGTTAGCCCTCTCAGGCCCCCTCCTTCCCAAATAACAATAACACTGAACAATTTGTGTAGAAATTATTGACTGGGAGCCTAAACTGCTGTGTCAATTTTTATAGAAAATACAAATAAAAACAAAATAATCAATTTATATAAAAATGTACACAAATCGTCTTAAGAGTCAAAAAGTCCATCAATGCCCTTCAGATGATTAATAAATAAATCAAATGCAACATAACCATCCAGTGGCATAGTAAAAGCCAGCTGCCAAGAAGTCGTTCAGACATAAGCTGACCCCATGTGTGTCACTACAGAGATTTTCAAGGGCTGATTGATTTAAGTACAAAGGCGCTTCAAAAAGCTCATGGAAAAATGCATCTACTAATTAATTTTCCCATTAACTTTCTGAAGCTCATTGTACACTGCCAAGCCTTTCTTCTGGGTAGACTTAAATCTCCAATCTTTCAATTAGCAACCAAGTGTGTTAACCACTTGTCCCACCCAGGACTCAAGTAGAGTACCGCTGGACTATATAAAATGACAACATTAGTGAACATAGATGGGACAACATAGATGAAATGTGAAAACAGTACGATGAGTGTAAGATGCCAGACACAAAAGGTCACATACTGTGATTTTATTTATATGAAGTGCTCAGAATCCACAGAGAATGAAATTAGATTAGTGGGTGCTTAACTAGGGGGTGGGGTGGATAAGAATAAAAATGAATGCTAGCATATAAGATATTTCTTTAGAGAGGACGATGAAAAAAGTATAAAACCATGATAATGTTTATACACTTTTGTGAATATACTAAAAACCTAATAAACTAAACTGTAAACTTTAAAGAGGTGAAAATTGCATGGTACGAATTCAATCTCAATAAAGTGTCCACAGTTTAAAAAACAGCAACAATATAACCTAACTTTATTCCTTCTTTCAGAAAGAACTCTCTCCTAATCACTTCTCACAGGGGAAGACAGACAAAGACCATGACAATGTAACAAAGGACATCCCACCGAGTATTTAACAGATTTACTCAGTCAAGCTCACCGCCATCAAGTAGATGCAGACTCACAGTGATCCTGCAGAACGGGGTAGAACTGCCCCTGTGAGTTTCAGACACTAATTATGTACAGGAGTAGAAAGCCCATCCTTCTCCCGATTTACTCAGCAGAAACTGTTAATTCAGCCTAAATAAAGCAAATTCTCTGCTCCCATGAGGCCAACATTTTAGAAGGGGAAACAACTGAGTTAAATAAATAAATGCCAGAAATGGACACAAACTAAAATAAGGGAATAGAATCATGGTGGGTTTTAGAAAGGATGGTCAGAGAAAGTCTTGCTTAGGAGGTACCATTTAAGCTGAGATCAAGAAACAATACGGAGGGCAATACAGCTAAGAGTGACTGAAGAGTAAGCAGTAAGAAATGAGGGCATAGAGATGGAAGGGAAGAGAATGGTGACAGTGGTTAGATCACGTAGGTCCTTGCAGGCTACAGTAAAGATACTAGAATATTAACCTAAATGGAGTAAGAAACCATTCATGGCTGAGGGTAAGGAACTATAGAACGTATTCACATTTTAGAACTATCTAGTTCCATGTTGAAAGTCTGTGTGACAGCCACAAGATGTAAAGGAATAGAACTATTAAGACAAGGAATAGAACTATTAAGACATTAATACTACATAAAATAATTTAGACTTTTCAAGGTGCCAACCAACACCGCCATTGTGTTGAGTCCAATTCATAGCAAATCTAGATAGGGTTTCTGAAGCTGTAATCTTTATGGGAGTAGACAGCTTCAGTTTTCTAGTGGGTGGAGTGGCTGGTAGGTCTGAACCGCAAGCCTTGAGGTTAGCAGTCCAATTACTTACCAGCAGTACTAGTAGGGTTCCTTCAAGGTACCAAACTAAAAACAAACTCATTGCCATTGAGTCAAAGCTGACTCATAGTGGCCCTATAGGACAGGGTAGAACTGCCCCTGTTAAGTTTCTGAGACCGTAACTACTTCCAGGAGTAAAAAGCCCCATCTTTCTCTCTTGAAGTGGCTGGTGTTTTCAAACTGCAGATCAAAGCCCAATTCGTAACCACTACACTAGCAAGGCTATTCAAGGCACAGGTAGTATTTAATGCAATGACATTAGATAAAATCTCTAAGAATGTATAGGTAGAAAAGAAACCTAGGATTGAACTTTGAGACACTCTGACATTAAGAAGAAAGAGCACGAAGAAAACTGAGAGATGAGAAGATAGCCAGTAGAATGTGAAGTCATGAAGCCAAGAGAGAAAGTTCCACAGGGGAGGAAATCAGCAACTACAAAAATGCTAAGAAAGATCAGGTAAGCTGGGACTGACAAACAGTTTTCAATGACAGATGAAGAAAACAGGTCCCTGGACTGGACTCAGGAAAGAATGGGAGGTGAGGAAATGGACAAAGTAAAAACAGATAACTCTTTTGGAAGAGTTTTGCTGGAGGAAGATATGCTGTTAAGCGCAGTTTCATCTAAGGTGAGAGATGATAAAAAAATTGCATAATAAACATTAGCAATGATATATGGAAGCAAAAAAAAATCATGATACAATAGATACAGGGGAAGTCAGACAAAGACCGTGAGAATGTAACAAAGGACAGGGTACAATGCAGAGTAGAAGGATTCGCTGGCACATCCTGCTAGATCTAGTGGTGCCAGGGTGAAGAACTTCTCTTCTGAGGGCTTCGTTTTCACAGTTAACTAAGATATGAGATCATCTGCTTCCAGCCAAGATGGGAGTTACAAAATAAATCAAAGAACAGTGGTCCCTGAGGGAGACGAAACTTATGATTATGCCTTATGAATGCCTCAGCTTAATTCCACAGGAAAAGCTCGTGCAAAGGGTGGGAACACAGGAGGAACACATGGATTTTCTTAAGAGACCGAGAAAGATCAAGGTGTAGGGGGTATAGAACAAAGAATGCAGAGAGGTGATAATCTGGATTGCTGTGGGGGATTTCCCCATCAAGGTGTCAACTGAATACATAAAACTAACCCAAGGCGAGGGGCAGGAGGGGGAGAAGCACCAGAAAGACTTAGCGGCAACAGTATTTATACATCACTCACACAGGACTGGAAACATTGTCTATTCCCACCAGTTTAGACGGGGAAATATGATTCACAGAGTGCTGGGCACATTGGGTAGAATACAGAGAAGGGTAAAGGTTTGACCTTAGTGGTGGGGAATAACTAGTCCTAGACCGAGTGCTACTTCAATCATGCCTTAAAAACTTAAAAGCAAAAGCAAAAAAACCCCCAAAACCAAAAAATTTAAAAGCAGGATTTGAAAGACCCATATTGTTTTCAAGTAACTTAGCCATATTCCAAAAACAAAGATCAAAATATTTATTCAAATACAAAAATACTAAGCACCCAACAAACTAAAATTCAATCAAATAAAAAATCACCATGCATGAAAAGCAAGAAAATAGAATAATTTTGAAGAGAAATTTCAGCAAACAGAAATGAACTAAGAGCTGACAAAGGGTGTTAAAATTAACTAATGAGGGCATTAAAACAATTACAATAATTGCATTGCATATATTAGAAAATTAGATATAGTCATGAAAAATAAGACTCAAATAGCACTGCACAAAAATAAAACCGTAAAATTAAGAACACAGATGACTGAATGAACTAGACAGTATAAAAGACTAGTGAGCTTAAAGCTTTCCAAAAACAAAAAAACAAGAATTGAAAAAAAGCTGAATAGAAAAAAAATGTGGTAATACATACAATGGTATATTGTTCAGCCATGAAGAGAAATTCTGATATACACTATTACATAGATGAATTTTAAAAACATTATGCTACATGAAACAAGTCAAACACAAAAGAGCAAATATACACTCCACTCTACGAATTCTTTAGAACAGGCAAATTCCAAGAGCTAAGAATTTATTGGTGGTCACCAGGGGCTTGGAGGAGGAAGAAATGAAGAGTATTGCTTATGGGGTGCTAAGTTTGTGTTTGGTATAATACAAAAACTTTTGAATAAGGAACTGCTAATGGTTGCACAGCATGTTAGCTGTAATTACTATCTCTGAATGGCAGGAATTAGCCGTGTAAAAATGGCTAATACTTTATTTAACCAGAGCAGTGGTTCTAAACCTTCCTAATGTTGCGACCCTTTAATACAGTCCCTCATGTTGTGGTGACCTCCCACCCATAAAATTACTTTTGTTGCTACTTCTTAACTGTAATTTTGCTATTGTTATGAATCAGATGACCCCTGTGAAAGGGTTGTTTGACCCCCAAAGGGGTCACGACCCACAGACTGAGAATCACTGTACTAGAGTAAAAGTATTTAAACACAACACACACAGCTGAACAAGATGGTCAGAGAATCAGTGAATGGTGCAGTCAGGTGGCCTAGTACTGGTAGGTATGACTAGAGACCCCAAAGGAGAAGAACATGGAGGGATGGGGAGAATGATGATCAATGGAGTTTCTTCTTTTAGCTGTTCTAAGATTTCTTTTCCTCTAAGCCACTCTTTCCCAAATACCTTAAAAGTTATTTTTCCCAAATATCTTACTTTTGTCAAGTCATTTACTCCCTAAGTGGATATTTCAAAATACTTACAAGCTCCCAAGACTCTCAAGGTTGACCTCAACTAGTCTCATCTACTCTTATATTAATGCTCTTTTGAATCTTTCACTTTACTCAAACTACCTTACTCTCAATTATAAGACTATCATTTCCATCTCTAAGAAGGCAAAATTCACCTACATATAGTTTTCAGCTTCTCTTAGTTCAATATTCGTGCAATGCAGGAACGACTCAAGTCTTACATTATTTATAACATCCTCCCTGACCAGAGCTTCAAGGGTTCCATCTCCACTTCTTCTCACCTTCGCAACCACGTTAAGAGTGAGTTTAAAGCACCAGGAAGTCAACTAGGAGGCATGTTGTTTAGTCATAGTGTTCCTGAATTGTATCAACAAAAGTAAAATAAAATCCATAATCTATATGAAAATAAATCCATAAAATAGCCTTACCAATTTCACTATTTTCAGGCAGAGATTCATATTCTGAGTGATCCAGAGCCAAAGTGTTCATATCTATTTGGTCTGACTCCTGTAAATCTGGTAATGCTGCATTCTCATGACTCTTGTCACCATCACCATTGCCATCCAACCCTATAATTAGACATTTTATGCAAAGTCAGAACACTTTTCTTTAAAAAGAAAAAACAAACTTATACTTGTATTTGCTTACCCCTTTTGTAATGTCATAAATCATGACAAATTTCTAATTACTTCTCTTTTTTGGTAGAAGCAGAGAATATGAGCAAATTTATTAATTTAGGTCTATTTCCTACTTTTTGCAAAATAGTAGCTTATTTAGCAAATCAAAGAAAATATTTGGACCCACGTATCTGAACAAAATATTTTACTGGCAAGTTCACTCTCTTAAATAAACCACAACTTTCACAGGAAACATAATGTAATTTGGTTTGATAGTATTTAAGATCGTTTATGTTACCCATATGTGAAAACCATCTTTCCTTTTTCTTTCCTTGCAGCATTTCCTCTCTTATGGCTTTTCTCTACCAAAGCTGAAAACCACAACTTTAATTACATAATAAATAGTCTGTTTAATGTGCAGATATTAAATTATTAGATTCCATGGGAACTTGGGACTGTCATCTACCTAATAGTGTTACATTTTATACTTCTAAATACCTTAAGTATCTAAAATAATGAATGTAACACTTTTTCAGTTTACTGATTCACAAAACTTAAGCTTTAATAACAAAAGGCTAAGTACTTCAGGGACAAAAGTAGTTCAATGCTACCCCTCACACACCCCTGATAATTTCTGGAATTTCAATTGTTTTTTTCCAATTTTGATTCCGTCTCTTTTTTCCTCTTAGGAAAAGAGAGTTCAGTAGAATAAGTAGACTTCAGGTCATGAAAAACAAAGTATTGCCAAGGGCTCCTCCCTTATGTGTATTTTACATTTACTACCACGAAACTGCATTTCTATGTGATTTTCAAACCTACTCAGACATTCATGCCACACATGAAGGATGTAAACTACGGCATAGTAATGGTTTCAATGAACAGATTTTGTCAAGTGCCTTCTGTTTCAGCACTTTTAGTTGATCACATTTTGTTGACTTCTGACATTTCATGCTCCTAGATATAGGAATGATCTATGTATGCAGTGTTTTCAAATGTGCCCATGCCTTTACGTTAAAGATTTTAAAAAATAAAACTATATAAAACATTACATTTATTGGTCTTTTTTTCCTTGGGAACTTGATGTATCATCACTTTATTACAACTGAGCCATTAATCTTGTACCCTCATCACCGTTTACTGCTCTTTTCTTCGTGCTGCTGAGGCACAGTTGTTTCTGCAGAGGCTCAAGGGAAAAGCCTCTGAGAAGTGTAAAAGTTCCTTTTGCATATCTGCAAAGTCTTTACTCTCCAAATGTCACCATTCACAGCGTTTATCTTTCTAAGTCTGTGCTAACTTTGCTTTGGTTTTAGAATGAAAGTTTTTCTGGCTTGCTATGTAAAAGACATTACTGAAATTCTGCTCTTAGTTTAGTGCTGGGCTTTTGTCAAACTTTTGGTATCCACAAGCAGTTGCTCAAGCCCCAAGTGGCACTATTTGCATTTAACAACTTCTTAAAGGTGGATTTAAATTGAACCAAAGACAAGTGAATCCTTTTCAAAACTTACCCTCTTTGCAGAAGTCTGGAGGATGGTCAGATATTTCTTCCCAAGTTTTATTCACACTGCCATCAGTTGTAGTACTTGCTTCCAAATGTAGCATATGATTCCCCCATACTTTTGCATTAGGGTTTAGCTCTGAAACCTTGGTTGTTGGTGCCTTGAAAAGAATATGATATATGTATTTATATCCAAATTCCAACCAAATGTAATTTCACTTATCAAACCAGAGTTAAAAATGCACCCATGAGGGGGTAACCCCCCAAAACTGGATGGGATGTGAGTGTCGATAGTGCATTTGGATAGTGCATTTTTCCACCAAGTCAGACTGTTAATCAAGCTTTCTATTTACAGGTTATGGAAAGATTGCATAACAGTGTGTGACAAAAAAGGGCTGGTTTTGGAAGACGGAAGACTGATTTTGCCATGACAACGCCACCTGCTCACGCAGCCATCTCAGTGCGCCCATTTTT
>NW_022103928.1:34463422-34479753 GCF_000313985.2 Echinops telfairi | reverse complement strand
GATAAGGTTGTTTTGTAAAAAATGTAAATACATAACTTATCAGCTATCCAACAAGTTAAAAAAAAAAAAAAAAGAATGGAATAGCATATTTGACAAATGTATTAAGTATAATGAAGAGTACTTTAAAGGTGGTAAGTTTGTTTTGTAAAAAACATTTATATACATAGCTTTGGGGTGAGGTTCCGGTATTTGGGGGGGTACCCCCTTGTATGTTAGGAGTATTTAAGCCTACTTATTTACACATGCATCTGGGATGGAATTAGATTTAAAAGTAACAAGTTTATGTATTCAAATCTCAATTTAATTCATCACTTGCATTTTAAGTTTCTATCATGTACAAAGCTCAATAAAAGCTGGGTAAGACAGTGTTCATGCCATTAAGGGATTTCATTATCTTACAAACTATATCATTTTACTAATAACTAGTGACTTAATTATAAACTCTTTGATACTACCTAATATAAATCACAATTCCTAGACTTACAAACTTGTTCAGGATTACCACACATATTTGAATATAGATGAATAAAACTGCAATATAAAGTGTTAAACATGCATTTAAGCAATGGATATATAAAAGTTCCTCATAAAGTTAATACATGTAATAAAGCAGCAAAGTCTGCCAGAGCCACTGTAAGAAAAGATGAGGGCAAAACTGCCTCTGAGTAAGTGACCAAAATATTTTTTATTTTGAACAAAACTAATTGTCCCCATTCCCAAAAGAGCTTTGGTGTCACCACTGGAATTTTTTCAAAACGCTAATTCTCAGTCCTACTTAATCAGAATCTGCAAGGGCAGAGATTATGTAGTTTTAAAAAGCTCTCCAGGTAGTAATTTGGATGTTAGTCCAGTGTTTTGAAATATGTTTTCATAAGACTGGGCCAAGACCAAACTTGGCTGCTTATAGCTGTGCAATTTGGGGCTAGTTACTTAACCTTTGAAAACCTCACCTAGAAAATGACTGTGTTCACTCCTATTTTATAGGGTTACTGAGTTAACACCTGTAATAAAGCACTTAGTAAGCTCTCAATCAACATTAGTTCTTACAATAAAGGGTACACAGTAAGTTTGTTCTCAGTGCATTGGTAGTAGTTATGTAATGATGTGATCATCCCCATGGTTATCTCTGATGTGATCAGTTGTAGGGAATTAGCGTGGACAGAACACCTTTAGTCAGGCCAAAGCCTTGATCTGATGTAAGTGGAGCTTCCTTGGTGTGTGATTTGCATCACCTTTCCACATTCAGAGAAAACTGAACAGAGAAAGAAAAACCTAATTATGAGGGGGTTTCAAAAGGTTCATGGATAACTGGAGTTACAAGAGAATAGAAATTTTCCATGAACTTTCTGAAGCCCTCTCATACTACCAATAAAGAAAAATACACAGGGTCCTTGTGCTGAGAACCTACTAAACCTAGAGGAGATTGATAATAAGACACACATGATTTCCAAGGAATGCCCACAGATGTTGAAAGTATATAAGGATCTTCTACCAGAATCAACAGGGAAGAAAATGTTTCTCTAGAGTCTAGAGCTAATATTGGCATCAATTCAATGGGGTGAATTTGGTTTTAGCTGGAGAGGTAGTATCCTGAATTCAAACTTCTAATTTCCTAAGCATGAGCAAATAGATTTGTTTGGTAAAGCCATCCTTTTGTGTTATTTTTATGACACAGAACTAAACAATACAGATCCTCTCTAAGATATGCTTGTCACATTTAAAGTAAAAGATAAAGTTCTTATCATGGACAAAGCTAACCTCACATGATCTCACCACCAACACCCCTTCGATTATTTCTCTGACCCTACTTTGTTACACTGACTTTTGTCCTATTTCTAAACACTCTAAGCACTTTTGCATGTACTGTCCCCTTTGTGTAGAATACACTTCTACCAGATAATGGCTCACTCTTTCATATACTTTGGATACGATGAATGAGGTTGCTCCTGATGCACTTTTACTTAAATCCACATCAGTTTTCCCACCCACAATGATATTCCTCTTACATTGCACACTTCCACCACACTGGTAAAACCTCGATGTTCTCCTGCTGAAAAATTCTTAATGGCTTCACAAGGTCTTAAAGAAAAGTAAAATGCTTGGTGGTAGTTACTCCTCGGAGTTTCACTACCATAATTCTTCAGCAAACCTAGGCAAATCACTTGCTTTTTGAAATGTAACACAAGCCTTCATGCTACTATTCAGTTTGTTAGAGCTTCCTAACTAAAGGACAATAGTATTGGCCACACGCCCTTGATTATAGCCAGGAAGGTCCTGGAGTATCCCCAAACAAATGCATCTAGCTGAAAGCAGTCTCACTAGGTTACTTTAGAATGGAATAGAATCAGGAATCACTAAAATAAGCTATTGAGTAAACAATGTATAGATCAACAACAGACTAAGAAATGCATAATGCTCCATTCAAGTACTCCCTCAACACAAGAACAATTTGTTCTACTAACACGGCTCTCTGTGATGCTCACCTTCCCTGACTCGAGATCGTTGAAGACAAAATGGGTGCGTAAGCAAATGTGGTGAAGAAAGCTTATGGTGCCCAGCTATCAAAAGATATAGCATCTGGGGTCTTAAAGGCTTGAAGATAAACAAATGGCCATCTAGCTGAGAAGCAACAAAGCCCACATGGAAGAAGCACACCAGTCTGTGTGATTATGAGGTGTTGATGGGATCAGGTATCAGGCATCAAAAACACAAAATAAAACAAACAAATCATATCAATGGGAATGAGGGGGAGGGCAGAGTGGAGACCCAAAGCCCATCAGTAGTCAATTGGACACCCCTTGTCAGAAGGGCCACAAAGAAGCGAAGAACCAGTCAGGGTGCAAAAACCTATGAAACACACAATCTTCCTCTAGCTCTTTAATGATTCCTTCTCCCCACCACCATGACCCCAAATCTGACTAGACCAGAACATGTACACTGGTACAGATAAGAAGGGAGGGAGTAAGGGGGAACCGATCACAATTGGATGTATCCCCCTCCACCGTCAGGGGGACGGACAGCAGAAAAGTAGGTGAAAGGAGACAGCAGTTGGTGTAAGACATGGGGGGGGTTGTTTATAAATTATCAAAGAGACATTGGGGAGGGAGAGGGAAAAATGAGGAGCTGATGCCAGGGGCTTAAGTACAAAGAAAATGTTTCGAAGAAGATGATGACAACATATGTACAGATGTGTATGACACAATGGATGGATAGATGGATGGATTGTGATAAGAGCTGTAAGATCCCCCAATAAAATAACAAAAAAAAAAGCATAATGCATTTAATATAAAATCTTTGATTGACAGTTTCCAGTGATATAACCATGAAACCCACTGTTTCTCACTCATAGTGACACTATATGACAGAGTAAAATGGCCCCATGTGGTTTCCAGGCTGTATGTTTATGGAAGCAGATTACTGAGTCTTTCTCCAACACCACCCTAACCTTGACCCTTCAGACTTCTTGTTTCCCAAATTCAAAGAACATTTAAAACACAATTAAGTCTCTCAAGGATGTCAAAACCATCAGTTTTTAAAAAATAATTCTATTGAGATATAATTAACATATCATACAATTCAATAGCTCAATCATATTCACAAGGGTTGTACAATCACCACCACAATCCACTTGGAACATTTTCTTCCTTCTTGATGTGGTATAAACCAAAGGGAATAGAACCCTTCAAGGAAGGGTTAAGAATGATAGAAATACCACCTTCTGAAGTGTACTGACCTAGAAGGGTATGTTCAAAACCAACAGTTTCACATTTTGAGAATTAAGTTAAGGCAAAGTTTCTACGATTTCTTAGCAAAACCTTTGATGTATCCACACACATTAATGAGTACCTCTCTGGATTTTTTGTTGTTGTTTTAAGTATTTCTGATGGTGAAAAAAATAGGGCTCATTCTCATCTAAGAATATTATACTCAAGAAACACTGATTCTTAAGTTTTGTTTCTGATATTTCGATTCTGGCTCATTTTGGTTTTTGCTTCTGCAGAGATAGTTTCTCTTTTATCACCCTACCTACCCAAATACTTTCAAAATGTTCAATTCTAAGAATATAGCATGAAGTATTTGGACTACGATGGCTAAACAGAATCTACACAACTCTTCCCCTCCTGGAGCAAACCTGAGAGGTCTAGAAGATATTCCATATACACCACTACCTTGGACAGCATTTATATTCCCTTTCCTACTATATTTCATCTGCCTGTTCTTTAAAATTTGTTCAAAAAAATAAAAACAAACACTATGTACTCTTTTTAGAAATCCTAATGGAAATCCATGAATACATACTTACCTGGCAGGGGAGATACCATGATCAAGAAATCTGTGAATAAGATCAAATGTACTCTCCTTTTTACTTTTTTTAGCTGCTCTCCACTTAACCAAATTACCAGATTAAGTGATGTTCTCTACTGTTTCTGTATAAACAGATGCCTGTAACTGATGAAGAGTTCCTAGGTGGCATAAAAATTGTTAAGTGTTCAGCTATTAATTGACAGGCTGGCAATTCAAATCCAACTGGATTAGAGGTTCCCATGACTCTATATCAACTCACTATCAACTGCTTTTATACTTCATAAATACTCAAAACCAAAACCAGACTTTGCTATGGAGTATTTGCTGGCTCATAGCAAGCCCCTGTGGGTTTCAGAGACTGTTAACTGTTTATGGGAACAGAAAGTCCAGTCAAGTCTTTCCCTTGCAGAGTTGCTGATAGTTTCAAACTGCTGATCACGCAGATTGTAGTTCACCATGTAATACATGTAGTACACCACTCAAGGCCCACTGAAACGGGCCTTACCATTGCTACTCACCCATACCAGTTAAGCTATATGGTTACTACCATAACCACTGTGTTGGTTCTTAACTATAATAGCAGTTAATTACTTTCTATCATGATTTTGTTAATTAAACATGAGTACAGATATGAAAAGAAAGTTGAATACTTTGGGGAAAGTAAGGTAAGTTAAGCAATTAAAAAAAATCTCTTTTAAACAGTGTGGGTGAGTAAAACTACTAGGGCAATCATACCTGATCTAAAAGGTTTTGGCACTCAACAGCTGCTTCACTAGTTCTTATAAAGACCTGAATTCACAAATGAAGTACTACACTACAGTATTGCTACTACCTAGCACAGTCCTGTTTATAGTAAAGAGGTACTCATGAAATATGCTGAATTAATGTCAATAATACCTGCTGCCTTTGTAGATTCCCATGCATGAAGAATCTATAAGGCAGGGTAGAAATAACTGTTTCCTGGGTTTCTACGTCCCCTCCATAATTTTCTTGGGGACTCTTAAAACATTCCATACATCAATTGTAACAAGCATATTTGTACATATGTTGCCATCAGCATTTCCAAGACATTTTCTGCTTGAGGCCTTGATATAAACGCCTCTTTCCCCTTCCCCCATCCTCCTGCATCCTTGATCGATTATATACCGTTATTTCTATATTGTTTTATCCTACATATAAATTATACATATTTCCATTATTCGTCCCCTTTGTGTGTGGGGGGGAACTATATATCCAATCTTGTGCTGAGTTCCCTTTTCTCCCCCTCGCCCCTCCCTCACAATCTCTCAACCCTCATGATAGCCTCCTGCAGTTTCTGAGACTGAATTTTTACAGGAGCAGACGGCCTTATCTTTCTCCTACAGAGTGGTGGATGGGCTCAAACCAATGATACTGCAGTTACCAGTGCAATGCTTAACCCATAGTCCCACCAGGGTATCTGTGAAAAGTTTATTGCCACAGTGACTAGGGCTCCTTAAGCAATTTACTACCTCATTGATACTGAAGCTCGGATCATGGTTTAGGAACTTTACACAATTAACCAATACTCAATAAATTCACTGGCAACAGGGATGAAGACTAGAAACTTTTCATGAAGCGTCATGGTAATAATGCCTGAGAGCATATTCTAAGTACTTACCTATATATAAGCATAATTACCCTGTGATACAGGTAGTAGCTCATTTCACAAACAAGACCACAAAATGAGCGAAAGGTTAAGTTATCCACAAAACGACAGAAAGTAGAATTTTTGCAATCATATAGAATGCCAAATGACATCTAGCTTCATGTGTTTGACAGTATTAGTCCATTTTTACACCGACAATTATTAAATGGTTAAAACCAAAATTATGATAGCCTTATAATTTTATATAAATGACTAACATTAATCGCTTTAAAAAGTAAAACATTCCAAAATTCTGAATCTCTAAAGCAGATAGATTAAACACTCTTCTACCCTCCAAAGGTTATGCTCACAAGTTTTTTTTTTTTAAGTCTACTGATTTATAAATTTGGATTTTCTGGGCATGGGAGCCCACTTACAAGACATTGAGTAACTAAACGAGGTGGGGTAAAGGTAGGTAGACAAGGAAAACAAATATTTAAATTTGTACTAAGCTACTTGCTCACTGCCTTGAATCATTGCTTTCTCATGGCTAGCATATATTACTCCCCTAGATTTGTCACTAATTAAGCTTAAAATCAGAGAAATTTACTGGCTTTAATGCTTTTGTGAACTGTGGGACAGATAATAACATTTTCTGCCTGTGAGGTTTAATGGGAAATCAATAGTCCCTTTTTCATATGTGCTGCCATTGAGTGGGGAGTCTGTATATATGGGTGAACCTGGCGGAATAGACCTCATCCCATCAACCCCAGCACCAGAGACATGCCCCACTAATTGTGTCAAAATCCCTATTATCTTAAAATTCTTTTTTCATTTCATTCAAAATGCCTTCCACTGCTGAAAACACATGGCTTCAACAAAAAAATATGAATCAGAAGAAAGTAATTCTGTTTTGAAAGGGTTAAAGTCAAGGAAGTCTGTATCTTCTTGTTATTTATTTATGTAAGCAATGCCTGCTATGAAAGATTGAATATAAAATGGATCCTTGTTAAAGCACTTTGAATTTCTGAGTTCTGAAAACCAGGGCACTGTTATTAAATGTGCTAATGCCTAAAATTAGAATACTGTCTGGGTATACTTCAAAATGGAAAAGCTAATTTAATTTAGAACAGTAAGCATGCACCTCACTTAAAGGTATACAGATTAAAAACAGCAAGAGAAATCACTTGCATTCTGCTTAAGTACATGGCATTAATTAAATCAGTAGCCAATTACTACTTACATAAAAGATTATATACATATTATTTTAAATGCCTAATTTTATAGTGTTTTGCTTCCCCACAACTACTGAAGAAGCAAATCTAATTTTTCTTTGTGGACTAATGTTTGCATTTATTACAATTTCTACAATGACACTCAAACTACTATCTGCCAGCAAAATTGTCGGTGAAACTTTTTCCAAACAAAAAAGACCAGCTGAACTCGAGATAAATTTTGTAGTCTGAGCACTATATTCAGTTGGAAAAGCTCCACAGGTGATTCTGATCGAAAGAAGACAGACTCAAGATTTAAAGGGTTTAAAAGCAGCAAAAGCACCCAGATGTCTGTATTTGCAAATATGACTTAAAACTACAATACTGCACACTCAACAAACTTCACAATGAGCTCCTGAAAATGCTCTAACACTATTCATGGTGGGGCAAGGGCAAAAGAATGGCTAACGGTCATTTTTTATTAGGATGCAATAAACAGAAAGCTGGGCTGCACAAATTTGCATGCACATGATTATCATTGCAAAGTGTTAGTGCTAACAGGAGTTTACACAAACTCTGACCTAAATACATCATCACACAATGAATTTATATTCTCCACATTTAAAAATGGTTAATTAGATGCTATAATAAATTCATAGCCTTATATAAGCATTTAACTGCCTGCCATTGTTAAGAATACTTCTTCACTTTAAATTAAAAGTAATCAAAATGTAAAGGCTAGCAGCATAGCACACACAAGTAACAAAAATAAAATATACTTACTAATTTTCTACCTGTATATTTCCATCCCCAAGTAACACCATCGTCTGAGGCTGAGAGCTCATTAAAGGGCTTTTCCAATGAAAACGAAGAGATTTCCAAATCATCTGGCTTATTGTGTAGATCCTCACTGATTAGTTGTTCATCTTCTACTGCATCTTTTGCAATTGGATTTGTCCAGAGAAAGCCTATTTGGTATCCACTACAACCATTGGCCAGTCTTTCAGAAAATATCTGACTTCCTAACCCTCTAGTTGGATAATAGGAAGGTTCATTCAAACCCTGGGAATAGAATTCCTCTGAGAAATCCTGTAAATCTACTTTTGAAAGATTTTCAGGCATATTTAAAATATCACCTGTGGTTGATAAAGCACGATTCTCACTAATGGGTACTATTTCATTGCCATCAATTGGGATAACAGGAATTACCTGAGGTATATCATAAGGAGTAGCTCTGTACTTGTCCACTTGGGTAGGATCAACACCAACCAAATATGAATGCCCATCAGAAATATCAAGTAATTGTATTTTTTCAAATTCCATCTTTGAATTTCCCACAAAATCCCTTTCTCCATTCAAAGCAGATTCTTGAATTGTGCATTTGGCTTTTTCCCCTTTAAAAGGGTATACATATTCACTTGTTCCACAAGGAACTAAGCAGTCAGTAACATTAGCATGAACATTATCTTCCGTCAAATAAAATCTCTCTTCTTCTTTAATTGATAGTGTTGGTTTATTCAACCCGGACACACTATCAGCAAAAGCAGACAAAATTCCTTCAGTTGATTTAGAGAAAACTTGCTTCAGTTCTGGATTTTCACCATTGTTAATAGACTTACTCTCTTCTACTGACTCTTCTTTACTGGAACTTGAGCTTTGGCTTAAAGGTGATAAAATATGATGGTCTTCATCTTTGTAGTTATTCATGCTACAGGTTTTGCAATTTTTTCCTACTTGGTTTGTTTCATAATCAGAGTTTTTTGTTATGTTAGAATTAACACAAGTAAATGTGCCCACATTCTGACTGGGCACTTCCTTGCATTTTATGCTTTTTTCCTGTTCAAAGATTGCTGTAGAATGTGATTTGACCTTTTCTATCACATTTTCACTTGTTTCTCTATGATTAGCTTCTAATATCTGAAGTTTTAGTGTTTCTTTTTCAGCATCTTCTAACTGGTAAGGCTCACTTAGTTGATCTTCTGTTTTATAGCTCAGTCCTGCTTCACCTTCTTCAGAACAGGGGAAAATACATACAGAGGAAACAGAGCTACTCATACGCGATTTGGAATCATCAAAAGGCTCACCATCTTTGGGCAATGCTTGTGAAGTCTTAAGTTTTGAGTTGTTTATTCTTTGGATTAGTCCATCTGTGTTTGTTTCACATACCGCACCAGTTAAATTATAGGGCTGTGTCTGAACTTTAATTGCCTTAGTATCTACACATGTATCTACTTGGCATAAAGATTCCAACTCATTAGCCCTCTTAGCAAGCCCAACATCTCCCAAAACATTAAATTTACATTTATCTAGGTGAGATAAACTATTTTCTGATGGTAATGATAATTTCTCTTTGTTTTTGAGGTACAGAGTTTCAGTTTCTAAGCTGCCATCACCTAGGTATTGATCAACATTAATCACCATTGAATTTATATGGTGTTTAGGTTCATTGTGATCACCAAGTAGTTTAGCTGCTGCTTCTCTAACATTAGACTGTACCTGAAGACATTCATTTTCAAAGATAACCAAAGTGGTATCTTTTTCTGGACTTACATTAATTCTATCTAGACTGACACTGTCTGCTTTGCTAATATCTAAATTGAAATAATCATTATCTTTTAACGATTTTATTGAGTTATTTTCTCTTTTTTTCAAGTTTAAACTCTTCACTACACTAACTGTTACAGCTTCAGATTCTTCATTTCTTTCAAGACATGTAATGTCATTAAGTAAATTGATAGGTGAATCACCTACCTGATTTACTATTTCTGAACTATGGCTCTCTCTCTCTTCTGGAACAGCATGCAAACATTTTAGTGAGTCATCGCTTATGCTAATATTTGATTCACATAGTGCGACAATATTGTGTAATGTGTTGCTTTCTGTGTAATATTTAGGATATTCAGCATCAACTTTTGTTCTTAAAGAATCAACTTGCATGCTATCACTGCTAGCTTTATAAGGATGATCAGTACTCGTCAAGAATTGAGAATCAGATATAGTTTCCTCATTATATAAGTCCTTTATTTCAGTTGCATCTACCACATTCTGTGGTAGTAGCTTTTTCTGGTGTGCCTTTAAGTATCCTGTCCTTTGTAGAGAATCTGTGGCTAAAAATGTTTTCCCATTATCTAGAGGCCCTTTCAGTTTGTAAATTCCCTCAGAGGTAACAGCTGAATGATAGTCTTCTACTGCAGTTGCTCCAAATGTGGGAGTGCATATTTCATCTTCAACTTCAAGACAATCAGGATCTATAACACAAATACTATAAAACTTGCTATCTTTTGAAGTCTTATATTGCTTATGATCAACACAAATATGATTTTCATTTTTCACTTCTAAATCACGCATACAAAAAGAATTATTCTGATCATTATCGCTGATTTGAGCATTTACTATCATGTCATTCTCTAGTAATGAATAGCACAGATGGTTATCTATAATGGTTTTTTCTTGTACATTCTGGTAAGAAGAAACTACTACATATGAAAGAGACACATGATCTTCAGAACAAAGACCTTCAGACAAGGCTGGTTTACTGTCATTATTCACACACAATATATCACAGACATTTTCTGAATTCTGCTCCCTAAAAGTAAAATCTGAATTCTTGTCACTCTTATCTAAATTTTCATACCTAGCTAAGAACTTATATTTCAGAGTAGAAATAAAGCTAAACGACTGTTTTGGTCTATGACTCTGCTTGTAGCCAAACCGTTCAAGAATTCTAGTCCACATATTAAGATCAGCAGCTGTCCTACTGGCTTCATTATGCCGCTCCTTAACTTCAAGGCTATCCAATAAAGAAGATAAAGTTTTACTTATCTTATTTCCTGGTTTGTTTTCCTTCACAGATTTTTCTAACAGGCCAGTTTTTTCATTCTCATTGTCACTACTTAATTCTTTGCTGAAGCAACAACCCATGTTCTGAAGCTCAAAATTCACATTACAATGCTTGTCCTTTTCGGAACCTCCACAAATCCACCTCAAGCTAACTTTCTATGGTTTCCGATGGGAAGCCAACACCCAGATACCAAAAATAACCCCTTGCACAGCAGTCACAAGTCACTGCCACTCAAATCCAAAATGCTAATTACAAGAGGGTACTTACTGCATAACAAGCATGCTCTTATATCAAACAACATATGGAACTGAAAGATTACAACCAACAACAAAAAATGGTGCACATTATTTTTTCTTATATATGCCATTTCTCATAAATTCCATTTAGAAAGGTCATTATTCCAGCCAGAGGAAAACATTTCAGAATCCTGCTTTTTTCCTGATTCAGTCAACATTCTTGAATTTTCTGCCTTTATAAAACAATGTCCTTGGGCATAAAAAAATCTTTTAAGCTAATTTTATTAGGCATAAAAATGTAATGGTATCAATTAGAGATGCAAGCATGCTAATGCATTCATGAGTGAAATGTGGCACATCTGAGATTTGTTATAAAGTATTCCTGTAAGTAAACATACATAACTAAAAAGGTAAAATATTTTTTAAATGTCTAAAAAAAGAAGAAAAGGCAGAAAAACAACAACAAAATATAAGGGTAGTCGCTCAAGTTCTTAATGGGTACATTAGGGTTAAATATATTAATCTCTGCTCTTTTACAGAGTTGTGAAAATTCCAATTAAGGAAGAAAAAAAAAGGCAAAAGAAGAAAGAGAATAGCAAAATATATACACCCACAAAGTACAAAAACTAGGAAACAACTCAGAAGCACTTGTAGCATGAATGCATAGCATTTAATAAGGTGATAACCCTATTGCTCCTATACTAACTACAGTCCATGTCTGCCAAACTGCATTGTGGGTCTTGTCTTATTTCAACATTTAAGATGATTCCTTCTTAGTACACATAATTATTTTTCTTAGTATGGCTCTGATTCTAAGATAACACTTAAAAAAAAACCAAGCAGTTCTATTAAAACTCCTCTATGAGGGATATTTTGCTATTTATTAATCTACAAATTATGGCTGGTGTTCTATTAATGGTTTACCAAATATTTATATTTTATGCTAAATAAGTTTAATATTTCTAGTTAATTACATATGCACATAAATTCCTATATTGAAACTAACGTCATAGTTCTCAACTTTTCTAATGCTGCGACCCTTTAATAGAGTTCCTCATGTTGTGGTGACCCCCCAACCATAAAATTATTTTCATTGCTACCTCATAACTCTAATTTTGCTACTGTTATGAATTGTAATGTAAATATCTGATATGCAGGATATATTTTCATTGTTACAAATTGAACATAATTAAACAGAATTAAAGCATAGTGATTAATCACAAAACAATATGTAATTATATATAGTGGAATATTTGTGTGTTTCCCAATGGTCTTTGGCGACCACTGTAAAAGGGTCGTTTGACAGCACCCCCCAAGGGGTCGCAACCCACAGGTTGAGAACCGCTAAACTAAAGGGATTAATAATGGTAACTTCAGCACACTTTATATAGCACTTTGAGATATACCTTAAGTAACTGGCCTTCTCCTTGGTTCCTAAGAGATACTCCCTGGAAAACCAACCAACCTACCTATTGTACCTACCTTGAGATTTATTATCTTCAATAAGAACTATAGACCATATCTAACAAGTTAGGTAAGGTGATGAGGTAATTTGGGGGTGGAGACTGGCCAGACCAAAAAGACCACCTCATGAGATCAGGGGAGAAAGGTTAGAGTTTGCATTAAGTAATACGATCCCCAATAAAAACTCTGCACATTTAAGCTCCATGAGCTTTCAGGTTAGTAAAAGATATTTACCAAGTGAAAGGGTTCTTCCCACTGTCTTGGGTCAATTCTGACTCATAGCAACTCTATGTAACAGGGTAACATGTCCCTTCCTTTTTAAGACATGAAAGCTTTGCACTGAGAACCCTCCCAGAATTCACCATTATATGAGGTATCTGTATTATTTTTTCCCCTAGAATAAAGCTAATCTTATGTATAGCACTGTCTGTGAGTCATTCTAGTGAACTATCAAATTCAAAGAGTGGTACGGCCAGCAGTTTAAAAGTGGAGACTGGGAGCCACTAAGCTTATTCTGAGAGGGTAAAGGGGAAATCCCTAAACCTGAAACCAAAAAGAAGAAAAAACACAACAAACACTGCTATCAAGTAGATTCTGACTAATCTGGACCCTAGAGGGTTTCTGAGGCTGTAAATTTTTGCAGTAGAAGGTAACAAGGCCCAGGTGTTAGATTTAATCCGAAAGTATAAATGTGCAGATCTGAATTTTAGATTTAAGCTAATGATTATACTTTCAAGCACAAATTTGAACTATATAAATATGTTTGTTAGCTTACATATATTAAGTCACACTCCCAAGGGCCCTAGAAGTAGATAGTGGATACTATTAACTCCATTCTACAGATACAGAAAATGAAAGACCAAGTGTAAGTAACTTGCTCAGGATGGCACCACTAAACTTGGATATGATAACACTAGCTAGATTAGACCACAACCCTACATTTCTCTTTATATCACTAGAAAAGAATTTATTTATACAAAAAAAAAAAGTCTTCACTCAGGATACAAACTACTCAAATGTGCTACAGAGGTAAATGTAGTAGTGGTTAAAGGAGGAGGTAATAAGAACTTTGTGTCTCGATGCATTTTTACCAAAAATGTGAGTTTTGTTGTATTACTTAACGTCTTTCTGCTTCAGTTTTCATTTTCTCAAATGGAGTCAATACCAATGTCAATTTCAAAAAGTTGTTGGGAGGATTCCAAGTAAACCATGTATGAACTGAACCTTCAAACCACATTCTGAAGAAAACCTCACTTGTCAGGAAGTTGATGCCAACAGAAACACCACAGGACAGGGGAGAACTGCCTCGGTGGGTTGCTGAGACTCTCTATGGGAGTAGAAAGCCCAACATTCTCCTAAGAAGCTGTTGTCTGCGAACATCACCAACACATAACCCACCCGCCACCACCGTGCCTTCCTCATCACATTTAAAGTCTTCATGAGCTGACCCCAACCAACTTCTCCAATCCCCTCTCACTCTAAGGAACCAATCCTCTTTATTGCAGAACCGAGCACTTTCCTTCTGTTGAACATAGGTTTGCTATGCGTTGGAACCAACTAAACACCAAACAACTTGCCGCCACCTCCTCTACTTAACAAGTAATATTCTATTAGAGGAATTATTTTCTATTTATTGAAGAAAAACCATCATCAACAGTTTTTATTTAGGAGCATAATACCCTAGAAGTTTGATTTGGGGAGAGAACACAGTATTCTGTATTAAATAAAAGGAAGTTTAGCTACAATGTCATCATCTGTTGAATATTAGTGTACAGCATTCTTTCTCATAAGTTTACAAGTATATCGGAAGTGTGAGTACATGATAAATGTAAGAGAGTGTCTTCTAGAAACGCAGAAGGAACTAATATTAAGATAAATGTGCTAATCTAGGTTTTAAGCTATGGGTTCTCCTACTAACAGAATCAGCACTGGCCAGGGTTTGGTGATATTTTGGGCATTGAATTCCCTGGATTTGAAGCACTGAGATCAATTTTGAGGCAAGGAGGAACCTCATAAGTTAAAATGTGTTATAGTTATAGATTTGCCATCCTTAGATTTTGTGGACTTGGGGAGCTTTTCAAACGGCCTATGATCAACTAGGTCAAATTCTGTAAAAGCCTGATGTTTGAGTTGCCAGGGTAGACAAGACTGCACTACACATTTTCTAAATTGGATATACAATTTGAATACATGTTCTAAAGTTTAGCTGACAAATTTATAAAAGCATTCTCACCAAAGAAAATTAGGTTAAATCCTTGGGAGGTAGGGGTATAACCTGCACATAAAGACAAATTTGGCGAATGGGTAACTAAACTATTAATTATGCTATCTAAATGTTAATAAAGTTTATTTTCAATTTTGGTAAAGTATACCTATAAGATAAAGAAGAACTACCCCTTTGAGTTTCCGGGGCTGTGATCTTTATGAGAGCAGAAAACCTCATCTTTCTCCTGCAATATGGTCAGTGGTTTGAAACTGCTCACCTTAGCAATTAGCAGTTAACATCTTACTCACTTGGCCAGCAGGAATTCATTTGATGACAGTATCCATGAGCTACATTCCATATTTCTTGACCTAATGAGCTGTAAAACTCCAACAATAAAAGCTACATATTTGAAACACACAGAAAAGTAAAATAGTATAAAATAACTTCTTCAAAGAATTTAAATCAAATATACATACAAGTAGCACCCGTGACTAGGAAAGAGAAGAATCAATGAAGGCAATAGCTATAACTTGAGAATCCTCTTGGTGAAATCAAAATTAGGAAGCCGGAGGGCAGTTAATAGGTACTAGTTGATTTGAGGAACTCTGGTGGTGCACTACATTATACGATAGGCTTAGGTTAGCAGTTCAAATGCTCCAGCTGCCCCAAGGGAAAAGATGAGACTCTTTGCTCTGGTAAAAATTTATAGTTTTAGAAATGCACAGGGACAGCTCTTAGTAGGGTTACTATGACAAGACGGCGGTAAGAGTTGCCTATATTTTCACATAACCCAGACTTTGTATAGTTTTATATTCCTAAGCCCAATATACGAGGGGGTACCCCCCAAAACAAAACAAAAAACAGAAAAAAGCTCCGCCGGGCAGCACTTTCATAGTACTGTATGCATTTCCCCCGCTGGGCAGGCATCAAGCAACTCACTCTGAGTTAGTGCACACAGTGGCACTGCCTGGAAGGTTCTCTCTGGCCACAGTGAATTTTTTCATAAAAAGCTATTTCACACAAACCTCACTTTTTGTGATGGCCGATTTACCAGAACAGTCCATGGCTATGAAATTTTGTTTCCAGTTGAGGAAAAATGCCTCAACTTGTGATATCTCAATATCACAGAAACTTGTGATATTGAACACAGCCTACAAGGACAGCGCTACGGGAAAAACTCGAGTGTACAAATGGTCTCATTTCAACCCAGTACTCCAAGATGTGAATGCAACATGCCAGCATGGAGTAGGGAACCAGTGGAGAGGGCTAGGGGATTGGCTCCAATCCAAAATACTAAGTGGACACCTGCCCCTCCCCGCAGAAGAATTTATTTCAAAAGACGGCATTGAACCTGCAGCTCCAGGAGAGGGACATATCTGATTGGAGTACATGGGAGCAGATGAAGGGGGAGGAGGAGAGGGTAGAGCACATCCTGGCCCACCAGGCCTTGAGGACGATG
>NW_022103928.1:34422855-34461393 GCF_000313985.2 Echinops telfairi | reverse complement strand
TCTTCTGGACATCTGTCAACTTCCCAAAGAAAATGTCGACTGTATGCATTTGGAGTTCATTCCACCAGGTTAGACTGTTAAACAAGCTTTCTATTGAGAGGTTCTTAAAAGATTATTTAACAGTATGGCAGATGGGGGACTGGTTTTGCCATCACGACAGTGCCTTTCCTCACGCAGCCATTTCAGTATACCGTGCTTTTAGGCAAAACACAGCCATTTCAGTATACCGTGCTTTTAGGCAAAACACAGCATGCCTCTCTTGTCCCATGCACCTTACTCATCTGACCTCACTCCTTCCAGGAATACAAAGGGACATGAAAGGACAGCAATTTGTTTGGATGGTTGGCAGCACCACCCTCGTTTTTTTTTCTTCACCTCTTCTACATTGTCAGAGGCATTTGAAAAATGTTTCCAAGAATCAACTGCAGATTTGACAAATGTATTAAGTGTAATGGAGAGTACTTTGTAAGTGGTATGCTTTTTTTTTTTGGGGGGGGGCCCTACCCCTCATACAATCATGGTTTTAGTAGGATTTTTTTCCCCTACATGATAATACAGTTTAAAAAAACCAAACACTTTACTTTCAAATTTACTCATGAAGCTCTGATATCTACTGATATCCTAGCTGGCTCTCTGCTAACTTTTATATGCATGAATTTCTACCAGGCAGATTTTTCTACCATAAACCTTTAATTCTTTAGTTTTCTATCTCAACTGTTTGATTATCCTTGATTTACCTTTCTCTGAGCTCTTCTTCCCACATTCAATCTACAAATTAGTGTGACTGTGTTTATTTCCAAATAAATTTAGAATCTTTTCATCCTTGTTCTATTTCTCATTATATATATACTTTTATTTCTTTATTTCCATTCTTGAACTCTTACAATCCATTTTCTTAATATATTGCAGCCAAAATAATTTTTCTAAGCCATAAATCATGCTATTATTGGCCACCTAAAAATTCAGCTTTATCTAAAATGAGTTTCAATCAACAATGCAAGGAATTTTTACATGCCTTATCAAAGAATATTTCACCTTAAAAAACATATATTTTGTTGTTTTAGATGGAAATTTACACAGTGAATTAAGTTCTCATGTAACAATTTTTATACAAATTGTGGAAATTTTACATTTGAGCTTAGACTCTAAGACTAGATTGTCAGGTATCCAATTCTGGTACTGTTAATTTCTAAAAGTACTATTTGAAAAATTACTCAAGTCTCTCTGTGCTTCAGTTTCCTCATTTACAAAACAGTGATAATAATACCTTGCTCTATTACAGGTATAGGGCAATAAGAATTCATGAAAAAAGGTATGTGAATGTTAAAACAGTACATATGTATTAAGTACCATATATGTTTTGCTATGATTGTAATAATATGGTTACAATTTATTGTACAATAAATTTATTCGAGAAATACTTATCATGTGTCTAAAGTGTCAGAACACAAGTGTGAATACAAGAAAAGGCCCAGCTTTGATGGCGCTTACATTCTAGTTGGGGTGTGAAGATTGAGGGAGAGGAGGACTGACATTAAACAGTAGTATCGAGCTTTGCTAGGAGTATGGAGGACTAACGAGAGGGCAAGGAAATGGGGAGAGAAACGAGGGTTTCTACCTCCATAAAGAGTCACTGTCTTGGAAACTCATAGGGGCAGTTCTATTCTGTCCTACTGGGGTTGCTTTGAGCCAGAACTGACTTGATGGCAGTGAATTTTTGGAAGGGAAGTGGGGAAAGCCAGAGGTTTAGGAAGCGTTTTAATTTTTTAAGAATAGTTTTATTGGCATATAATTGACATACCATACAATTTGATAGTCTAATCATGTTAAGAAGAGTTGTGCTATCACTAACTACCACAATCAATTCCGAAATATTTTCTCTTTCTCATACTCATTATTGTTAGCTCCCTTTTCCTTCCAACCTCCCCTGTCATGCCCTTAGGTAATTACTTATTTACCAAATTACTTTCTTTATATAGTTATCTATGCTGGATTTCATATATAGAACATCACACAAAACACAAACAGGAAATAAAAGCCAACAACAATAACAAAACAGAGTAAAATTTTAAGAAGGTCGATGTGAGGAAGGTTAAGTGATCAAGCAATGCATACTTCCGGGCAGAGGGTATACCAGAAGCAATTAAGACAGAAAGCCTAGTTCTGGAGCATTCAAGGATCATCAAGGATCATCAAAAGGGGCTTATATTAAAATGTTAATACCTATTCATATTTGAAGGGGGCGGTGAGTATGAAGACTCAGAAAGGGGGTGTGAGAATGATTCACAGCTCCAAGAATATAATCAATGACACAGTCTGAAGGGGCATGATGATGGATGATCTAAGGCTTCATGGAAATTCTTGTAGGATAGCCTTTGTTACTCTCAAAGAATGAGCAGGTACATTGTGGTGGTGGTGGTGGTCAGGATTCCTCGTTACAACTTTAAGGGCAATATTCTTACTAATTCAGTTTTCTTAAAACTTCATCTTAATAAGCCCTCATGATGATACTGTGCCCTATCAAGACAACCCTATTAGGATGTGAGGGTGATCTGGCTGCAGCATCCGTCCCCTTCCTCCCTGCCTGCTCTACCTGTGTCCCTTCCGAACCTGTGACCTTGACTGAAAGGTATGATCACCCTTCAGTCAAGGATACACAAGTAGTAGTGCTTTCCTGTTAGATCCTTCAAACAGGCTCTCACGATGATTCCATGGGAATCCCCAAATACAGTTGCTATAACCTTGTGGTTTTTCTGCCTTGATTTAACAGTCCCATCAGAGTTCCTAAGCGGTCAAGACTTTGATTAGATCTTTTTATGAAGACACCCTAATTAACACTCTGACAGATATATTACTTGCACAGAAAATCGTTACTAGGCAATATTAGTTATTCCTAGGGAGAAGCCTTTCAGGGAAAGTCAGTTAACTGTTTCAAAGTGTTCTGGTTAAAATAGTAGGATTTCTTAACCTGGTGAAATAGATAAAAAGACACATTCCCATCTAACCCATGGTGGTTCTTTAGCAAAGCGACTGCTTCTTCATCTTCTTGTGAGCCAGTATCAAGTTGGCTCTGACTCATGGTGAGCCCACATACAACAAAATGAAAGATTATCTGGTCCTGGACTCTGTAAGCTTGACTCCACTGCAACAGCCACTGCGTATGCATTTTGAATTTTTATTGCCTTCCAACTTAGGGAACTCACTTCTATCAGACAATATTCTGTTGTGATCCACAAGGTTGCCTTAACTAATCATCAGAAAATGGTTATCAGGTCTTTCTTCCCAGTTTGCCTTATTCTGGAAGCTTGCCTGAAACTTGTTCACCATGAAGACCATCATTGGTATTTAAAATATTGATGACAGAGCTTCCTGTATCACAACAGAATGCAAGCCATCACAGTAGATAGGATAAACAGACAGATGCAAAGTTTTTCATCTTAAACATCCCCCAAATCCTCTATATTTCCTTTCATCCTCTACTTATTTTCTTACTTTCAAAGCCAAGATCTTAGAACAGTGGTTCTCAACCGGTGGGTTCCAACCCCTTTGGGGGTTGAACAACCATTTCACAGGCGTCACCTGATTCATAACAATAGCAAAATTACAGTTATGAAGTAGCAATGAAAACATTCTAGTCTATGTAGTATATATCATCCCAGGCCCCTCACCCCTTTTCAAGTTCCTTTTTATAACCACTGCAATCTTACTTTCATTTCTATCATCCCTTTGCAACTGCTCTTGCTAAGGTCACAAGTGATGATCTACTTTATCTCAAATCTACAAAATTGGTCAGGACTAATTGGATTTTATTTTAGTTGGCAATATTGGTTACACGTTCCCTATTCAAAACTTCAGGGTTCCTCCATGTCCACATCTACATAATCTTCTGTTCATCTTAATTCTCAAACTTCTTACTTCCTGAGTCTTTCTAGTTTATGAAAAAAAATGATGGATTCAAGAATTTCATCATTATTCTTATGAATTACGCATGGTAATTTAATATAAATTAGTACTGTAACCCTAACTACTAGCATTATGAGCTTTAGAAACAGTAAATCCTTATTACAAAAAAGCTAGAACATTTAAAATGATCCTACAACTAAAACAGTTGAGATAAAGTTAATGTTGTCTTTTTGTAGCTTTAACAACATCTGAAAACTTCCTAATCCCATTCTATCTTTATCCTCCAGCTGTGGTCTATGTTACTATGTTCACATAAAACTTGGTTTTATAACTTTGCAGGTTGTAAGAGGGTGAGTATAAAACTAATATATAAAACATGTCTATGTTTCGTAATATCTGTGAATAATCTATCCACAGAAAGTTTTATTAATCTTTACCAATAGTGCTCAGCTTTGTTGAATAAGCAAAAGTTTAATAAATACTATCTACTAAATACAAAATAATGAGCTAGCTACAAGGGCTAACATATGTGAAAGGTAATTCAATATATAGGAAGTACGATAGTGATTGCTTAAGGCTGGGCATAGAATAACTGTAAATGGGCATGGAGGATGTTAGTGGGGTACTGAAAGAGTTTTTAAAATTATATTACAACTGTATAGGCAACAAAAGAAAAGATAGGTATATTACACTTCATCAGATTTAATGACTTTTGAACATCTAAAATATATTTTTTAAAACACCTACAATTAACAACAAAAACATAAACAATCTAATTTAAAAGGGGGGAAATTACTTTAATAGACATTTTTCTCAATAAGATATACGGATGGTCAATAATTACTAACTATTCATTAGGAAAATGCAAATGAAAACCACAACAAGAGATCATTTCAAAACCACTAGATGGCTATTACCAAAAAGACAGAAAACAAGTGTTGGCAAAGATGTGAAGAAATTGCTGGTAGGAATATAAAGCGGTTGCAGCTGCTGTGGAAAACTGATGACAAGTCCTCAGAAAGTTAAAATTAGAATTATCCTAAGGCCCAGCAATTCCATTCCTCGGTATATATCCAAAATGCGTGAGCAAGGACTCAGATAACTACTTGTACACAGTATTCACTACAGTATTATTCACAATCGTCAAAAGGTTGAAACCTGTTAAGTTCCCATTAACGGGTGAATGGATTAATAAAATCTGGTATATACAGACAACGGGATATTAGTCACCAATGAAAAAGGAATAAATGAACATTTACAATGTATGCTAAGGGAAGTAACCCAGACACAAAAGGACAAAGAGTGATTTTATGATCCCATTTATATGAAGTATCTGTGATAGGCGAATGTATTAAGATCAAAGTTGTTTAGTGGCTATCAAGGGCTACAGGGGTAGAGAGTACAGGGTGTTCAGGTTCATGAAAAGGTTTGGAAATTGATAGTGGTCATGATTGTACAACATTGCGAATTATTATAAGGAAGACCAAAAAATAAGTGGTACATTTGAATTACAGTGTTGGTAAAGAATATTAAATATACTATAAACTGCCAGAAGAACAAACAAATTTGTCTTGGAAGTACAACCAGAATGCTCCTGAGAGGAGAAGATAGCAATACTTTGTCTTGTGTACCTTGAAAATGTTACTTGGAGGGATTAGTCCTTGGAGAAGGACTTCATGTTTGATAGAGGGTCAACAACAAAGAGGAAAAACCCTCAGTGAGCTAGACTGACAAGTGACTGCAACAACAGTCTCAAACAAGGACCACCGTAAGGGTGGGGCAGGGCTGAGCAGGGCACACAGGGCTGCCATGAGTTGGAGCCACCCAGAGAATATCCATCTGTTAAAACTGCAAGGGAGCAAAAGTGTTATTTATATAGCATTTACTTTTTATTAATTATGATGTGCAATCTAGAGATGATTTAAAGAATGAGAATGTGTAGATATTATATGCAAATGCTATGCCATTGTATATAAGGAACTTAAGTATCCTCAGGTTTTGGTAACTGAGGAGTTCTGAGAGCCCATTCCCCATGAATACCAAGGACAACTGTACCAAGAGTTTTTTGTAGTTGTGTTTAATATTGTTATAAATAAAAGCACAAAAACTACCTAAGTTATGAGCTCAGATAATCTACATAGTATACCTCTAATATTTAAAAACCCCATAAATTCCCAATGTTTATAACACCCTTTAAAGTTGATAAATATTAATATCCACATTTTGTAAAACGGAGTAGCAGATATGTTATTTCCCTGTGTGTTACCCAAGAGATTGAGTAGCTGGGATGCAATTATAATCCAGGTCTAATGACTCGCATGTGCACCTGGCACATTATTTCTTCTAGGTAATATAAAATACTGTTGCGAACCAAGTTTTAAAAAAAATTGTTATGTAAGTCTTCTTTAAAAATTCTTGCAATCAGACTGGCTAGACCAGAGGAGGTACACTGGTACAGATAGGAACTGAAAATACAGGGAATCCAGAGCGGATGAGCCCTATAGGACCAGTGGTGTGAGTGGCAAAACAGGGAGGGTAAAGGGAGAATGGGTAGGAAAGAGGGAACCGATTACATGGAACTGTGTGTGACCTCCTCCCTGGGGGACAGACAACCGAAAAGTGGATGAAGGGAGACGTCGGACAGGGCAAGATATGACAAAATACCCATTTATAAACTATCAAGGGCTCATGTGGGAGGGGGGAGCGGGGAGGGAGGGGAAAAATGAGGACCTAATGTCGGGGGTTTAAATGGAGAGAAAATGTTTTGAGAAACGATGTACAAATGCGCTTTACACAATTGATGTGTGTATGGATTGGGATAACAGTTGTATGAGCCCCTAATAAAATGTTAAAAAAGAAAGAAAAAAAAATTCTTGCTATCTAGTTCTATGCCCTCTAATATGTTTTAAAAAACATTATTTTCTATTGCAAATAACAACAGCAAACAAAACTACAAAGATTTCTACTCTTCAGTAATTTCTAACTTATCTTTTAATATAGTTTCTTTTTTATGACTATCAGAAGTCATAGATCTACTTTAAGTAATTAAAAATATAGAATTTATTTACAAACCAATATATATAGCACACCAAAATAAACATACTCAAATAATATCATGAAATGTTATGGTTTGAAATCTTACTTTCTAATTCTACTTTATTAAAAGTAGATTAACAACCCATTCATTCCTTTAACATCTACATAAACTGCTCATAGTTTCTTGGGAAAGATATGAAATTTACTCTAACTCCATGTTTTGTTAGCTTGCTTAAAAGATTACCACGTTGAATTTGGAGTAATTCTTAATGCACTCTGTATTCGTATATACATGCAAATGGGGAAAAGTAAGATTGAACACCAATGGGTTTCTATTATTTTCAATCTTAGCTAAAATGTGAAACCAATTCTTAGCAAAAGCTTCATATTTGACTTATGTGTTTTAAAGATGTATCAAAATATAGGTATATAAAATGTAAAGCTAACAGTATGAGTCAATAAATGGTGCATTTTTAAAAATTGCTGAAATGAAATTAAAACATAATGTATAAAATTATATACATAATACACAAATCATGAAAATCCACAGTATTAATACTTACTGCACCCAGGTGGTGAGATGATGAATGTCTCTCTTCTTGTTTTACAAAAGGCTACATTTTCTTATGTTTTATAATAAACTTGTGTTACACAGAAATAGCTTCAAGCCTAGGTATGTCGGCTATGATTAAACAATCTATGATTAATCTTGAAACTAAATTACCTGACTCAAAGCTGGGATGGAACTTGTCTGAGAAGTGGTTTGAGATATAGGACCATTCATCTATGAATCAAAAATAACAAAAAATACCATTATATAATGTAAAGAAAACATTTTAAAATCAAAGCAATGATGCAAAATAAAACCCACAGGAATCACTACATTTTATAAGACAAAAAAAATCAGTGACATAGTCAAACAAGGATGAGACTTGAAATTCAAAATCCTTTGTAATTCTTACTGAAAAGTATAAGCAAAATTCTTTAGTTTTAAGAGGGAAGAGTAAGAAAATCTAGTTTTTTTCAAAACCATTTTGAAATTTTAAACATTACATGACATGATAAAATCTTACAGTGAATGAAGGCAGTTAAAACATAAAATTCTATATTAAGATCTCAATTTATACATGTTTAAACTATGTAAAGTGGCTGTAATAGTATTAAAAGTATTATGTATCATTGCATTTTTATTAATGATTTTAAAACAAAAGCTCTAAGTATCTAGAGGTATAGTTACCATTTATTTTCCACATTACATAATAGTTAATAGCTTTTACTAACCATCCCACTCCCTCTCACCACCCACCTTAAAAAAATAAAACCACTGCCATCGAGTTGATTTCAATCCGAACTGACTAGATAGAACAAAACAGAACTGTGTTGTAGGATTTCCAAGGGTATAATCTTTACAGAGAGGCGCCCTGGTGGTTTAGTGGTTAAGCAGCTAATTTTTACTAGTTTGAGGGTCAGCAGTTCAAAGCCACTAGACCAGTGGTTCTCAACCTGTGGGTTGTGCGACCCCTTTGGATTGTTGAACAACCCTTTCTCAGGGGTCACCCAATTCATAACAGTAGCAAAATTACAGTGATGAAGCAGCAACGAAAATGATGTTGTGGATGGGGGGTCACCACATCATGAGGAACTGTATGAAAGGGTCGTGCATTAGGAAGGCTGAGAACCGCTGCCCTAGACATTCTTCACCAGGAAGATGTGGCAGTCCACTTCAGTACTTCCTTAAAGATTCACAGCCTTGGAAACCCTGAGGGGGAAATCTATTCTGTCCTATATGGTCACTTTGTGTCAAATTCAACTCAGTAGCTCTCCTTCTGCTATTAGTCTTTACAGAAGTAAACTGCCATCTCTTTTCTCCAGAGAGGCTGATGGGTTCAAGGCACTGACCTTTGGGTTAGCAGCCAGTGTTTTAACTATTGTATCCCTAGGGCTCTTCCTTCAGTACTAAGCTACTCATAAACTTATTCCAAATACAGAATTTATATTAAGATATCCTAGTATTAAGTATTATTATTTTGATTGTTATCAAATCCAATGTAGATCTTATAAAAATTATGTATTAAATCAATTCTAATTTTAAAAAGAAAATACTTACCAGATGAGAACTGTCTTTCACTTCTTGTACTTGCTGCACCTGCGGTTCAGCCACAACTTTAGTGTCCTGATCAGAAGTCATGAGCTGTTTACTTTCTGGCTCCACTGGGAGAAGCTTGATGTTAACCTTGGGAGGCTATAAAATGACAGTGACAGGAAATAGGTCATTTCAAGTGCATCTTAAGATGAAATTACTAGAAATCCAGAAATAAAAACATAGACTGCACACAGTTTAACAACCCCAAATTATAGTTTGTGACCAAACAACAAAACATTAAATCAATTCTTGATGTGATGAGAGTATCATCTGTTTAGCATTTTTTGTCAAAAAAGAACCCAACATTAATTAAACGTCTAGATCTCTCAAATGTAAAGGAAATACTAAGATCAGGTAACATGTCAAATGACACCAGGAAAAAGCCATCAGCTAAATCCCAAATGCAGAACATTCTACAAAACCAATGACCTGATTATCTATAGCAAATCAGTCATTTAAAAAAAGGCATTTTTGTCACTGCAAAGTAAAACGTTAACCAACATAACTCAATGTAGTAGGAGAACTGTGTTTGAATCAAGCTGAACACAAATTAAGCTTAGGATAACATTTTATCCATTGCAAAATAATGAATCTGGACATAAATCTTAAATTTGTCATAAAAATTAATTCAAAATGGGATCACAGACCTAAATGTTAAACACAAAACTATTCAACTTTTAGAAGTTAACAGAAGAGAAAACTTATGGGCCCTTGGATTTGGCAATGAGCTTTTAGATAAAATACACCAAATGTATAATCTATAAAGGACAACACTGCTCAGCCAGGCGTTAATGAATTAAAGCCTATGTTCTACAAACACTGTAAAGAAAAAACAAGCTGTCAGAAAATACCTGCAAAACTTTATCTGATAACTGACATATTTAAAATACACCAAAATGTCTTAAAGTTCAAAACAGGCCACTTCATCAAAAATGTTATATAGATGGAAAATAAAAATGCAGCATTGTATGTCATTAGGGAATGGTAAAAATGAAATGATTCTCGTCACCATTTGATAGCAAAATGAAGTCAGCAAGACTACACTTATTAACTGGCTACAACCCAGCACATTGCTACATTGAATGTTGGCCAGGATAGAGAGCAGCAGGAACGCTCATGCTCTGTTGGTAGGAGTGCAAATGGCACAACTACTTTGGAAGGCAATTTTTTTTAACAAAGTGAAAGACAGACTTATCACATGATCCAGCAATAGTGTGCCTAGCTAGGTATTTACTTAATAAGCTGAAAATCTAAGTCCACACAGAAACCTACACACAAATTCTTAAAGCAATGTAATTCATTAACTGCTAAACATTAGAAGCTGTCAAGATGTCCTTCAACAAGCGAGTGAAAAACAAAATGTACTACACATCTATACATTGGATTATTATTCAATGATAAAAAGGAATGAGATAGAAAGGAACAAAAGAAACCAACAGGGGTAGGTACCCTGTCCTATAGAGTTATTGTGAGTCGGAATCGACTCAGTGGCAGTGAATTTGGGATTTTTTATGGTCTATATACACAAATTACATCTATAAAATGAAGGGAATGTAAAATATGCCATGCATGGTCTTGAGTGATGGTCAAATAATATGGCCCTTCTAGCCACAGTTCCTTATATGGTATATTTTATCTGGACTTTATATGCTGGTGACTATGGTCCCATTTGGAAGGGCATTTTCTACTATGCTGGACAGAAGTGGGGTGGGATTGAGACCTGACCCTGGTGAAGGGTACAGACCAGGCCACATCTTGTTTTCTTGAGAGCATCTGTAAGGGCCCCCCACTTTACTAAAGGGTGTGAACCAAGCCAAAACCTCTTTCTCTAGGGGCATCTTTGATTTCACCTTGGTAGAGGGTGTTGTGACTTAAGACACTATTTTTGTTTTTTTGTGGGATATATATAAATGCTGATCCTAATGCACATCATGTTACCTGGAAGGCTAGACCTTTATTTCCTGGCTGAGCTTTGGTAGGAGAGCAAGACCTGCTGTGGCTTTGGATATCTTTGGTTTCTGACTCTGGAACCTGCACTTGGCTTACCTTGGCCTAACCCTTGGATACTGGACTGAAATGCCTCCAAGTGGGACATTTCCTCGAAGTTTTGTGAGTTTCTGTGGGATATTGCAGGAGCCTTGGTGGTGTAGTGGGTACGAGTTAGGCTGCCATCTGCGTGGTTGGCAGTTCAAAATGACCAGCAGCTCCACAGGACAAAGATTGGGTTTTCTACTCCCATAAACAGCTCTAGTCTCAGAAACCCACAAGGGGGTTGCTATGAGTCAGCACTGATTCTAAGGGAGTGAGTCTGATTTGATGGGATGCTGCAGCAAATCGCTGAACTCAGAGACATGAGGGATATACTCAAGGGAGTATGGGGAGAAAAATGGAGCAAACCAGAATCGTAAGAGTCCTGGTGGTATAGTGGTTATACATTGGACTGCTCACCTCAATGTCAGCAGATCGAAACCACCAGCTGTTCCACTGGGGAAAGACGGGGCTTTCTACCATACAAGAGTTTACAATGTTGTATAATTGCCACTTCTATTTAATTCCAGAACATTTTCAACAATTCAAAATTAAACGTTGTACTCATTAAACAATAGGCTCCATTTCTTCCACTTCCTATTCCTGGAAACCACCAATCTGCATGTAGGAGCAGTGAATTATTTAATGTGGCTCTTGTAACCAAAATCTGTAACTCCCAACCAACCTTTTCCTCCATGGATCTGGTAAGATGATGGAGATACTAATAGGATTCTCTGTGAATAATTGGGAACAGAATTGCCCAGAATGCCATCCTGCTGCGTATAAAATCAGCAAGAGTCAGGAGTGGAATGCATCCTCTGGACCCAAGATCCCTGCATAGAGACTTCCTGGATCCAGAAGACATTTATAACATCAGAGGAGCAGCAGCAGAACCAATAGGAAGCACATTATCTTCTTTGATCCCTTATTGAACAGTATCAAACCAAACCAAACCAAACACTCTGCCATCATGTTGATTCTGACTCATAGCGATCCTATAGGACAAGGTAGAATTGCTCCTTCTCGGTCTCCGAGATACAATCCAAAGTGTGTATATATGTTATTATATAGATATATATGTATCTAGATATAGACAGAATCAAATTAAAGACAAATGCTTCTGTTTAGAGATGGGCATATTGAGTTCATAAAAGAGTATTAAGAATGCCATTCTAGCCTCTCCCATTCCACAGGTCTCTGTCTTCACACCCAGGAGATGGCTCAAGAGGAGCTCAAGATGGGTGGCTTGCGGGCCCCATACCATGCCTCCCCCACGCAGTCAACCATTATCAACGTCCAGAGTGCACCCCATGTGCCCGACCACATCGTCTGGTCCATCTTGAACATGATCTCCCTCAACTGCTGCTGCCTGGGCTTCATGGCCTACGCCTACTCTGTGAAGTTGGGACTGAAAGACGGTGGGAGACATGATTGGGCCCCAGAGTCACATATTCACCACCAAGTACCTGAACATCTTCTCTATGGTCCTTGGCCTCCTGGGAATCCTCATTTTCATCATTCTTCTCACCATGGGCAAAGTGATGAGCTTCCAAGCCCTGTCACAGATGGGCCAGCAAGGCCACTAGCCACTGCACCATGCTGTGCCCTGAACCTTCCAGTCCTGCCCTGCTGGACAACCTGGCCTGACGCCTGTCCCAGCTCCTGTCAACAGCCATTTGCGCATGTTATCTCCATCTATCAGCAAGCCCAATAAACTGCCCAGGTGTGTAATCGTGCCATGAAAAAAAAAAAAAAAAGGATGCCATTCTTCCCAACTCTTTGGGGGAGAAGAAAGCCTCTTTCTCCCAAGGATTGGTTGGTAGTTTCAAACTGCTGACCTTGCAGTTATCAGTACAATGCTTAACCACCATGCCACGGCCACCTGTGCCAGTAAATGTTATACCTCAATTCTGTAACCTTAGCAGAATACAATGCAGACTGTTTACATCATTTAAGCTAAAAATGAAGCAAAATATAAGAAAAACTGTTTTCAATAATGACAAGCTTTTCCATAGTTGAAAAGCTAATTGCCTCTAAAACCAGTTAATTTAGAAGACTATATTCTGACCTCCAATTTTCTGTGTAACAAACAAAAGTTTTCAATGAACTACAGAATATATTGAATTACTTCCTATGCAGGAAAAAGATGAGGCTTTTTATTCTTGTGAAGATTTACAGCCCTGGAAACTCACTGGGGGAGTTTTACCCTGTCCTGTAGGGTCACTATGAGAATTGACCAATGGATGTGATTTTTTGGTTTTATGTTAAGAATGACAACACCTGACATGTTAGCAGCATGCCAGATTTATGGTTTCTGACCTAGTAATATACTACACTACCATGCTAAGAATCCTATTAAACTTTGCCTTAGCATCTCTTCAAGCCTTTTAATATCAGTCTGCTCATTTGCTGCAAATGGAAGCTTTTAACTGAACTGCACCACTGCTTATGTGGAGCCCTGGCTTTGTGATAGCTCTATGAGTTGAACTGTTAATCACTAAATCAGCAGTTCAAAACCTCCAGCTGCTCTGTCTCAGAAGCAATTGTACATTCTACCTGACGTGATTGAAATTTGGAATGATGTATGTATTGAATCCCAACTAATAATAAAAAAAGATATTTGATTAGAAAAAACACAAATAGAGAATCAGTCAGTGGTTCCTGATATGGTAAAATTAAAAGTTGACAACAACTCAACCATGATGAGTTTGGTTTTTGATAAGGTAAAATACTGATGTATTCAAAATTCTAGAACGTGAGTATTTGAAGGCTTGAAACTATATAGTTGGTAAAAAAACTTTACAGTTGTCATTGATCATTTAATTTCCTTAACCTATAATATTGTAACATTAAAAAATGATTTTAGTGGGAGTTCTTATAGCTTAAAATAAACATTTTATTTGGGACTCTTTACAGCTCTTATCACAATCCATACATCCATCCATGTGTCAAGCACATTTGTACAAATGTCGCCATCATTTTAAAAACATTTTCTTTCTACTTGAGCCTCATATTTCCACTCCCTCATGAACCCTTGATATAAATTTTAATTTTTGTCATGTCTACACTGACCACTGTCTCCTTTCACCCACTTTTCTGTTGTTCGTCCCCCTGGCTGTGTGTGTGTGTGTGTGTGTGTGTGTTATAAGTCTATTGTTGTGATTGGTCACCACCCCTACCCCCAACCCCCGGCCTACCCCTATACTCATGGTATTGCTACTCTCATCATTGATCCTGAGGGGGTTGTCTGTCCTGGATTCCCTGTTGTGAACTCTTATCTGTACCAGTGTACATGCTCTGGTCTAGCTGGATTTGTAAGGTAGATTTGGGTCATGATAGTGGGGGGTAGAGGAGGGGAGCTCTTACAGCTCTAACATTCCATATATCAATTGTATGAAGCATATCTGTACATATGTTGCAATCATCATTTTCTAAACATTTACTTTCTATTTGAGCCCTTGGTATAAGCGCCGCCCCCCCCCCCGACTCCTTGATAAATTATAAAATATTATTATTTTCATATTTTACAAAGACCACTGTCTGTTCGTCTCCCTGGGAAGTGAGGATTGGGGTTATGTATCGATCACTGTGATCAGTTCTCCCAGAATACTATTATCTTAAAGTTTTACCAAAATAAAGCTTTCCAGTATGTTAAATTCTTAGAAAATCTTTGCTTTGGGGAGAAGACAGTTCTGGATCTATAGTAATCAACCAGCCAACAAAGCAAAGCAAAGCAAAGCAAAGCGTCCTGAATGTGTAATCATTCTGCCTATGCGAGATTATGAAATTCAACAGGTCATGAAAAATCTTCAAAGCTATAAAGCTGTAAGCAGCTGTTCAATGACAAAAAAATATATAGCAGTATAAATATGCCAAACTGTCTTCCTTAAGTTCTGACTATAGTTGTACAGGTTGGTATTCCCTGAAGCCTTATTACCAGAACATGAATATAATTTTCTTTAAAAATTAAAAGCCATTTAAAATCTTTGTGATGATAAAATGCACCTTATTTCAAGTTCTGCATTGTGATCCTTTCTTCAATTTAATATTCTTAAAATATATTTCTTAGCACTTTTGTAAATGAGAATAAATAATATTCTAAAACAATTACAATCCAAAATAACTCTCAAAATCATATCTCCTAAAATATGGCCTCCATAGAGGCCAACTTTTTAAAACTTCTGTGGTAGTTATATTTGTTGTATTGTGGTAGTTACACTGCCATTGTATTGTCACTTTGAAAGTTAAGAGTGAAGGAAGGGGTGGAGTCTAGCCTGTCAATCAGGATGCAGCTTGATGACCCCATTTGGAGGTGCCATGGAGATAAAAAGCTCACTGGAGGTGGGACACAGACACACTCCCTGCAGGACAACAAGCCACATGGAGCTACAATGATGCAGCCAGAGCACTGGGAACTGTAGGAGCCATGTGGAGACCCTGCCAATGCTGAGATGCTTCTACTGTTACTGGATGCACAAGACTTTCCTGCATTCGGCACCATTTCATGGCTGCGTGAGTCTAAAGAGGAATTTATGGACCAGTATTGGACGTATGGGTTAATATTGGACTTATGGACTTGATACGGACTGGGATGTTTTCTTAATGCATATTTACTCTTCATCTAAAACTCTTTCCTATACACGAGTGTCTATGAATTTGTTTCTCTAGTCTACCCAGACTAACATAACTTTGTTAAAAGGAATTTTTCTGTTTCTACATCAGAGAAGCTACACTAGAGATAAAAGCTTAGAGAAACAAATTTTATTCACTGAAGGAGCACTGGGCTCATCTAACATTAGTTCCTCTACCCATCTTCGGGATCGCATTCCCTCCTACCTTTTCAATTATGCTTCTCCCCGCACCCAAACTCATTCCCTGGGTTCTTCCTACAATTAAAAAAAATATGCCCAAGTCTATCATTATAATGTTGTGTGAAAACCTGGAATTGGAACACCAAAAGAAACCAGTCCCAGGAAAAGAACATCATGTTGGTGGAACAGACGGTCAGGAAAAAAGGAGATGGATTGACAGAGTGGCTACAACAATGGGGTCCAACATAACAACTGTGAGGATGGTGCACTGGGGAGTATTTTATTGTTTTCTTCATAGGATTGCTATGAAGTGCAGCTGACTCAATGGCACAAGACTACACTGTCTGGAAAGAAAGGGGAAAAGAGGAAGAATAGGAAACGGAGAGAAGCAAAGAAGGAGGGAGGGTAAAACCTAAAGGCACTGACTGAAAAGAGGGAACCTACCCGACCACTAGATCCCTTTGCCTCTGAAGTTGCAGCTTGTCTTAATTTCTCTCTTACCATCTCCCCAACTCCTCTGTCACTAATTCACCACAACTTCCGATAAAAATGTTCCTTCTAAGATCACCAATCTCCTGCTTATTGGTAGATCTACCGACTCTTTCAGCTACATTTGACATTGGCCATTCACTCCTAAAAACATGCCTTCTTTTAACTTTGCTGACACCCACACTTGCCTAGGTATTTCTGCTTCTGCTGTTTTCTCAACCTCCTTGGAATGATCTTCTTCTGATCTGAATGAAACATGATCTTCTCTTGCTTTATGTGATTAGAATTATACAAGGAAGTTGTAAAAATTGCCAATTTTACATGAAAATGTAATCATTTTAACTTAAACATATCTCTACTCCTTCACCAAGTCTTTTCTCTTGGACTGAATTAGTTATGTTTTCTTATTTCTTTCTCACATTCATAATGCATAATGTAAAAGTTGTTGTTATTGTTAATTGCTGTCAAGTTGGCTCCCACACATGGCAACTGTTTGTATAACTGAACAAATGGCACAGTACTTCTAGAATTTTTCTTCAAATTTTTACAGTTGCCACACCCATACCTAATTCAAAGCAGTTTTCTTACTAACTTACTTTTGCTGAACCACTGAAAAGGTTCCATGATTTTTTTATACTTTTATGAGTTTATATTAAATTACCATATATACTTGTGTATAAGCTGAGTTTTTCAGCACATTTTTTATACAGTTATTGTGGCAAAATTAGGTGTCCTGCTGATATTCGGGTTGGTTGGTTTTATACTCTAGTATATACGGTGATATGAACAAGTTTAGGAATGAGTGGAGCTGATTGTGGGTTAAGTCTACAACTTCACTGGAGAGAAGAGAACTATAGAGACATACTTAAATCTATAAGCATTTTTACTGCCATGAAGTTGATTCTAACTCACAGCAATGCTACAGGACCAGGCAGAACTGCCCCTGGTGGGTTTCCACGACACAAACTGTGGGAGTAGAAAGTCTCCATCTTTCAACCCTGGAATGGTTGGTTTCAAGCTGTTAACCTTGTGGCCAGCAGCCTCAGGTATAAATCACTTTGGCACCAAGGAACCTGTTATAAGCCATTCTCACTCCCCATGTCTTGTTTAACAAATAAACCAGACCCACTGTCTTCTAATGGATTCTGACTATGTAGGTTTTCCAAGACAGTAAATCTTCATGGAAGCAGACAATTTTACCTTTCTCCCAAGGATGACTACTGGGTTTGAACGAATGGCCTTATTTCTTAGACCAATACTTAATTTACTGAGTCAGCAGGGTTCCTTAAATATACAAAAGACCATCAATTCCTCTTATCTCAAGGGAAGACATCATTTATCTCAATACTCAAGCCAATAATAAAAAAAAAGTTTTCTCATGTCACTGAATTGTGCAGATAATTATCTCTGAACTTAATTACTATCCTAACTTCTTCAATAGTTGCCTTTTTACCAGTTTCCCCCCAACAGAGTGATAGTCCTAAAACAAAAAAACTCATCTCATGATCCTGAAGCTTAAAAACCTACGATAACCTGAATTCAGGTTAAATTGACAATAAATAGTTTACATCTAAGTGAGTCCTGGTGGTATGCTGGGATCAAGCACTCAGCTAAAATGTTAGAAAATGCAATCCCTGGAAGGCTCCACCAAAGAATGATGAGGGTTTATGTTTCTGTGAAGATTACAACCTCAGAACTCTGCGAGGCAGGCTCTACTTTAAGTCGGAATCAGAATAAAGACAAAGGCTTGGTTTAAATGTTATTTCTAGTCTCCATCAGATGTTCTTTCTATATACTCTCACAAACATTTTTACATCTGATAATATATAAATTATAATTGCCTCTCCAAAAAAGGAAAATCACCTATTAGTGGGATGGCAGGAATAAGTCTACCTTGTTTGGATCTCAGAAAACATTTCCTTCTTTCATGGCAATAAACATTTGGAAGAAATTTCTAGTATTTACATTTATTTCTAATTCTTCTAGTATATAGATGGCTCAGAAAATAAGATGAACCCAAGTAGATAGCTCTGTTGCTACATATTCCCAATGATGGGTTATTGTATGTGCATATATACAATATAGTATGTGCATATATAAGCATGCATTTGGGATATAAACATACAGAGAAGTTAAATGTAAAGTGACATTAACATTAAATTTTTTAATTTAATTACCCAAACAACAAATCATTGAGGAAGTTTCTATGTGACAAATACACATTAAAACAATTGTTTGTACTGGGAGAAGTCGCCAAAGACCCTTTTTAAAATCTGAAAGCTCTAATCCTTTCACTGTTAAAAAAATACTAAAATTTTAGATACAAATTAAGAATTGCCTAAATCCATCTATAAATAAGTTAAAATGTCTGAGGCAGAACTGTCAGATACTAGGTACTTAAGTATGAACTCTAGAGTCAAAGTGCTTGCTATCAATCTTGACTCCACTTCGTATCAGATAGTGATCTTGGGTGCACCAACTAGTAGTTACCTTTTCTTAGGGTCAGAGGACTGTGAGAATTTAGTAATACACATATGGCACAGAGTATAGGCTTAAAATTTTCAGCCATTACTATTTCCAGGAACTGTGAAAGCTATGAGATACCAAATGTACTCAGCAAGCAAGATTCACTCACACTAGGCATAGAATCAACCTGAATATCCAAATATTAAGCTACTTTTCAAGTTTTCCAAGATGACAGTGCAAACTATTTAATATTAAAAACATATAACAAGTATCTCCTGAACATGAAAAGGGTCATTGTTGTTGGTGGCTACCACCAAGACACTTCAACTCACAGCAACCCCATGTAACAGGACAAAACTATCTATAAATTTAATGGGCTTTTCTAGGCTATAATTATTACGAGAGCAGATTGCCAGGGTTTTCTCCCAAAGATTTGCTGGGTGGATTTGAACTGGCAATCTTTCGATTAGCAGCTGAGTGCTTAACCACTGCACTACCAGGACTCCTAAAGTGATTATTACTTTAAGAAAGAAAAAAATACATGAAGGTAGGTGCAAAAAAAGAAAAAAGGAAAAAAATAAATTTAAAAATATGAGTGTATTAATAACTTTGGATAATCTTTCCATTTAATATTCCAAATTATATCTAACCAGGACATAACACCTTCTCCATTTTATAAATGGATCACAACTCTTACTCGTTAGGTACAGGGATCTCTCTATTTCCATTGCAAAAGGCAGCATGCCTAACATCATAATAAAGTTTCAATCAAATGATCAGAATCTGAATTGGCCATTTAAAATTCCAACCTGCTCAACTTTTTGGATTACTATTCAGCAAGGTCAATAAGTTTCTTGCAATCTTATGATGTGGAATAAACTTGACCTCACAGATAATCACTATAGCTTCCGTGCCACACAATTTCATGAGGAACATAAATAATGCAATGAATGCAAGCCACAGTCTTAATAAAAGAAGTTTGAAGAGGTCAATGGGAAAGAATGCTAAAAGATTCACAAAGAAAAGCCAAATTGTATTTTGAAGCATGAACAAAGAGCAAAAGCCATTCCCATCCATGAGCTTCCACAGTCCACTGCTTTCCATTCTACTGTATCCTGCTAGATTCAATTGTAATGTATCGTATTTTTACTTTACTTTCTCTCCTCTGAGCTTCTTGATGGTAAGTGATGTATCTTTTATTCATTAATGCTGCCAGTACAGTGAAATCTATGACACTAAGAACTCAATGGTACAGTTTTAACTTGTTTTTCCAGGTCTCCCAAGTTTTATACCTTTCTATTCAAGATGCAATCTTTTCATTCACTATTGGCATGCGATTACTAGTTGGGCTGCTAAATACAAGGTCAGTGGTTTGAAACCACCAGCTGCTCTATGGAAGAAAGATGGAGCCTTTCTATTCCTATGGAGTTACTGTATACAGTATCAAATACTCACGGGGGCAGTTCTACCCTGTCCTACAGGATGACTATGAGTCAGCATTAACTCGCTGACAGTAAATTTTTGTTTTTATTAGGTGAAGATATTTGCATTTTCCTTCTCTGGCAGGTTCCAGCTCTCACAGATTTTATTGTGCATGCCTAATAACTATTAAATATATTTCTAAAAGATTGAAACAAAAATCTTTTAAATGTTTTGAAGATAATCAAGATAAAAATTACTATTAGAATTTCCAGGGTGTTCCAAAGAATAAGGGGGGGAGGGGGGGAGTTGGGCTTTCAGCCGTCTGAATTATAAACCAAACCCATTGTTGAGGGTGATAACTATTATAATTGGCATAAATGTCTCAGTTTTCTCAAGTTGTATGTTGTTAAAAATCTGTTATCATTATATACAAAGCAAGCAAAAATAGTTACCCACAGATGGTAAATTAAAGTTCAAGTGCCTATAATGCTCATAGCGGGTCATTTTCTCTAGTTTAGTTTTAGGTCTTTATAAAGAAGTAGGTATGAACAAAATTGTTGTCGTGGAATTAGTGATGATTGACAGTGACGCTACAGACAGAGTAGAACTGATCCTTATGGTTTCAAGACTGTCAATCTTTACGGAAACAGACATCATCTTTCTCCCTTGGAGAAGCTCCTAGGTTTGAACTGCCAAACTTGAAGTGTGCCATCTTACGTTTAAACCACTACATACCAGGGCTTTCTATGTATGTACACGGACAAGGAAATTTCCAAAACCTGAACACACTCTTTTATTGGCAGAACACATAAAAAAATTAACAACTGTCTGAATGCTTTAGGAAGAAAATCCTAATTTATGTGAGTTGTTCTTAGGCTAAGGGAGCCCTGGGGGCATAGCAGTTTAGCAGTGGGCTGGGATCTGAAAGGCCAGTACGTAGTTTAAAACCAGCAGCTGCTCTGCTGGAGAAACATGGGGCATTCTACTCCTATAGTTACAGTCTCAGCAACTCACAGGGACAATTCTACCTGCTCTATAGGCTTGCTAGGAGTTGGTGTTGACCTGATGACAGTGAGTTTGGTTGGTTTTTTCTATTGTTTTCCTAGACTATTTCCCAAAAAAGAAAATGTAAACTATAGTCTATGATTCAACGTGAAGTGTTGATTAGAAGATGTTAGCACCTTCCTATCTGAATTAAACCTTTCATATCACCTAAAATGAAAAACAAAAGCCTTAATTTTCTTGGTGTAAAAGCATGATATCAATGTTCTTAAAGCATAAGCAGCGTATAATAGCTGCTTTAAGAATCTTCACCAGCTTCTACCAATTTCAAGTTTCTTTTTGAAATTTCTTTTAAAAGGGTATATATTGAAAAGTATCTTAAGTTTTGATAACTACAGTACAATGGAATACTGGACTAACAGTCAAGACCAAAGTTATAGTCCTAGCTCTATCACCAAATAATTAGCAGCATTTCTAATTTTATCTCTATGGGCTTAGTTCAATTTTAGAATCTTTATACACGTAAAACCCTAAGGTTACAACTGCAATCTGACCATCTTTTTAAACAAATGAGATGTACATCATGTTGTTTCAAAAGGCACAACCCCTTGGCAGTTTCCTCTGAGCACTGTGTAAGTTAAATGTGTATGAAAGCATTATTTATGTGGGCATGCGAAAATGGGGTACACCACTTTTGGGCAGTTATTTTTAGAAGTCAGTTATCACATCTCAGTCGATAAAGTGACAGAAAATGAGACGATTCTATTTTAAAGTGTTCATTTATAATTAACAGTATATGAACAAAGTTAAAAATGCTTCACTTTCAGACATAGGGCCATAGAATACTGAGACATTGAACACTGGATCTTTGAGGTGCAGAGCATACTCCATAAACCAAATCCATTGTTGAGGGTGATAACTATTATAATTGGCACGAATTTTTCAGTTTCTGAAGTAGTATGTTGTTAAAAATCTGTTATCATGATATACAAAGCAAGCAAAAATAGTTATCCACAGATGTGATATAGAAATCCCAGTAGGGGCAACAAATGTGCTTGACACAATGGATGTATGTATGGATTGTGATAAGAGTCATACGAGCCCCCAATAAAATGATTAATACATGTAAAAAAAAAAAAAAAAAGAAATCCCAGTAGGAGGACTGGGCGCTACCTCAAACCCACCTGTTCTCTGAAGACTTAAGGCCGAAATTACAAGGAGTGTAAAGAAGCAGAGTACAGCTATACCAAGAGTATAGATCTGATGGCAGGAATTATTAACATTTACTTACTGCTTTGATGCCCTACTTATTTATTAAAATAAGTATTATTCTGGTAGACCTGTGCCTGCCATTGTCAGTATACATATCATCGTAATCTTTGCTTGACCACCAACTCCCACTGTTTGTGTAATGTCCAGGCATGTAAGGACTTGATCTGTGCAGGTCAATAATACATATATTATGATTTGTATTTAGCCATTTGTTTAATCTCTTTCTTGTGTTTTATATACATTACCACAGGCTAAATCATTGACACTATAAACAGAAGGATCTTATGCTCAAGAGAGATGATTGATAAAATTCTCTACCATAAAATCACAATGACATCTCCTCTCACATGAAGCAGAGGTAGATAGAAAACAGAATGGATTTTGCGATTGCACTTAATCCTAGCTTCAATCTAAAAACAATTAGTTCTCATGACATGGCCCTGCTTAATACTCATCCTCATGAAGGAAACACAGGAAGATAAAGGTGCTTTAGCAAAGTGTGGTGAAGAAATTGGATGGTACCCAGCTATCAAAAAGACTAGAGACTAGGGTCTTAAATTCTTGTTTTCAAATAAGCAGTCATCTATGTGCTATCAACTAAACCCACATGGAACATGTGTTATCCAAAGGAGAGGAAAAGATATAATCCAAATCCAAAGGAGAACTTAAATTGTGAATCTAGTTTGCAAAAAGCGATGGATAACAGTGGGACCCCAAAATTCAGTCATAGGATCTACACAGGGAGTAAAACTCCAGTGATTCCTGGGGGAGGGAAAAGGGGTGAAATGAGAAGCTGATACCAAGGGCTTAAGTAGAAAGAAAATGTTTTGAAAATGATGATGGCAACAAATGTACAAATGTGCTTGGCACAATGGATGTATGTGTGGATTATGATAAGAGCTGTACGAGCCCCCCAAATAAAATGATTAAAAAATAAACCCAGTGATTTCCCTCTGACCATGACTGAGAAATGGGAATAGTCTGATTATTAAAGTATTGGAGAGATGGTTATAGTAGATTTAAATTATTACTCTGACTTGAATATTTAAAACCTTGATCAAAAAAACAAAAAAAACTTGTCATTTGGTCTCCCTTTGGAAAACTTTAAGCTTGATGTGGCTTTGAATATTTTCTGGGGGTTTTGTTTGCTTGGTTTTTTCCTGCTTGGGGCTGATCTATGTAGTATTTTGTTATTGTTGGTAGTAGCTTTCTTGACTCTCTGCTATGTAACTTTTTGTTTTTCTATATATGAAACCCAAGTTAGGTGAATCTATAGAGAAAAATAACTGGAATAAGGGTTCATGGGGGTTGGGTGTGGGTAATAGGGAGCCATTATCAAGGAGTGCAGTAAGGAAGATGTGTTGACATTGATTGCCGTGGTGATGGTATAGCACTGCTTGATATGACTGAGCTATTTGAAGAAAATTTTGAAAAAAACTGTGTATGTTTAACTCCCCAAAAGTTTAATGACCAATAGCCTATTGTTAACAGGAAGCCTTGCTAATAACAGTCACTTAATATATACATTATATGTAATAACACAGAGCATACGCATAAAGGATCCACTTTCAGCGAGGAAAAAAAAAAGAAATTTCATGCCAAAAAATGCAAGGTTTTTGCCTCTGCTGCATAAAACGGCAGTGCCAGCTTGGAATATTTCCTTTTCTTTGTTTACAATGATCCTTACAATGGATTCATTTATCATGTAATGATGGGCAATTGCTACTATAGACTCACTAATATCATGACTTTTCTCTGCTTCTTAGGAAGCACTTCACATGGGTCTCATGTTATTATTCAAGGTTTAGTGTATTGCACTGAACATAATGAAAAGCATGCAAGAACTGAAAGACATCACTTTATTAAAACAATTTACTGGGGAGACAAACTTCTCGCATAGAGGTGATTCACATCACCTGACCTAAAAAAAGGCTCATAAATTCGAATCTATTTTGTTCAAGGGTCAATAGTAGTTCAAACAACTGGATAATAATACATAAGGATAGTTAAATGTTGTTATTTGGATAGTTAAATGTTATTTGACAGTTGGTAATTACAGTCTTTATAAATTATTTTTAAAACCCAACTGTCCATCCCTAAACACCAAATTAATCAGGGTTAGTGATCAAATTTTATTTGTCCCACTCATAAAATTATCTAGCTCTTTGCCTACCTCTCCTACTTCTCCTCACTCACTCACTGCCTTCGAGTCAATGCTGACTCATAGCTGACTCACGGGTTTCTGAGACTGTAACTGTTTACTGGAGTAGAAAACCAAATCTTCCTCCCAAGGAGCTGTTGGAGGTTTTTAACTGTCCACTTGGATTATAGCCCAACGTGTGATCACTACAACAGGGCTCCATACTACCTCTCCCTCCTAGCCATGTTAATTACCTTAACAACCCAACCAAAACAAAAAAAAACCCACCCCACTCATGGACCCATCGTGACCCTCTAAGACAACGTTAGAAAGGCCACTTTCAATTTCTGAGGATTTAAATATTTACAGAGTAAAGACTCCTTTTCCTCCCAAGAACAGCCAGAGGATTTGAACCACTGACCTGGTGGTTAGCAGCTCAATGTGCAATCTACAATGCCACAAGACCTCCATTAGCAACCTAGGCTTCGTTTAAATTGCTGTTTCACAGAACTTCTGCATCACTATCACAATCATTCCTCTACTTGAGCTCATTGTTGCAACCTGTGAATCCATCTCTTGGAATGTCTTATTTTTGCCTACCCTCTACAAGCATATAGATTAAAATAAATAAAATAAAACTTATTACCAATGAGTAGATTCTGACTCCTAGCAACACTGTAGAACAGAGCACAACTGCTCCTGTGGGTTTCTGAGGCTGTTAATCCTCACGGGTACAGAAAGCCTTTTACCTGTAGAGCAACTGCTGAACTTGCAGTTAGCAGCCTAACAGTTAACCCAGTACCCCATCAGGGCCCCCAGCATACTGATTAGTTCCTCTAAAATGCTGTGCCCCTTCTCACTCAGTTTGTACATGCCACTCTGCTATTCTTTCACTTTCACCCCACTACTTCACCTAATCAAAACCAAAATAAAGCAAAACAAAAAAGCCATTACTGTCCAGTAGTTCTGACTCATAGAAGCCCTATGAGACAAAGTGATAAGAGAAACTGCAACTGCTCCATAGGGTGTCTGAGGCTGTAAATATTTATGTGAACAGGCTGCTTTGCTGTCGTTCGGCTGTCAAGTTGGTTCAGGTTTACAGCAGCCCTATATATAACAGATTTAAAAAAAACAACCAACAACACTGCCTGGTCCTGTACCATCCTTATGATTATTTGGTTAGAGTTCATTTTACAGTCAACTCAAATTCAGTCCTGTAAATTTCAACTCAACCATCACTTCCTTAAAAATGTTTCCTAATTCCGGGAACCCAAGAGGCAAGCGAATTTTGGGAATAATGAGGGCAACAAATGTATAGATGTGTTTTATACAATTTATCTATGTATTGTGATGAATTGTATGAGCCCCAATAAATTGATTAAAAAAAATAAAAAAAATAAAATGCACATTCTTGGCACACACAAAAAAAATGTTTCCTAATTCTTCACGGTCTACATCAAGTCCACTTGTTATATCTTATCGTATTGTTTTTTTTTATATTTGATTACTTGACTATCTATCTACCTTACTGGACAGCAAGCTCCAAAGAAAAAAGGATGCTTATCACTTTTGTTCAACATTATAGCCCTGTATTATTTATAAGTTAGTGCACACAATGTGCCAATACTACTGTAGCAATGAACAGATTCTGCCCTTAAAGCAGACATTTATGTGAAGACAAATACACAAAGTAAATTATAGTTATGAAGAAAATTAAAGCAAGGGCAAGAGATAAGGAATGCCTGGCACAGGATATGCTATAATAAATGTCTTGACTATAAGGATATTATGTAAGTGTGGAGTTAAGAGATATCAAGAAATTTCAGGTATAGAAGTTTCAAGGGTTCAAATGTAGTCTACATTACTTTAAACTTCCTTAATTCCTCCTAGACTACTACCTTTATAAAAATAGCTTTGGTATCACTTTCGTTTTTATATCCCTAGTGCCTAATTGGAGAAACCCTGGTGACCTACTGGTTACAGTTGGGCTAACTGCAAAGCCAGCAGTTTGGTACTAGCCTTGGGATTCAGAGTGGGCTTTCAATTCCAGTGAAGAGTTAGTCCCAGAAACTCACAGGGGCGGTTCTACCTTGTCCTAGTTGTAAACCACTCAAGGGCAGTGAGTTTTTTGGTTTAACTGTCTATTTGGTTAAAAAACGTCCGCTAAAGAAAGAATTGCTCGTCCCTTTCAGTGATCCTCAGTGTTTATCACTGACACTAGTGTTAAAGGCTTTGTAGAAATGCTCAAAAGTAAAAAATGAAAACATCTACTAAGTTTAAAAAGTGCTCCCAATTGTCTGATTGCTTTTCTCGATTAATATAATTGGTTTTAACTTAAAAGACAATGAAGCAAATAAGGGCTTTTTTGATTATGCACAGTAACAGGTACTCAGCCTAAGGAAAGGTGAGGTCCTAATGCAAACTAACATGGGTGGCGCTTGAAGTCAGTGTAATGGGTGGAATGGGTTAGTCACAAAAGGATAAATATTGTATGATTCCATTTGTATGAACTCTCTAGAGCAGGTAGATTATACAGAGACTAAAGTTTATTAGTGGTTTCCAGTAGTTGAAGGGTGAGGTGGGAGGAGAAACTGATTGTTGAAGGGGCAGAGCTTCTGGGAAGCACAGTGGAAACACAAGGCTGGTAATGACGATGGCTGAACAACATGATAAATATACTATCACTGAAGGGTGCATATGAAGAATGATTAAATTGTTTTGTTACATACATTATAATATTCCATGTATTTTAAATACGTGTTCACCCAAAAGTAAGACATCTTTCGAAAACAAAACCTACTTAGTTTTGCCTCTCGCTGAAATATAAGGCATTCCCCGAAAATAAAACCTCCCTGATAATAAGGCCCCCCAAAGCTACCGTAACTCTGGACTCTGGACCGTAGCGGTGGGCACCGCTGCGCAGCTCACTGTTGGCCACAGCGCAGCCAGGACAGACATGTGGTGCAAGTAAATGTACCATAGATTGTTGTACATGGAAATAATGGCATTAACAAGAAATTCTTGATACTATAGGATTCAGTTTATCTGGTTATACTGGTTTGTGATGACAACTACTACCGTACCGTATACAGGTAATAGGTTTCCTTTTTTGTTGTTCAACAATAAATGTGTACCGTATTCATCTTCATGGAAAAATAAGATATCCCCTGAAAATAAGACCTAGCGCATCTTTGGGAGCAAAAATTAATATAAGACACTGTCTTATTTTCAGGGAAACAGGGTACTTATTTTAAGTAAATATTATATTTAATATATTTACTATAATAAAAGCAGGAGGATGGACATTTTTTAAAGACTGAGAAATCTAGGTCATATAAATGATTCTACTTAAAACATTTTCTACAGCAGAGATAGCAAAACTTTGGAAATATAAACTTATAAGTATAATTTTTTTAAATAAATCTTTTTATTGGTGCTCTTACAGTTCCCAAACTATCCATACATCAATTGTATTATATCAAGCACATTTGTACATATGTTGCCATCATCATTTTCAACATGTTTTCTATGTGCGCTCTTGCTATCAGGTTATTTTTCCCTCCTTCCCCCGGCCCCTCGTGAACCCGATAAATTAAAAATTATTGTTTTCTTATCTTAGACCATCCACTGTCTCCCTTCACTCACATTTCTGTTGTTCATCCCCTGGGGCTAGGGGCTTATTTTATGTTGAACCTTGCGATGGGTTCCCTTTTCCCCTCTACCTTGCCCCTACCCTCAAGGATGCTACACCCAGTACTGTTCCTAGGGGGGCTTATCTGTTGTGTTGAGAGCTCTTATCTGTATCAGTGTGTATGCACCAGTCTAGTGGAGTTTGTTAGGTAGAACTGGGGTAATGATAGTGGGGTGGGGTGGTGGGTGGTGGTCGCATTTAGGAACTAGAGTAATGTTGTGTGCTTCCTATACTGTACCCTGGCTGACTCATCCCTTCCTTGTAACCCTTCTGTGAGGGGATGTCCAATTGTCTCCAGATGGGCTTTGCTTGCATGAGTATTATTGTTTTGGGTCTTCTGATGCCCGATACCTCATCCTGTCGATACCTGGTGATCACAAGCTGGTGTGCTTCTTCCATGTGGGCTTTGTTGCTTCCCTGCTAGATGGCTGCTTGTTTAACTTTTAGCCTCTAAGACCCCAGACACTATAGTGTGTGTGTGTGTGTGTGTGTGTGTTATATTATTATTGTTGTGACATTATATCTTATAATATCTGGGCACCATCAGCTTTCTTGACATTTGCTTATGCACCCATTGTCTTCAGCGATCCTGTTGGGAAGGCGAGTGTCAAAGAATGCCAGGTTATGAGAACAAAGTGTTCTTGAGTTGAGAAGAGTACTTGAGTAAAGGCCCAATGTCCATCTGCTTCCTTAATACCTAACATATAAATATATGTTCATAGGCCTATATTCCTATAATTATATATTAATATATTTACATATGTACATGCCTATACTCATACTTCTATAAATGTTTTTTTGCCTCCTACTTCTTTGCTATTTCATAAGTACAATTTTTATTATGCACAAGAAGAACCTGTATAAAAATTACCTAGCATATCTTTTGAGCATTTAGATTTTAATGTTTGGTTGCAGACACAAGAAAATGTATGACCTATCAGCACTTTCTTTAAAACTCGGGAAGGCGATTTCTTTAGAAATGCTTTTATCTCTGTAGTTGAATATATTTTATGAAACATCTATAATGCACCAAGCCGTGGACCAAATACAAACCCAGGATCTCTGCAGCAAAGATCACATTAAGTGCTTAGTAGGACAAAACGTGTGCTTAAGAACTATGAAAACAGAAGTACATTTAGTGCAATCTTAGAAATTATGGAGATTCCTGAAAGACTCCAAAAGTATATCTCTCAGAATGGGCCAAAACTCAGCGGAGTTCCTGGGTTGTGTCAATGGTTAAGCATACACTGAAATTAGGGAGAGGTTTGAGTCCACTCAGATAGTTAAGAAAAATCTGTGGTTGACTTCCAGAAACCAGCCACTGAGTTTAGCAAGTACTGTCTTACTCAGACACAGATGGGGTCACGAAGAGTCAGAATCTACTAATAACGAATGGTTTATGATGCTAATTTTTAAAAAGTGCCATTTCATGCAAAGGAACAACCAAAAGTAAAAGCAACAAAAAGTATTCAAGTAAACAAACCAGGGGATGTGAGAATAAAAAATATAGAAATATAATAAGGCATGTTGTATTTAGGCACCTGGACTTTTCACATTTATGCAAGGGACAGTCACTGATGAATTTTTTTCAAGTGTCCAAAAATCAAGACATGGTTTCAAACAATCTCTTGGACTGTAGTGGCTAAAATAATGTATGCAAATAAGTCCCTTTTAATTTTTATTATGTAAATAAATATACTAATATATCAGTTTTCAAGCCATATTTCATGCAAAGTATTTTTTGTGAAGACTGGATCTCATCTCAGTAATTATGAAACTTCCCCTAAAAAGTTTGAGTTAAATATTAGATATTTCAGAATTACAAACCACTTGATGTCCTAAGGGCAGTAACACTGACACTGAAGAGCAATACTACTTAAGAAGACATAAAACTGGTTGTAGCCTAGTGTTTCACTTAATGGCAAATCCTTTAAGATTCAAACAGGAGCCATGACATTTCACTATAAATAAGGTAAAAGGATAAAGTTTACAGAAGCACTGAGGGTGGAAACTAAGAAAGACATTTTCATCAGGAAAAATAAAGTATTAGAATGTTAAGAAAAACCCTTTTCCGCTGTACAACCCAACAGCCTTTGAACTATCTTTTTAAAATAAGAGAACATTATGGTTTCCTACCTTAGTTTCCTATCATTTCTATCAAACAGGTTTTCTAACTACAAAAGAAAAAGAGAATCTCAAAAGCTATCAACATGCATAAGAATTAGTTCAAGAAGGAAGAAAATGTTTTAAAACTGATTGTAGTAACAACTGTACAATACTGCTTGATGTGTTTGAACTATGGCATGGTATGATGTCTGGATTAGCTCCTAATAAAATGATTTAAGGGGAAAAAAAAGGGGGAAACTTTCAACTAAACTAGAATCAAGCCTGGTGAGTTTAACCTCTGCAGAAGGTAATGCTTCAATTATATACTCTATGCGCTCTAAAATTAGCCCTTAAGAGAAAAAGGAGCTCTTTGAGATATAATAATGGTTTTATCGAGATAAAATAAGTTTCATCGAGCATACGCAAGCATGCCACTGAAGCAATGTAAAAGTTTAACACATTTCCTTAAATGGAATTTCAGTATTCATGTCTCCCCTCCCCATTTAAAAAAGGGTTGTTTCATGTGTTTCATAGGATTTACAGGCACATGTTATTTTCTTGCATTTAGAAATCAGAAGAGACTCCTTAAATCTGAGAAAGCTGCAGCACAAGTATGCTGCATTGTGAAAGCATAAAATGTGTACCTTTAGTATTAAGCCAAATAACAAAGGGAATTTTATAGCCTCAGGGGGCCATCATAAGGATAGTGCATGGTACTATTGGAAGACCTGTATCACAACACTATCTGTTTTACTGTTGTAATGCAAAGTATGAACTCCAGCATAAGACTTTGAAATGATTCTTTAAAAAGTTTGTCAGTCACTTCTTGTTTGTTAACACTGAACATTACAAAAACTTGTAAATATTATTACAAAGGTACATAATAGATGAAGGTTCTTGTTTATTCTAACTACTGTAAGCAACTGAATACTCCAAATTGCAATTGCATGTTTTAGAACTGTTTCAGAATGTGAGCATTATAGGAACTGAAAATACAGGGAATCCAGGACGGATGAGCCCTATAGGACCAGTGGTGTGAGTGGCAAAACAGGGAGGGTAAAGGGAGAATGGGTAGGAAAGAGGGAACCGATTACATGGACCTGTGTGTGACCTCCTCCCTGGGGGACAGACAACCGAAAAGTGGGTGAAGGGAGACGTGTCGGACAGGGCAAGATATGACAAAATACCCATTTATAAACTATCAAGGGCCCATGAGGGAGGGGGGAGCGGGGAGGGAGGGGAAAAATGAAGACCTAATGTCGGGGGTTTAAGTGGAGAGAAAATGTTTTGAGAAATGATGTACAAATGCGCTTTACACAATTGATGTGTGTATGGATTGGGATAACAGTTGTATGAGCCCCTAATAAAATGTTAAAAAAAAAAATGAATGTGAGCATTTTGCTTTATAAAAACAAGTGACTGTCCTCAGGTGGTGCTAACAGTTATGCTCTCACGGAGAGCTGGTGCTGAGTCCTCCCAGAGGCACCTAGGAAGGCCTGATGATTTACTTCCAAAATATCACTCCTTGAGAACTCTGTGGAGCATAGTTCTACTCTGACACACAAAGGGTTGCCATGAATCAGACTTCATTCAACAGTCAAAACTAAAAGAAAATAACAAAAATACTTGAGGGGAAATATACATCTGTAAGATACTGCTACAAAAACAATAGAAACCCCCCAGAATAACCACCACCTCCCTGCCGTCAAGTCAATTCTGATTTACAGGGACCCTACAGGGCAGAGTAGAACTTCCTCTCCTATGGGTTTTCGAGGATGTAAACCTTTACAGGAGCAAGTCTCATCTTTCTTCCAAAGAGCAGCTGGTAGGTTAGATAAGCTGACCATGTGGTTGGCCGCCCACAATGCCACCAGGCTCCTTTCAAACCCTTCAGTAAACAAATATATCACAATGTAAAGCTAGGTCTCTCAATATATCCACAATCAATGACTACACTCATTTTCTTAAGGTGGTGATTTCATTCTTCTAACCCTTACCTTAAAAACTCGGTGCTCTAGTTTGCAGCAGTATTGGCATCCTCCAGACGCAATTTTTAAAACTGCATTTTCAGTTTGGACAGCAAGAAGTTGGAAGGGGTAAGATCAGGACTTTAGGGTAGATGGGGTAAAGCTTCCCAAAGGAATTCTTACAGGACAGTTGTTACCATCAATGGAAGAGCAGATACGTTGTCAGAATGGAAGCCAATTCTTCAGTGTGTCTTTTCAGGCCTTTCTCTCACTGATGCAGTTTCAAGTCTTCTAAAAGATCTTCATAATAAGACCTTGAAAGCAGGTGATCCTTTGAGGAAAGCTATTAAGATTATCACCATTGGAGTACCAAAACAAAGTTGCCTTTAACTTTCTGAGTTGACCACTCTGCTTTGCATTTCATTGGCCCAGCAGCACCCCAGCAGAAGTCACTGTTTTGACTGAACCTTGTGCCCTGGATAGGATTGGTAATCTAAGACTCAACCCAGCTACATTTCATTCTTTAAAACTGTCTTCATTGAAGACTAACAGAAAGATTGGCTCGTTGAGCTAAATGAACTTTGCACAATACTTCTGTCACCCACTGAATCAAAAGCTTGCTTGGGTGAATTAAACATAACAAACCATGTAAAATCCTAACTTCAATAGCTAGTTAACTCCACCAGTTTCCGGGCAACAGCCAAAGATTCAATGAGATTAATGGTCTTCCATCTCTTGGCTTGAGTTCTTCCCACCCCAAAGCACACACTACCATGAAGTTGATTTCCACTCACAGCAATCTTATAGGGCAAAATAGAACTGCTCATTTGGGTTCCCAAGGCTGTAAATCTTTACGGCAGTTTTTCTCAACCTTCCTAATGCCGTGACCCTTTAGTACAGTTCCTCATGTTGTGGTGACCCCCAACCATAAAATTATTTGCATTGCTACTTCATCACCGTAATTTTGCTGTTATGAATCGTAATGAATCCTGAGATGCAGGATATATTTTCATTGTTACAAACTGAACATAATTAAACATAATTAAATCACAGTAATTAATCACAAAACAATATGTAATTATATATTGTGAAAATTTTATGTGTTTTCCGATGGCCATAGGCGACCCCCGTGAAATGGCTGTTCAACCCTCAAAGGGGTCAGGCCCACAGTTTGAGAACCACTGCTTTACAGGTACAGAAAGCCTCACCTTTCTCCCAGAGTAGACTGATGGGAGTTGAACTGCTGGCCTTTCTGTTCGCAGAACAACATGTAACCCACTCTACCACTGAGACTCCATGAGGTGTTCTCAACCTTTCTTAAAATGCTAGATCCATCTAAAACTTGTTATTTTTTGTGTGGCAATATTCCCATAAACAGGTTATACTCAATGATCTGAGATGTTGTTAAAAATTCCATTATAATTTCAGTGGTACAAAAATTTTACCATGGCACAAAAAGTATATACATAGCTATGAAGGCACATTAATGAGACCAAGACAAATGTATTACTGATGGAACTGACTGCAGCGCCATGTTTAAATGGGTTTTGTTTGGAATAAACTCATGCATGTAAGAAGTGGAACCGTAGCAGCAACCCTTTGGATTTACCCTCACAATTGCTAGAAAGTGTGCTTCCCCATAGAAATCACAGGGTTTGACAAATTCTCCACATCTCTCCCTCTCTTTTAAAGGCAGAAACAGTATACAAATTAAAGCTATTTCTCAGTTTGCTACCACTGAATTTCAACTACTTTCTTTGAGAATTTCTTAGTTTGTTCAAATGAAAAATTAGTAACATATCTTACTTTGATTGCAAGGTTTTGTTTTGTTTTAAATAATTGCATTGGGGACTCTTACAACAATCCATACATCCATTGTATCAAGTATATTTGTACTTATATTGCCATCAACCTTTTCAAAACATTTTCTTTCTACTTCAGCCCTTGGTATCGGCTCCTCTTTATTCCCCCCCACCCACCCTTATGAATCCTTGATAAATTAGAAATTATTACTTTCATATCTTACACCGGCTGCTGTCTCCCTTCACCTGTGTTTCTGTTAGTTGTCACCCTGGGGTGGGGTGGGATTATGCATTCATTCCCCCATTCTCCCCCCATGTAAGGTTTTCTTTTGAGTAAAAACATAACCATAAGAAGTCTGACTCAAACTGCAAAACTCTGCCAGCTGCTGCTCTACAGCATTATTAATTTGTCTTCTGATAAATAAAGATAGTCAACAAAACCTTTACCTTCTGGAAAAAACAAAATACAAAAAAATCCCCCAAAATTACCTACTGATTTAATTAAAAACTCTCAAAGCCTGTACTTTTTCCTGAAAAATATTTTTTTAGTGAATTTTGTTATTCTTGTTGAGTAGTACACATAGCAGAACATATACAAATTTCTACACGTATAATTCAGTGCCACTGATTGCATTCCTTGAGTTGTGCAACCATTCCCACCCTCCTCCTCTGAGTTGTTCCTCCTACATTAATATAAACTCACTGGCCACTAAAGTCCCTATCTAATCTTTCTCACTACAGTAGTTTATTTGCTCCCCCCAAAATAGTTTTTAAACAAGCACAATGCTCAAGACAGAACTTTAAAAAAATTATTAAGTTTAACTACTATTTGCCTTTTAAAAGACTTAAAAATTATTTCAAAGCAATTTTTAATATTCCTCCATTCCACATAGAAAGTCTCTGATCCAGGAAAATTTTAAAATTCTGTTCTGTATTTTCCCTCTTTTGATCAGGATTCTTCTAGAATCTTTTATGTAAATGTTTAGTAATTCTAGGCAGGCACCATCCAGTTCTTCTGGTTCTAGAGCAAAGGAGGCAGGTTCAGGGAAGCAATTAGCCACACATTCCATTTTTGCCTCCTATTCTTAGCTGCTCCAGGTGAACAGCAACCAACTGCTGTGCCTTTGATGGCCATTTGTAAGCTTTTCAGACCTCAGGTACTGAGCAAAGAACTAGGTGGTAAAGCAGAAACACTACACATATTATTAAGTCAATTAACTAGGCCCTCCTAATTTAAATCTCAAAATTTTTCAGGGCTACAGGTGGCTGGAGGGCCCAATTTTCAGAAGGCTAGCAGGGGCCAGCCTATCATCAGGTGATCTCAGTAAATGGGGAAGGTAGGGTTCAATCACATTAATATTAACCAATGGTTGATTTTATTGTCTCCCTCTTTGTAAGCATCAATGTAATCCACTTACTCTTTAGCCATTTGCTTTCTTAGAGGGTGGGGTAGGGATAAGAATGATCGCCCTATACATATAATGAGTAACTGCTCTGATTAAGCTTGTTTCAATTTCTGTGAGTTTTGATCAATTTCAAAGAAACGTTACAAAATTTTTGTGCCCATATTATCAGATTCTCTCTCCCTCCCTGCCCCCCCCCCCAGCTTCTACTCAAATATATAGTGTAACCCCTTTCTCCTGAAATACATCTTTTCAGGAGATACAATATACTTCAGATTTTGTTCTCTGTCCAGATATATGGGATTATGAAATTTTACTAAATTGAAATCAAGAGCCACAAAGTAAAACATCTTTGAAAATAATAAGGTAAGTAGAATTGTCCTAATTCTGGGTTTTGGCTTGTAGACAGCTCTCACATGGCTCTGGCTTCTCTTCTCCCTATGTGGCGTGTCTGTGCCTACAGTAAAAAGTCAACAGTAATGTGCTTATATTACAATAGCCCAATGGAACCCAGGCTACGGGTTGGGTTGCTAACAGAAAGGTCAGTAGTTCGGACCTACCAGCCACTCTGGGGAGAAAAATCATGCTGCCTGCTCCTGTAATTATCTACAGTCTCCAAAACTAACTGGGGCACTTCCACTCTATCCGAAGTCAGAATGGACACGATGACAATGAGTTTGGTTTGGTGTGTGGCTGATATTCTTATCCACTTTTAACAGATGAGGAAACTGAAGCACCAAGAAAGTAAATTATTTCTAACAAAGTAAGCGAGGCCGTTCTTCCATGTAAAAATGTCAACTCAAATTAACTTTTCAAAATACAGAATTACATTTCTTTCTAACCAAACATAAGTTTCAAAGTGGAGTATACAAATCAAAAGCATGCTAAATAAAAAACTTTTTTAATACTATGCCTTTCAGAAACGATTTCACTAACCCAAGCAAGCCCCGCTCAATCTAATTGTTATATAGCTTGATTACAAAACTACTGTACCTTTCAGTATATTGAATACAGAGATAAGCTGAAAAGCCACAACCACTTCAGTAAATTACCCAGACTGTAAATGAAGGGGAGTCATGCAGGTTGGGGAGTATGGAGAAAACATTTTCACATAGCATCTGACCCCAGGAAAAAAACGAGCATCTGTACTGTTGTCCCTATTTTCTTTGCAAACGACTAACACCTATTTTGGATGTATGTTAGATATTTAACACAGCTTCAAAGATCAGTACAATACAGTATTCTTTATTCAGCCAAAGTGACCTAGAAGTATTAAAAGAAAAAATACTTTCAATTGGGGAAAAAATAACTTGCAAGATTATTTAAAATTGAGGTCCTGGTGGCACAGGGGTTAATCCTTCAGATGCCAAGGGAAAGGTGAGTGGTGTGAACCCATCAGTGGCTCGCTTGGTGGGAGAACACACCGCCTGGTGGCAGTCTGTCTGGATAAGGATTAAAGCTTGGGAAACCCTGTGGGGCAGTTCTATCCAATCCAATAGGGTCACTATGCTGTGGAATGGCTGGACTGTAGTGGATGGGTAATTTTGGTTTTTAAACATTCACCTTCAAGTTGCTACTATCTCTATTAGAAAAACACACTTAAAAACCAATCGAGGTTGGCTTTTTTTAAAAAAACATCCAAAACTTCAAACTTTATGACTATGGCACGTTACCAGGCAGCAAATGAGAGTGGCAGACAGATGCGGCTTAAGAGTTATCCTACAGGTAATGTTTTCCAAGTTTCATCACACTCACAATCTAGATTACTTTTCCATAAAAATGAGGCGGCACATAAGGCTAATTCACAACAGGCTGCAATACGAAATAACATGACGTTGGAAGAACTGATTTTAATAACAAGTTCTAATTTTACACAATTGAGAACCACACAGGTAAGAGTTTCCTTGATCTGATACTGTGTATTCCAGCCTTGTTGCAAACACAGGAATCCTTCCATTTGATTTTCTGTATTCCTTTCGGAATGTGCTACTGCACAAGCATACCAAGAGAAAAATTGGGAGTATTACAAACATCAGAGTAACAGGGTCCCAACTTCCTGGTTCTAATAAAACTGGACACCCTTATGACCCCATCGGCCTCCCTTTGGAGGTGCCACCAACCGGGTGACCCAGCCAGCCGTCCTAAAGGCAAGGCGGCACGGAAACCCACTAGACAGGAATGTATAATCGCTTCGGAGTAATCTAGAGCATGCTGAAATGAGGGAGAGCGGGGGCTACGGGGGGGGGGGCGCGCACAAGTTGGCACTGGGAGGGAAGTGACCAAGGGGGCAGGGGGCGAGGCTAGAGCCGCCGCAGTGCAGGTCCGGGGAGAAGCTGACAGCGTGGAGTGCAGCCGCCGCCGCCCCACTCCGGAGCCAGGCTCGGAAGAAGGAAGCCAGGGAAGATCCAGATTCAGGTCCCTGTTATTCAGCAATTGCCCAGGCTCTTCGGGATCCTCCTGGGGCAACCCACCGCGCAAGGGCAGTCCAGAAGGGGCTCGGGCAGCAGGAGGCGGAGCCCGGCAGGCCCAGCAGATGCGCCCCCCTCACTGGGTGCTCATTCCCACAGCCCGGCCCTCGGGGGTCGCAGAAAGATTGGGCGACTTCATTGAATCGGGAAAAGCCTGGACCTGAGGAACACCCCCTTCACCCCAATGAAGCTGCTCCCTCCTCCCTGGCGCCACCACCCTGGGCCTCCGCCTCCTAGACTCGGGCCCGGAGCGGGGGGCCTGGTAACCAGGGGAAATGGTAGGCAAAGCCGGGGGGGGCCGACCCAACCAGGGCCAGGAGAGTTGCCTCCGGCGGGAAGATGGCGGCTCCGGTGACAGGCGAGAGACGGGCGGCGGGTCCGAGCCTGGC
>NW_022103928.1:34418328-34421730 GCF_000313985.2 Echinops telfairi | reverse complement strand
GGCCTGGTAAACCCTGCAGCCAGTGCAAGTCCCCCGGCTCCGCGCCGCAGGTTCACCCACTGCGGGCTCGCTGAGCATCCAGAGACTCCAGGGACCGAATCGCTGTTGTCAAAGGAAGAGGGCGTCTGGTTTATAATGCGAGATGCAAATATTTATATTCTCACCAAACTTACCTTGTTTTTCCCCTTGAAACGACCACCCTCATCTGGTCAGCCCCTAAAATGTAATCCCTTCTTCGAATGGCTGCTTTTCACTGAAGTAATTAAATTGCCCGACAGTTAGCAGTCGGTCCTGACTTTTAAATTATCGCATTTCTGTGTCTCCTCCCCTATGCAATTAGAGCTGTATACTATCTGTAGCTTGATGCCCTTTGATCTTAGACATACACCTCAGAAACAATCCTGGAAATACACCTCAAAGACAATTGGGTCTTTAATCGAATTAATGAAAGCCTGCCTTGTTTGGTACAATGTACCCAGCACAATAGTAGGCGCTCAGTAAATGTTAGCCGCTGTCTTCTCTAGGCGTCATTTACTCACGCAAGTCTGTACCAAGAGTACCTTCTTCTCCCAGTACAGTTATCTCCTTTATCCAGCCGTGCTTCATAGCGCCCCACATGTCATCCACCCATTTCTGCTTTCTCTGTGGAACCAGCTGGGTATTAACTGGCCATTGATGCACAGTAACCATCTACAGAATGGTTATCACCCAATTATCACTTCATTATCTTTCCTCTAATTTCTTGATTCCTTATTAAATTAAAGAATTTTTTTTTAAGTAGAGATACACCCCAACACTCTTCTCTCATAAGTAATTTAGTTTTAGTTTTCATTACTGCCTTTTATTATCAGTATATTTATTTGCCTTTAGGAACCTTGATGGTGCAGTGGTTATGTGTTGGGCTGCCATCCGTCTGGTTAGCAGTTCAAAACCACCAGGGGCTCTGCAGGAGAAAGGTAGGGCTTTTTACTAGAGTAAACAGTTACAATCTCTGAAACCCACAGGGCAGTGAGTTGGTTATTTGTGTTTTTTCATTTGTAGGGTAGGAAACATTACATATAAACTTAGATATATTTTAATGCAAAAAGTGTGTAAATTATGAAAATGCACTCCCATAATGAGTTGGATCACATTGACATTTTGTCAGTTGTAGTAATAATTTCACTTGTGGAAGGTTCTAGGTCATGGGATTATGTCTAGCAATAAGGATGCTTTCCTAGTGAAAACAGTGAGAGTTGTCTCAGGTCCTCTTTCTTTTTTTAATGTAACATCTCACTGCTGCTCAAATCTACCTATCAACTTTAGCAAGGAAATCAACATTTGGGTCTATGTTTTTAAATAACTAAAGGTCCTGATTTCACTTTTTTAACAACCATTGATAATCCTTTCACTTAACATTTTTTTGCTTCTCTTTCCTCTTTCTCATTACATCTTCTTTAGCACTTCTTTCCTCATCAAAATCCATTAAGCCCTGATCTATCAATTCCCCCTTCTTATGTAATCTATGAGCTATTCCACATCTGTGATAGCAAATTCTAAATTCAACATTCTTGCCATATGACCAGTTTTTCCAATGATCTCTACCCATATCCGGTGTTTGAAGTGTGTTCACATAATTAAGCTTTTTTCCCCTTCCATATCCACTCGATGCGTTTTCCTGTCACTTCCAGGAAGGTGCACTGTTCCAGATACACTGGTGGTCTTATCTGTGGGTCATCGTAGTACAGACTATGTCTTAAGTCGGGAACAACCTGTTTCTTTTCAACAAGATCAGCTGCATTTACTATGATGTAAGTTAAGAAGGCTGAAGACTCTAGACTAGAGTAACTTTTATCATATACAAAAACATCTTATCTACACACTAATCAACTTTTTTCTCTATGAGGGAAAAAATAGAGAACCCAAAGGTGAAATATGCCACATTTCCTTTCCACTTTCAGCCTCAATTCCCACAGAGCTGCTCTGATCTGTTATGTACCAGGGGGCTTCAGAACGTTTGTGGGAAAATCCTGTTAGCTCATAATTCCATTTTTTCACAAATTTTGAAATCCCCATATTTATATTCAACCCCTTCACCGTCAAAAGTCCAACCCATTGCTGTTGAGTCCATCCCAACCCTTCCTTTGTTACCGAGTACAGCTGCCACAGAGCTGTCTTCCACAGTGCCACCACGTGTATTTGAACCACAGACCTTGAGGTTAGACGAGCACAGTTTTCACCATCCATTGTTTTCTTTTATTGTCTCAACATTTTCTGTGAGAATTAATACTACTCCCCACATTATATGATTTTTTTAAATTGAGGCAAACCAGGTTCTCAGAAGTCTAAGTTAAGCCTGGAATGTTCTTTCATTAGTACATTTTAGGTCCTTTCTGTGTCCTTCACATAGAGTTCCCTGTCTCTATTTACTTACTTTGCAAGCTCGAGCTCAAATAGGAATCATGCAAATCTTTTGCTTTGGGATAATTAGTGTCCCTTTGGGTTTTCTTAGCATTCTCAAAGTACCCGTCACATTGTAATACTTTTTGATTCACAGTCCCCCTGAGTTATAAACATCAAACTTAGAGACAAACTTATGGACCATTTTCCCTTTAATGATGTATAAATTTGTCCTCACTTTGGATCATTGTGAATCAGAATTGACTCAATGATAGTGAGTTTGGTTTTTGAAACAATTGAACCCACCCCTACTTACAGCATACTCTTCATCATAATCGCCTTTACTTGCTGCCCAGGGAGCTTTTAAATCATGGAAAAGGCTTTGAACCTTTTCTTGCTCTAGCCAACACACTGTCATTGAACTGAACAGCAATCCTGTAGGACAGAGTAGAGCTGTCCCATTGGGTTGCCAAGGCTATAATTCTTTACAGAAGCACATTGCCTCAGCTTTCTCCCTCTAAGCAGCTGGTAGATTTGAACTGCTTACCCATTCTGCCATTAGAATTCCTCTCTTTCATCAAAACAAAATCCACTGTCATTGATTCCAACTCAGTGATCCTAGAGGACAAAGTAGAAATGCCTATAGGTTTCCAATGCTTTAAATCTTCATAGTAGACTGCTTCAACTTTCTTCTCGGGAGCAGCTAGTGGGTATAAGCCACCATCTTTTAGTTAAGAACTCAACCTACTGCACAACCAGGACTCCGTCTTGCAATGAAACCAAAAGAAAACCCACTTCCATTGAATCTGACTCAGCAGCTCTGTTGATCACAGTAGAATGCACCTTAGGATTTCCTAGTCTTTAAAAAAAATCATTTTATTGGGGCTAGTACAACTCATCACAATCCATACAAAGATCCATTGTGTCAAGCACACTTGTACATTTGTTGCCATCATCATTCTCAAAACATTTGCTTTCTACTTGAGCCCTTGGTATCAGCTCCTCATTTTCCCCCTCCCTCTC
>NW_022103928.1:34415712-34417178 GCF_000313985.2 Echinops telfairi | reverse complement strand
TTGATTTCTCCTCCATATTGTTTATCCCACCTATCTTTTCTAGATCGACCTGCAGAGATAATAATATGCACCCAAACAAGATAGAGCAAAACAAAGCAACAAAAGAAAACAAAACAACAGCAACAACAACAAAAAGCCAATGACAAAAAAACAAAAAGCCTGTAAATAGTTCAAGGTCTGGTTGTTGACCTTTAGGAATGTTTTCCGGTGTGATGGGGTGCCATGCCCTGGCCCCAAAGTCTATTTTTGGTATTCCCTGGGGACTTCCTTGCTCTGCTCTCCTTGCTGATCTGTGCCATACCCTTAGTGTTTTGCCTTGATGTGGTGGGGTCAGATCAGGCGCAATTCCCACACTGTGTCTCCAGTGTTGTCCCCTGTAGGGCTCTGGGTCAGTGGGGGATATGGTGTCTCATAATGTGGCCGGCCCTGTGAGGATTATAGGAGCAGACAACTTCCTCTTTCTCCCTCAGAGCGACTGGTGGATGTGAACCATCAAGGCTTGCAGTTAGCAGTTTCTCACCCCAAGGCTCCTTTCTTCTATAAAGTAAGGCTATGTAAGAACTGTACTCAAAATAAATAAATAAGAAAAGGGAAAAAAAACTGTACTCACCTGTTCCTACTTATCTACAAACTCAGCTTAAGACACATTTAGGAACTGATCTAATTCGTAACTCAGATTGCCTGTAACCAATGAGTAGAGCAAGACATTATCAGTAAAGGCCTGAATCTCAGCTAGTCCTCTGAGATCAGTATTTTCTGGTTTTGCATTCAGTGCATTAATTGGTGAATTATATCAGGTTTGGGGGTTTTTTTTGAGCTCACCATTTTCTTTCAGCCTCCCATCGCATGTGTGATCATCGAAAAGCACTTCACTTGAATGTTATCAGACATGTTTCCTTTGCCTTCACTACATGGCTCACATTTATTTGCAATGACTAGAGCTATTGGTTTACCCATTAATTAAGCAAGCATTCACTAATTACCTACCAAACCTCAGGGAGTGTGCTACAAATGTTGTTTGTCATGATCAACATTTGGAAGCTGCCTACAAGTCTAGCAAGGAGGGAGTAGGTGAATATATCATATTATAAGTGCATTTATATACATGATATATATAAACAGGCCAACCAAACTTGCTAAGAGCTGGGGAGATAATTGAGAACAAAACACATTCTCTGCCCTCTGGGAGCTTTCCCTCTAATGGCAAAACAAGACCCCTCAAAGCCACGCCAACAGACAACAGAAATAAAGAGTGCTAGGTAGCGAGTATCTGGGAGAGCACTGTGATGCTTAATGTTACCTGTTAGCTGTCATTTTGGCTTGGCTAAGATTCTCCCTGCTTTGGCAGATACTGTGTGATCATCTTCCACTTTGTGATCGGATGCGAACAGTAACTTAATTGAAAGGGGTAGGGGTTTCTTGTGGGTATGGCCTGCCTCCGGTATGTAAATGTATGTGCTGGCAAC
>NW_022103928.1:34408934-34415238 GCF_000313985.2 Echinops telfairi | reverse complement strand
TTTTTTTTTTTTTTTGAGATCCCAACATGTAATCCAAGATGTCTTTAAAGGATTAAAGAAAAAGATGTCATTTTGAAGACTGAGGTGTCCCAGCCCCAAGCCAGGGTATTTTCAATAGCCTCATATGCATTTGAAAACTGGATTATGAATAAGGGAGGCTGGAGATGAATTGCTGCCTTTGAATTGTAATATTGGCAACAATTATTGAAAGTACCATGTACTCTCAGAAGAACAAACAAATCTTTCTTGAAGGAAGTACAGGTAGAATGCTCCTTTGAAGCCAGCATGGTGAGACTTTACCTCATGTACTTTGGACATAATATCAGGAGAACTCAGTCCCTGGAGGAGAATGGCATACTTAGTCAGCCAAAGAGAGGATTGATACAGTGGGATCCAACAAGGGACTCAAACGTAGCAATTTTGAGGATGGTGCTGTTCTAGACAGTGTTTCTTTCTGTTGTGGGTGGGGTCTCTGTGAGTTGGAGCCCATGCAAGAGAACCTAACAACAACCTGTCAAAGGATGTCTTTGAGTTTCTGAGCTACAAACTGAAGTATTTAGGGGTGAAGAGTCAATATATCTAACTTTCTCTCAAATACCTTATATCAGTACATTTACACCTATATTTATGTGCACATATTTATATGTATAATGTAAACATATTTATATGTGGACATATACATTTATGTATCTTCCATCTAAATCATATATGTGTATAAAATATATGTGCACATGTACATATATGTTTTATGTGTACATATATTTATATTGTGCATTTATACACACACATACTTACAGAGAGAATATGACAAAGTATTAATTGGTAAATCTAGATGAAACATATATAAGTGGTTGCAACTTGCTTGTACATTTGGGACTCTTTCAAATAGTGAGACACACATTGAAGGATTTACAAATGATATCATATCTAAGATCTGCTTCAAAATAATCCTAAGGGGAGAAGGAAATTAGAGATATGTAAGAAGCAATGGCGCAAACTGGTGTGTTGATAATTGTTGAAGGTTGTTTGATGCATGAGGGTTCATGAAACTCTTGCTTTTGTATATATTTAAAATTCTCCAAGATAATAAGATTGTTGTAGTGAGATGAAGGGTTTCTAAATCACCACAGATAGTCCATGAAACGGTATCACTCAAAAAGCAGTCAAAGAAATGGACTACATTTCCCAGGATACACTGCATCCTTTCTCTAGATCAGGGCTGGGGAACTTATAAGGTCAGGAAATCAACAGCAGCTAACATCACATGCCTCACCCAAGAGAAGCCGTTCAGCCAGCACATTAAGGATGAGTGAATGAAATGTTTGGCTAATATGGACCAAGAATGATGTTATAAATATCCAAATGGCCCTCGGCAGGAAAAAAATTCCCCACCTCTGCTCTAGAGGGGAAAAAGGAGCCTGCACAAACCCTCTGTGTATTGGAGCCATTCTAGAGCACTCGGGAAAACTGGGAGTGGCCTTGTGTTGACAGTGGCCTCCTAGAGGGAGAAGTGCAGGGCAAAGGGAAGGTGTGAGCAGCCAGGAGATGAAAGCACTGCTGGGATGAGAAAATGCCAGAGAGATTTTAGGACTGGCATGACTATGAAATTTTGGAGAGAAAGAACCATGTCTAGAGAGGGTTTCAAAAACTATATTTATGTAGATGACTTTCTAAAGCAGTGGTTCTCAACCTTCCTAATGCTGTGACCCTTTAAGACAGGTCCTCATGTTGTGTTGACCCCCACCACCACCATAAAATTATTTTCGTTGCTACTTCATCACTGTAATTTTGCTACTGGTATGAATCATCATGTAAATATCTGACATGGAGGATGCATTTTCATTGTTACAAATTGAACATATTTAAAGCATAGTGTTTAATCACAGAACAATATGTAATTATATATTATGAAATATTTATTTCTAATGACAAATAAATGAAATTTTGTCTTGAAGCATGGGGTAGCATGGGTAACAGTCTTAACGCCGGTACTCATGTGGGTGTATCTGCAGGTGGGCTGACCGCCTGGAGATGGATAGAGGAATTGTGTCTTGGTTCCCAAGACCATGGGAAATATGTGTGTTTCTGATGGTCTTAGGTGACCCCTGTGAAAGTCATTTGACTCCCAAATGGGTCACGACCCACAGGTTGAGAACCACTGCTCTAAAGCATCCTGGTGGCACAGTGATTTAAGTAATTGGCTGCTAACCTAAAGGTCAGGGGTTTGAACCTACCATCTGCTCTGTGGGAAAAGGATGTGGCAATCTGTATCCCTGAAGATTACAACCTCGGAAACCGCCCCTTCTACAGAGACACTGGCAGGCAGAATCAACTCCACTGGGATGCGTTCGGGTTTTAAATACATTGTAAACCTCCTTGGGCTAGCCCCTAATGAAAACTGTGCAGTAAAGGACCTAGGCCAGTTTTCCAGGCTTCTGAAGTTAGAGCTGGCTTTCCCTTAAAAGTAACAACATTCAGGATCTGCGAACTTATATACATTTCTTGAAGAATGTCGTCTAGAATATTTGACCTACATAGCATTTATCTGCACTCTGGAATGAAATTATCACTCTAGATATGAGAAAAGTGAGCATTTCCACTAGGAATGCTTTCCTAACAGTAGCTCCCATAATAAAGAATGAGCTGATGAGGCACAACATGATATTTTGGTGAGACTACATATAATAAATTGAACGGCATCACCCAAAAATAATCGCTGAAAATCTTAACCTTTACAAGTATGGTCACAATCCCATTTATGAGTACCTTTTCTCTGTTATGTTAATATGGCAGTACTAGGGTGTCTTGAATCACTCTTTTTAGATATAAAACAATAGATTAAGCAAGTTCGCAAAGACAGATGGGGTAAGATAGATACTGTACCACACAAGATCTCAAAGGAAACTTTAGATCCTTTAGAGCAGCAATTTTCAACCTATGGGTCGCGACCCCTTGGGGATCTAACGACCCTTTCACAGGGGTTGCCCGATTCATAACAGTAGCAAAATTAAAGTTATGAAGCAGCAACAAAAAATAATTTTATGATTGGAAGGTCACCATACATGAGTAACTGTATTAAAGGGTCGCAGCATTGGAAGATTGAGAACCACTGCTTTAGAGTCTATAGAGAGAGGAAGCCTTAAGTCTATAGAGACAGGTACCCTGAAGTCAAACTTCCAATCTCATAAAATATGAGAAAATTAATTTCTGCTTGTGAATACCACCCATTTGTGGTATTTCTAGATAACTAAGACATGTCACAGGAGACTTTGTGGCACTGTGAGTTAAGCTTTGGGCTGTGAACTGAAAGGTTAATGGCTCAAATCCACTAGGCAGTCTTTGTGAGAAATATGAAGCTGTATGTTTCTATGAAAAGATCTATAGTCTGAGAAACCCTAAGGAGCGGTTCTACTCTTGGAACCGCTAAGGTTACTATGAAGTTGGAATCTCCTGGATTGACAGCAGTGGGTTTTTAAAGACACTTCACCATTTGGGAATTGGTTATATTAGGCAGACAAATAAGACTTAGTGTTTTGTGATTTTATTGGTTTAAGAAAGTTTTAACTTCCTTGAACTAGCAAGGTGGACTCTCAGCTTCTTAAGAAGTAAGAGACATTCTGCTAAGAAAAGAAGGCCCAAATCTCCATGCTGTCCCTTGTTCATAACGCTCTAGAGAACACATGGCAACCACTGAGAAGCCCTCCTAGTTTTCATGCAGAAGCTCCCCAGGCAGCTCCACGTCCTACTTGGCCCGGGCTTCTTCCTCCAGTGCTACAGCTATAACTTGACATCAGGCCTCCTTTCGGCCACTAGCTCCAAAATGATTCGAACAAGAGTGGTACCAGTATCTTCCTAGCTTTCATCCTATGATTGGAAACAAAAGCCTTCTGAGGAAATGTGGTTCTTTTCTTCTGAATAGTTTCCCAGGGAACAGGATTCTCTTCCTTATTGCTGAAAGAAACAGGCCTACAAAGCCAGTTGACATGTCAGAATAGAAGGACTCCATCAAGTTTTCAATGGTTGTGATTTTCCGTAGGTGCCCAGGCTTTTCTTCTGAGGCAACTCTGGGGGGATTGAAGCACTCACCTGTTGGTTCACCGCCAAATGCTTAACAATTGGTGTTAACCAAAATGAAACCAAACCCACTGCCGTCGAGTTGAGTCCAATTCACAGTGACCCAATAGGACATCCGATTTCTGAGGCTGTAAATCTTTACAGAAGCAGACTGCCTTACCTTTCTCCCTCAGAATGGCTGCTGGGCCTGAACTACAGACCTTTCCAATGAGCAGCCCAATAATTAATGCACTATGCCAAGAGGGCTCCTTTTGTGTCATCCATGGATTAAGAAATGGGCACGTGTATTCAATATTCAGTCATCAAAGGTGGATGGCTATTTTATTTGCTAGTAATGAGGAATTTATGAGGTTTAGGGAATGAACTCTAACTAACAGTTATTACAACCAGCTGTCAGGTCTCCAATCTTTCCTCCCGAATTATGGAATTGGAATCTCCTGTGCCAATTCACACCCCTCTTACTTTTCCCATCTTTTTCCCCATCCTTTGCCCTACTGCTCAACTCTTCCTTCTTGCCCAATTGTCTTCTACTCTTTCCAGGAATTTAAATACTATTACTTCTCGTGGGAAAACCACTGAATGAATCCACACCCTGCCTTAACCCCATCCTAAGATAAGTGAAGTGCCCCACCCTTATCAAACTATTGCTCCATTTGGCAGCTTCCTCACAGAACTTCCTACATTGTATGCATAGAAGCCTTGGTGTATGCATTTTGTTGCTGTTTTTAATCTCTTACTTCATTATAAGTTTCGTTATAACGATGACAGAGATTAAAGTATACACTTAATCTTGGGATCTTTATCTTCATTATTGTTCACAATGACTCACAATCAGCAATTGATAGTTGAAATCACCCCAACATTGCAATGTATCCATCAGCCTCTAATAAGTTTCCATAAATTCTTAATAAGCTGTTTTGATTGTATCCCACTCTTCAAAACCACATTCTAACAAATTTTATTCTGCTCTTCACCTCCTGCTGAAACATTATTACACCTGCGGTTGAGTTGATAGTTACACTGTTTTACAAGTTTTGGGTCATCTACAAGTAAATTTAAAATATGGTGCCTCATTTTCATATAAAGTAGCAAGCATAATAGTATAGTAACTTAAATATTTGTTAACTAAAAAGTTATAGAATATTATGATGGCATAAGTAGATTATAATATTAATGAATAGCCTGTAGTCTAAAGGTTGAAAAGAGGGTATATACCCAGATTATGGCCTGTAATCAGTTTACACAAATGTGAAATGATGAGATATTAAAATCCCAATGCTGGAAAAAAAATCCCAATGCTGTCTGTCAATTCCATCTCTTAGTGACCATATAGGACAGAGTAGAGCTGCTCTATAGATTTTCTGAGGTTGTAGATCTTTAAGGGAGCAACCCCTCTCTTCTTTCTCCCCAAGAGGGGTTAGTGCAGGGGTCCTCAAACTTTTTAAACAGGGCCAGTTCACTGTCCCTCAGATCTATTGGAGGCCCGGATTATAGTTTTTAAAAAAACTATGAACAAATTCCTATGCATACTGCACATATCTTATTTTGAAGTAAAAACAAAACGGGGCAAAATCACCTGGCCACCTGGATAAATATCCTCCGTGGGCTGCATGTAAATATCCTCTGCGGGCCGCATGTGGCCCGCGGGCTGTGGTTTGAGGACCCCTGGTAGTGGGTTCAAACCATCAATCTTTCAGCTAGGAGCCCAATACCTAACCCACTGCACCACCAAGGCTCCTTAATGAGCTATCAGATTGGTATAATTAAATAATCATTGTCACTCTATATTACAAACATTCTGAATTTATTTTAATAAAATCTTAGACTCAATGCCGGGCAGTATAAGATAAGATGTAATAATAAGTTATAAATTATTAAGGGTTCATGAGGGAGGTGGGTGGAGGGGAAAAAGGAAAATGAGGAGCTAATTCCAGGAACCCAAGAGGAAAGCGAATTTTGAGAATGATGAGGGCAACAAGTGTATAAGTGTGCTTTACACAATTGATGTATGTATGGGTTGTGATGAATTGTATGAGCCCCAATAAAATGATTTTTTTAAAAAGAAGAAAGTAGGACAGCTAATAAAGTTCTGAAACAGCTCGTGCTTGCAATTCGTTGAAAAGCTTCCCTTTCGTCTTTTATGGAATATAAACTTCATCCTCGCCTGCTCCGTGTTTCAACAACGATTAGCCTCTGAAATAAATACACTCGTGTGTCTTCTAAAAAAAAA
>NW_022103928.1:34406577-34408206 GCF_000313985.2 Echinops telfairi | reverse complement strand
GGGATTGGGAAGATGGTAGTGAATTCAGTCGAATCAGAATTTTTATCATTTCCAATCCTATATCTGGATTCCATGGTGACAGCTATTTTTGTTTTTCTGTTTGTTTTGACAACACATTTTTACCCTTAGATACCATATAATATAGTTGAGTAAATTATAATTTTCCATACATTAGTTATATTTTCTACTTGTGTTTTCCTCTACATAGATTTTAGTCACTTTGATTAGACTTTGGAAACATTGCTCCTTTGCTCCAATTTGTGGAATGTTTGGGTCTCATCAGGCACATATTGATAGTTACCACAGTCTTATACCGCCATAGAATAATCATCTAAACCAGTTTGTGTTCATTCTTTCTATCATCCGTCTCAAAAGCGCATTTTCTGATCTCTCCCATTCTTGAGCTTACAATCTTCATGCATTGGTTATATGTACACAATATGAAGCACACACACAAGACAGTTATGCATTTCAACATTTTCATCGCCTCAACTCGCTGAGTTTACCTTTTCTTTTAGAAGTATCTCCTTAAAATTAAAACCATTTTTATCCTTAGATTTAGAGTACTTCTCAAACTCTCAAGCTCTAGGGAAGCCATATTGTTGGCAAGTTATCCAGTATTTTACATATGGGAAAAGTGAGCGAAGGCCTGTTTTTCATGCTTTTAAAATAAAAACAAACATGACTCATAATTTACATTAGAACCCACTACGTGCACACACACACACATACACAACCCCCAGCAAAAGTTTAATAACATAATATTTACCCTGACTTTGTACAATTCACTCAGATATCTTCTACTCCATTTTAGTTTTTAAAATTCCAGTTACAACCTTATTAATTTTATGATTCACTAATGTTCATAACCTGTGATTGGAATGACACTGAGCTGAAGAGTGAGAAAAGTGAGGCCTCTTTTCTTGATTTTCACAAAGCTAACTAGGCCTTCCTTAGCTTTTCTGAAGAATTTTAAACTATGTAATTGAAAAGAGTAAGCAAAACCAAACTGCTAATAATTACATGCACTCACACATGAGGGTCGGTAAAAAAATCTTGCACTGGGGTTCCAGTTCATATATGCATACGTTTATTCCAAACAAACTATGCTTAACATGTCTCTGCCCTCAGTGGGTGGCTGCAGACAAGTTGTCTCAGCAAATACACTTGTCTTGATCTCTTTAGATGCTGTCAATAAATAGACCCAATCAAAACAGTGGATTTTGAGGGGATTTGCTGGATCAGCTCAGAAACTGAAAACAACTATGTTTTGGTATTTCACAGGAGTCATCTTAATGGATTTTTTAAGACACAGGACAATCTCAGGGGCATATTGGGAAGACATTTTAACAACATTGAAAACTGTATCAATGGGGAAATGCCAAGAAAATTGTGCTGAGGAATGTTTTCCCCTCATAACAATGCACCTGCTCATTCTTTGAGGGTAGCAAGTGCTGTCCTATGAGAATTTCCTTGGGGAACCTTACCCCTCAGTGATCCTGATCTTGCCCCTTCAGACTTCTTTTTGTTCACCAAACTCATAGAACATTTAAAAGGAACATGACTTGAGCCCCCCCAAGCAGGCCCAAACTTCCATTTAGATGTGGTAAATAATAGAGCAGAATTCTG
>NW_022103928.1:34403754-34405465 GCF_000313985.2 Echinops telfairi | reverse complement strand
TGGTCTGAGACAATAGGAAGTGGTGAACCTTTGGCTAAAAGAGGTTGCATACCCAACTTAAAGACACTCAGAAACAATTAGAAACAAAACCAAAAAAACCTTAAAACTGCTGTGTACTGCCCTTATGAAGTGATCACTACAGAGCTAGGTGCTATAGCAAAATGTGGTGAAGAAAGCAGATGGTGCTTGGCTATTAGAAAGAATAACACCTGGAGTCTTAAAGGCTTGTCTTAAAACAAGCAGCCATCTAAATGAAGTGTCAACTAAGTCTTCATGATAGATGTACACTAGCCCATTTGATATAAGAATTGTAGATTATAAAATCTAAGACCAGAGGAGAGAATTGTATTGAAACTTACATTTTGAGCATCTGGTTTATAGAAGGCTATGGTTGAAAGTGAAAGCCCCTGGTATGAATCCCACTTGGTCATGGTGAATTATTTTTTAATATGCTTTTGTATCGGCCAGCATTTGTTAAGGATTTTTGCATCGATGTTCATTAGGGATATTGGTCTGTAGCTCTCAGTTCTTTTGGGATCCTTGCCCGCTTTAGGTAACAGAGTTATACTAGCTTCATAGAAAGAGTTTGGGAGTTTTCCATCTTTCTCTATGTTCTGGAAGAGTTTGTGTAGGATTTGTGTCAGTTCTTCCCTGAATGCTTGGTAGAAATCTCCTGTGAAGCCATCTGGGCCGGGGGATTTTTTTGCTGGCAATCTCTTGATAACCTTGTCTATTTCTTCTATTGCTCTGGGTCTGCTGAGGTTCTTGGTGCCCATCTGGGATCGTCAGTATCAACTTGATGGGAGTGTGTTTGGTTTTCTTCATGTGAAACCTAGAATAGGTGAGTCTATAGAGACAGAACTAGATGAATACATCTTTAGGGCTATGGCAGAGCAAGTGGGGGTGTGGGGGACAATGGGGAACTAATAACAATATATAAAAGAATGAACACAATTATCAAAAAGTGATTATAGTGATAATTGCACAATTCTTTTAAATATATTTAAATCATTAGACTCTATTGTACTTGAAGTATATGTTAATAAAATGGTTTTCCAAAAGTTAAACATAAAGCTACCTGTGTATTACTCAGCAATCCCAAACTTAGGTATATAGCTCAAAGAATTGGATATTTCCATATACAGGGAAATGAAAACTTTTCATATAAATATTCATCACAACATTATTTATAACTGTCAATATGTGAATATAACCCATAATGTCATTAACTCATGAATGTATGAATGAAATGGAAAATAGCCAATCATTGGAATATAATTCATCCAAAAGAAAGAAACTACTAGTACATAAAAAATTTTTTAAAATTAAGAACACCTTGCTATGTAGACAAAAGGATTCATTTGCTCCACAGTTCTGAGTTTGTAGTCTCTATTACAGACACTTGTTTTAAAAAGTTTGACCATGAGACCAGAGCACGTACACTGGTACCAATAAGAGCTCTTGACTCACAGAATCCAGGACAGATAAGCCTCTTAGGACCAATAATGAGAGTAGTGATACCATGAGGGTAGCGGGGAGGTGGGGGCAGAAGGGGGAGAAAGGGGGAACCGATCGCAATAATTGACACCCTCTCCCCAGAGGGATGAACAACAGAAATGTGAGTGAAGGGAGACAGCAGATAGTGTAAAATATGAAAATAAAAATAATTTATAAATGATCAAGAGTTCATGAGGGTGGAAGGGCATGGTTG
>NW_022103928.1:34395553-34402906 GCF_000313985.2 Echinops telfairi | reverse complement strand
CAGTCCCCGGGAAAAGATGTCGTGCTTGGTAAAGTAGATGGTCATCAAAAAAGATAGTGAGCATCAAGGAGATGGGTTACCACAATGGGCTGACAGTTACCTACAATTGTGAGGATGGTGCAGGACTGGGCAGTGTTGCTTCATAGGGATGCTATGATTTGGAATCAACTTGACAGCATCTAACGACAACATCAATGTTGTGAACTTTTAAAGCATTTACCCAACAATCCAGAGCATTTTATATACTAATGTTGAATTTTATATACTAATGATTTACCACTTTGAATTTAGAAAATGTTTCACATAAGATAGTACTTTATATCTTTATGACTCTTGGATGCAAAATGTCACGATTCTATTTTATAAATAAGAACAAAGAGGGAATCTGCCCAAGATGTGCCACTAAATTGAACTCCAGATGCTGAGTCGACAAGTGTGTTTGATGTTCTCTGTCAGCAGAATAGAGGTTTCATCAATATAGAGCTTTCGCCATTTCAGTCGGTGGAAATTTCTTTGCAATATGCTTTGCTTAACATAGCAATGTGAAAAACAAATAGCTTTCTCCAGGAAGAATTAAATCAGGCTTAATATATTGCTATCTGATAAAGTTTAGTCAGTTGTGACATTGTAGCACTGAGCAAAATAACTTTAATTCTATTCAAAGAAGTTAATGTGTTTTGTGGGTCCAGCCTCTGGTTATATAACTTTTGCTAAATCAATGCATGAGTTTTTAAAAATCTAATTGAAATCAGAAATCTCTCAGTCTTGACCCTATCACCAAATGTTGGAAGGTTTGCCTAAATTCAGGTGAATATGACTCATCTTGGTATACCCTCCCACTCCTATCCCCAAGCCAGGACCATTCAACGACTACTTAGGATGGATTATGCTCTATCTACACACATACTAAGGGGTAGTAAAAAACAAACAAAAAACCCAACTATATAAACTATGGGCTGTACTCCCAAAGATGTTACAGTGCTTGAGGAGAGATAAGGAACAGATTATGCATAATAAAATATTAAATAACCAGAAGCCAAAATATATACATACTACTAAAAATAAATGCTATGGATATTAGGGGTTGGGAGAGGTATCTTAGCTGGTCATGCGAGAACTTCAAGAATTGACAGATTTTACCCAGTGAAAACAAAGTATTCTAAACAGGAATAACAGCAAGAACTTGCCATTTATGCAGTGAAACAAAATGAGACAAGATGAATCAGATAATACAAGATGAGGGGTAATGAGAAAGTGAGAGATATAAGCTAGTTACAGTTTGTGATGATCTTGAAACCAAACTAAGGAATTCTAACTGTGTCCTGAAGGCAAGTGGAAGTCTTTGGAAAGATAAATTTTGTTTTGAAACTGTGGCGTTTACATGACAAGTATAGGTTGACCTAATAAAGACTACACACCAGGTATCGAATGTTGAATGGAAGGTTGCATAATTGGTTCAGGTGAAGAAATTAGTGTTGGCATAGAAGTGGAATTTTACTATCCTAAGAAAGCAGAGACCCAGAACTTAAGTCTGGTCAATGAAGAGGTTAGGTCACTTGTGGAAAATGAATTTGCTCTAGAAAGAAGAGTAAGTCAGGCAGTATGGAAAAATTATTGTAAGGAATGTATTTGGAAGAATATGAACATGGATGTGGCAGATTACCACAATATGTCTTTTGCTAAGTCAAATATCAGATTCTGTGGTATACATCAGTCCCCTTTCCTTCACACGTTACTGTGAGTCAGCCTGCTCCTATCCCTCTTACTTGTCACATCTTCTATTTACTTGTCCCTCTTCTATCCCCGACCTGAGATGGCAGAACATGGAGACTTCCAATTCCCTAGAACTAATTGTAATTGTATAAGTAATTGAAATGCCTGTTTTGGGTATTTTGTTAATCGGGTATTTCATAGTATATTTAAATTCAACAGCAATGCTTATGTTAAATTATAGTATTTTATCTGTATTTATATTTAAAATTGAATCACACATCTCTTGAACTGAACTTACAGAATTATAAATAATTAAACTTTGAGGTGAATAAATGTTCCCTTGTTTATAATATACAATGAGCACATACCTCCACTTTGGGAAATTCTCCCCAGGGATCTATTATGACTTTAATTTATACTCATGTTTTCTATATTAACTACTGAGTTTGAACACATTTTATTATGTATTAGTCATGTCAATTTTCCTCTGACCAATTTGGATCCAGATTTGCCAAAAGAAACCTCTGGTGGAGACAATTTAGAAATACAGAGGGAAAAAAAAAAGAAATACAGAGGAGAAAACAATTCTGTTTGGAAAATATCAGGGTGGGTCAGGGAAATAGGGAAATAAAGGCAGAGAAGGAGAAGCAACTTCCTAAATTAGACCTTCCTCGGTTTCTTCAGGACCAGATTCCAGATGCTCTCACCCCCCACTACCCCCAACACACTTTAAAATGTTCTTCTTATAGGGTAAGATCCATTTTCCCAGTAAACCTATTGAGACACATTGAACTCAGAGCCTCGGCTCTGGAAGTTGGTTCATTGAGAGGGAACAGCCTGTGCAAAGTGTGGAATATGATGGGTTACCAGTTCTCACTTCAAAAAAGGAAATACGGCCACATCACTCTAATGTGAGGAGTTAAACTAGTGCACAGTTTTGAATGTGTGGGGAATCCCTATAGGAAGATTATAATAAGCATGGGAGCAAATGTCACAATAAATATGGGCAGTTATAACAATTTCATGTTCTAATGGCACTTTTAGAATCATGGTTCACTTGGTCAGGCTAGTCTGTCTGGGAGAAACCAACTGACATGGCCTTGCCCTAGGGAGACGTCTCTAGGGTAAAGAACTGAGGCCTCCTGCCAAACCAACTGACATGGCCTTGCCCTAGGGAGACGTCTCTAGGGTAAAGAACTGAGGCCTCCTGCCAACTGCCTTGGAGTGTGTCTTGCATGTGTATTCTCCAGCCCCAGTTAGGCCTTCCGGTGACAGCAGCCTAACCTGGCTTCTTTCCTGACGCTATGTGAGACTCCCTGAGTCAGAATCACCTGAGTGTCCAACTGCTTTTTAAAATGGGATAAAAGGACCAAAAAAGGTAAACTGGCCCTTTTCTCATTGTCCCGAAGGTTGGTCTCATACAACCTTTCTCTTCCTCTAACTTTCATCTAGTGAGATGCATGTTGGTGGAGATCATTTTTGAACAAAGGCAAGAATGTGAATCAGAGGCCTGTTCTTTGGCCTTCATTCTAAGTGGGAACGATTGCTATTTAGCACACACACACACACACACACACACACACACACACACTTCTTACAATGAGAAATATTGGGCTGAACTAAGTTTGATATAGATCTTCCCTTTTTTGTTGTTTGTTTGTTTAATCAAAGTTGGAGAGGAGTAAGGTGATGGAACAGTGCCTGAGTGCTGATGCCTGAGGTGCTGTAGTACATCAGGAAGACAACAGGGAAAGCAACATCATAGGAAGACTGATGATACTCGTTTAGGAAGTCTGATGATACTCGTTTCATATATATATATATATTGCCTAACTATAATGGCAGGGACCATTATTTTATATATATATATTGCCTAACTATAATGGCAGGGACCATTCATATATATATATATATTGCCTAACTATAATGGCAGGGACCATTATTTTATCCCCAGAACCTGGCACATGGTCAGTTATAGTCAATTAATATGGTCCTCCTAGCCATAATTCCATATGTGATATAATCGTTCTGGACTTCAGACACCGGTGGCTATGGTCCCATTTTGGAGGGCATTCTCTACTAATGGACAGGGTGGGTGAGTTAGTTTATTGTGCCAACCTGGCTGATAAACACATGTGGGGTTAATTGAAGGGTGGAGGGGTAAATGGCTCAGTGAGCCTCGCCTTTCTAGTTCGAGTCTCTTGCTTTGTGATGGTTGCACCAGGGTGCAGCTGCCTTGCCTTCAGCTGGCAAGGCTCACTTCCTGCAAGACATCCCCAAGGAGAAGCCACATGGACCTACCCCGATACAGCCCTGGGGCTGGAGCACACGTGTGGAGACCCCTGCCAGCACGGAGATGTTTACACATTCACTGACTTGGCTTTCCTCCTGCAGTCGGCACCATTGTCTCTGTCTGTGTGAGATGGAGGAGGACTTTGTGGACTGGTGTTGGACATGTGGGTTAATGGGCTAATGTTGGACTTGTGGGCTTGGGCAGCACTGGGTTGGGATATTTTCTTGATGCACACTTAACCTTTACATAAAACTCTCTCTTATACATGAGTTTCTGTGGATTTGTTCCTCTAAAGTAACCAAACTAACACAGTGGGATTAAGATCTGACCTTAGTCGATGGTGTGAATCAAGGCACACCTTTTGTTTCCTTGAATATATACTGGTCCCACCATACAGTTCCAAGACACGCATCACCTCACCTGGAAAGCCATACCACTGTTTCCTGATTGAGCTTTGCTAAAAGCAAGAAGACTTGCTATGGAAATTTTTGGGTTCTGGCTCTAGATCCTGCCTTTGGCTCAGCTCTGTCAACTTTCAGATTTGGGGATGTTTCCTCAAAGTTGCACGAGTTTCTGTGAAAATACAGAGACTCGAGGGAATAATACTAGGGAAGGAGTAGGGGAAATGAGCTGAACAGCATTAGGGACGTTTGGACACTTGGGACATCATTTATCTCCAAGTTCTTGGGACTAGTCTGGTATTAATTCTTCTAAAAGAAATTACTTCCACATATCATAGTATGGGGACATAGTCAGTGCAGCCCCCAGAGAAGTTGACAGTAAGGGGGTACAAATAACAAAAGTTGCTTCATTGACATCATTAGTAAAGCCAGAGAATATCTATGGGTATTATCTGGTACTTTCCCAAGTTTATCTGTTCTTGGTTAATACCACATCATAAAATCCTGAAAAATCAGCTAGTAAAAAGCAAAACAAACTTGGCTATTTTCAAGAATTAGATGTTTATTGTATACTCAGATTTAAATGAAAACATTTTTGTTTGTTTGACTGCAGGGCCTATGAGTCCCTCTCTAGCTTTAACTTTTAGCAGGTGACTTAACTTTAGTGAGCAGTGCTTCTCCCATTAAAAAGGATTGAATTATTCTTCTTGAAAGGACAAAAAAGACCCCGGAGTCAGATACAATTTACAGCGATACACTGATAATGTCTTAAACAAGACAAAGTCAAGTCAACTCCTCCAGATGAGAGCACCCATCTACACTTGGCCATAATGAAGTCCAAGGATTTACAGAGAATTGACTGCTTAAATGGGACATGAAAGGAACCATCACAAAAGAATTATTGGAAGTACATCAATACATCACAGTTGCAGGAAGGGTTACAGGCACTGGCAGAGGACCATAATTGGGACATGTACATCATGCTAGGTAGAAGAGCTTCTAAGACTGCTCCAGGGCCCTCCAACCAAGGCAGTCAGGATATGACTCATGACTTTGAGTTCCTAGTACTTTAATTTCCATTAAAGGTACACCCAGGCAAGTCCCTAAGGGCCAAGTTGCCCCTCCCTGGACTAGACAAGAGATTGGGAACCATCCACTTTCTGAAGGCAAGGCTATTCACATTGTGGGTTAATGGTCAAAAGAATTCAATTGAGGCTAAATTTATGTCAACACTCAAAATGGATTTAAGGCTCCACCTGTAAATCATAGTCTTCTGCAAACTTAATGCTCAGAATTTAGACTCTAATACATGCTATAACTAAATAGAATAGATACATTAATTAAAAACACATGAAAAACATTTTTCTTCTCCTTTTTTTTAAGCATTCAGTGTTAGGACTTTGACCAACACTAACTAGAGATAAAGAACGGTCATAACTTTGAAATAATTGTATGTGCTGAATGCCAGAGCTATTTCAACTTGTAAAGGAAAGAAGAACCAGTATATCACCATCCAGTACATATGGCCAATTCTTTTAAACAAACAAGCACTTTGTTCTACTTATTTGTTCCCCCCCTGCCCCTCCCCATGGCTTACGACAGTAAAGGTTTATTTTTCGCTCTCGTCACAGCCCAGTGAAGTAGGGGGAGCACTACTCTATCCAGTCATCCAGGCTCCTTCCTTGATGGAATGCCATCATTTTCTGGTCTCAGAGCCCTCCATTGATCACTGCATCCTCTAGTAACAGAGGCTGGGTGCATACAGCAGGCAACCTGCTCTGAACTGCCTTGCTCAGAAATAACAGACATCATTCCCACCCACGTTCTGTTAGTGAGAACCGGTTGCATGACTGTTCTACTTCTTTTGTTATTGTTGTTAGGTGCCATTGAGTTGGTCCCAACCCATAGCAACCCGGTGCACAGCAGAACCAAACCCTGCCTGGTCCTGCACCGTCCTTCAAATTGTTCTTAGGATTGCGCCAATTTTTACAGCCACTGTGTCAATCCATCTTGTTGAGGGTCTTCCTCTTTTTCATTGCCCCTCTACTTTGTCAAGCATGATTTCCCTCATCTGTCACCATGTCCAAAGTATGTGAGACTAAATCTCATCATCCTTGCCTCTAAGGCACATTCTGGCTGTACTTCTTCCAAGACAGATTTGTTTGGGGCACGAAAAAAATTACATAATTCCATTTAACAATACAAATATAAAATGTGCCATGGTTCACTGATTAACAGGACAATTGGTGTTCCAAATCTAACATCGAAACTCTACCACTTTTAAAGATGATACAGTGTGAACAGAATACAGTAAGATCTGCAAAAACTGGAGCCTGTGAAAGTCAGAAGCCTGTCAGAGAAGGACAACTCAAATATCCCCCATCCCAACCCCCCAAAAAACAATAGAGAAGTGAGAAGACTGTATCCTAGTAAAGGCAGAAAGCTTGTGAGACTTGGAAAAAAACAAGGTCGTCTTGTTGACTTCCAGCTCTCAGAGTTTTTACTGTACTAGGAATGATGAAAGTAATTGCTTTAGCCTTTTGGAACGGAGACTTAAATATTCTGTGATCCTGAGAAGATAAGGTAATAGAATCTCAGACGTGTTTTTTTTTAATTGATGAATGAAAAGTGCCTTCTTATGTAACTGTAAAAAGCTCCCCAAAATTATGATGTTAATTATAATATTTTAAATTGGAAGCAAGTAGCTTAAAATGTAGCACACCTAAGCGATTTCTAATGAGATAATGAAATTTAGAACTTGTATGGACAGCCTGGGAATTACACGAAGACATTCAAGAAAGCAGAGTCTTGTTTTCCTGCTCTTGAGCCGGGGTCATCTAATACATGTGAATCCCACCAGGCCGTTTTCCACTGGTGGGACACACTGTGTGCAGTGACGCACTGCTAACAGCTTATCTCCCCAGAGTTTGTTACTGGCAGACAGGA
>NW_022103928.1:34367485-34394851 GCF_000313985.2 Echinops telfairi | reverse complement strand
CCTCTTCCCTTCCATCCCTATCCCATCTTTTAAAAGATACTTTTATTGGCATATAATTCACATAGCATACAATTTTCTTGAGTTTCATCTAAATATATGTGTCAATTGTTGGTTCCTTTTTATTGTTGAGTAATATTCTGTGGTATGAATATAACACAGTTTTTAAAAAAATCATTCACCCATTGAAGGATATCAGGGTTATTTTCAGTTTGGGCTATTGGGAGTAAAATTGCTGTCTTTGGCTGGGATCTCTAGCAAACCAAAACCAGTGAGGCTTATATGTGTATGTAAAAAAAATTATATCAAGAAAGTGGCTTGTAGAAATGCAGTTCAAACTCATGGGTCAAGTGTTAAGTTGGAGGGTTTCCTCACTTGTGTACCTGCCAAGGCTGATGAACTGGGACACAGGAAAAAGAACTAGGAAACAGGAAAGCAATAGGGTGATGGCAGCAGAGGTGGATGAATCCAAGGTTGGCAGGAAACATGGCAGGCCACTGATAGTTCCCAGGTCAGCAGGCAAAGGCTCAAGTTCAAAGAACTGGAGGTTGATGAAACAAGATGCCGTATATCCAAGCCAACAAGAAGACCCAAGACTTCCCAGAGATTGTGCTTTCAAAAGAGGCCTCACACCTGAGAAAATGCCCTTTCTTTTTTGTTTTTTTAATGTGCCCTTTCAATTGCACCAGGACTGTGACCTGAGTAAAGATGCTGCTCTCCTCCTTTTACAACTGCTTTGCAGCTCACAACGATCCCTTCATGGAGCTGATTACATGACATTACATCATGTCATGGAGGACCCTCAACTGCTGAACTACTGAGAATCGTGGCACAGTGAAGTTGACAGAAACCCAGTGATCACAGTTGCTATGAACATTCATGAGAAACTTTTTTTTAATCATTTTATTGGGGGCTTGTACCGTTCTTATCACCATCCATCCATCCATCCATCCATTGTGGCAAGCACATATGTACATTTGTTGCCCTCATCATTCCATGAGAAACTTTTTTGTGAACATAGTTTTCATTTCTCTGGGATAAATGATGAATAGTTTAATAGCTAGGTTGGATGGTAGTTGTGTATTAATTTGATAAGCAACTGCCAAGATGTTTTCTGGAATGGCTGTGTAATTTTTCATTCTCATCAGCAATGTTGGAGTGATCTAGTTTCTCCACATCTTCCCCCCAAATTTGGTGGTGTCACTATTTTTTGTTGTAGCTATTATGATATCATTTTAGCTAGAATGATATCCCAGTGTGATTTTAATTTGCATTTACCTAATATCCTATTATGTTGAACATCTTTTGGGGGCTCGTATTTGTTCTCTGTGTATCCTTTTTGGTAAAATGGCTTGCCTTGTCTTTACCTATGTTCTAACTGGATTCTTTTAAAATTTGTAGTTGCTGCTGGAATTTGAAAGTTCTTTATATATTTGTGATAATAATTCTGTTAGATTGTGGTTTTCAAATATTTTCTCCCAGTCATGTGTAGGTTAGCTTGTCATCCCCGTAACAGGATCTTTGAGCACAACTTACAGAGGGGAAGGTCGTCAAGAATGGTTTGCATGTCCCATGGTCTGTAGGAACTGTGTTTGATCTTTGTAACCTTTTGTCTTTCTTATCAGTTTTATTACTGACCTGTTCTAGGCACTGATGTAAGCGTAGTGAGGTCTGGGTGTTGGGAATCAATGAACTATTTGGCACATGATAGGGAAAATACACCTAGGGGAGCTGAATCCAACCCATTCCCCACTTTGTGAAAGGCCGAGTGGCACGTGGAGGGGATAAGGCTGAGTGGGGGTGGGGAACGGAGGAAGCCATCTGGGCCCATCATCTGGAACTGTTTGCATGAAAGTATTCACTTTCTACAAATTTAATCGATGTTCATGTATGTAGATCTAAGCAATATTTGTTACTTTTCTGATTAAAAAAACATGTTTGTTAAAAAAAAAATCCAGATCCCGAAGATTTTCTTTTCTTCACTTTTACTAAAAATTTTTCTGTTTTTATTTTATATTTTTAAGTACATGAACCAATTAACTAAATCTTATATAAGGTGTGAGACTTAGGTTGAATTTCTTTTTTGAAAGAAGAAGTTAAACTTTGAAGGACTAATATAAATTCACTCCATTAGCTAAGAAATAGCAAACCACGGCCTGGTTCTTAGGGCTTCTAAGTCACATACTTTTTTCATTTACTTGTTTAGAGTATGAGGAAATATGAAATTATATTAGATTAGAGTGAAAAACAAACAAACCCTTATGTTATCGTAGAAAAAGCAGGTGAGCATAGAGCATATGGTTATGAAAGTCAATTGACTTGTTACTTCAAAGAAGTAAATTCTTCAACTTCTTGAATTCCTTTTTTAAATGTACAGTGAAAAGAATCCTGAAGGAATTTCTAAAAAACTGGCTCCTAGAGAGAGTAGTGTGTACCATGGCATCAAAACATTGCTCACGTGTCCCTTTTTTTTGGTCACATAATAAGGAAATATATTTTTAAAGTAGGAAATACAGATTAAGGACATAGTTTTAAAAAAAACAAAGGTTATTTGTGATTTTGTTTTATTCCAAGATATATATATTGTTAGTCATTTTATTGGAGGCTCTGACAAATCTTATGACCATCCATCATTCAATTGTATTAAGTACACTTGTGTATATGTTGCCATCAACTTTCCAAAACAGTTTCTTTCTACTTGAGCCCTTGGTATCAGCTCCTCTTTTTTCCCTCTCCCTCCCCCACCCTCCTACCCTTGATCAATTATATTTTCTTTATAATTGATCAATTATATTTTATTGTGAATCCTTAATCAATTCTATATATATATTTTTTCATATCTTACACTGTCCGTTTTCTCCCTTCATCCACATTTCTGTTATTCATCCCCCTCAGTGGCGGGGGGGGGGTATATATCAACCTTGTGATGGGTTTCCCCCTTTCTCTCTCTTCCCCTCTTCTGTACCATCCCCCCACCCTCATGATTACACTACTCCCATCACTGTTCCTGAGGGCTTTCTCTGTCCTGAAGTCCAGGTGTCGAGAGCTCTTATCTGTCTCAATGTGCACATGTCACTTTTTTGATACAAAAGGTCTAGATCGTCTACACCCAAGAAGAAACCTGTTAGCGTAAATCCACCTCTAACTATGGCAGTCTAGCAAGTCCAATAAGCAGAGCAGACAGTTGTGAATAGGGAAGAAGACAACAGGGCAGCACAGCTGCCCATCCATTTCATCTGCTCGCAGCCTGTCCTTACCACAGTATCTGCCTCCCCTGCCGTTGCCCAGAGGGAATGAGATCTGACTGCATCATCTCCTTTTCTGAGCAGTTGTGAGAGAAGTATAGTCCCTCAGTCTCTGGACCTAAATTGTGGTTGACAAGTCATCAGGAGGAGAACAAAAGTCAGAGCAAACATTCAAAATTGCTCCGAAAGTCAAAACGCAAAGCCAAAATAATATCGACGGTTCTAGGAGTTCCTACGTAGAATAAATGGTTCACACACTCAGCGCTGCAAGGAAAAGGTTGGAGGTTGAAGTCTACCCAAAGGCTTCATCTCAGAAGAAAAGCCTCCTGATAATGCCCCTTATCAACCTGGTTAGGCTCCAAAGGCTAGGTCCAAAGGGCTTGGCAGGGCAGCTCACTAGTCTCTCCTTCATTGCTTCTGTACTGCTTGCTGGTGGGCTGGCTTGTGCCATTTTAAACAACAGGCAGAGATGATTGGGTTAGGATTTGAAGCCAGGAGGGGACCCAGCCTAGAGTTCTTCCTCTGCATGAAATGTCCACGTAGCCTGAAAATGTCTGCACCACCCACCTGTGGGCTGGGCTGGGCTGGGATTGGGGGGCACCAGGGAGGACAGAGTGCAAACTAATGAACCTACACCTCTGCTTTTTGCTCCCACTCTTTCTCTTTTAACTTCATTAGCACCCACGATTGGTTAGGGAGATAAGATGGATGGGATCAAGGGCTTAGGACTCAGGATAGAAGCTATCCCTCACTCAAAACACATGGATCCTTACCTGGCTTTAAGGGATCTTTAAAAATTATTATCATAAGATGAAATGTCAGATACCAAGATAGTCAATCATGCAGGAGTAGATGTATTTTGAAAAAACAAACAAAAAAAAACAACAACAACCATCAACCAGCTATTGAAAGCCCTATGGAGCACAGTTCTAATCTGACATGTGTGGATTTTCCATGAGTCATCATAGAGTGGATGACTACGAGTGGTTTTAAACAACTTCAGTAGAAAATGCAGTCCCTCCCTATCCTAGACAAGTGTGTGGCCTATCAAGTGTAAGGATAAGCATCGTTTCTCAATATATAAAGAGGATAAGTAAATAGCCAGTAGTTCTATTTACGTTTGACAAGATGGGTGGGAAAGTAGACAAATGGCTTACTACCTCCAACAACAACAACAACAACAACAACACACACACACACTCTGTTTTCTCCAAAATTTACCAGTCCTTCAAAGTCTGACTCACATTGTATCTTTTCCAATAATTTTTCTACACATGTAATTCTTCCTACCTCTGAATATGATTCAGAAGCATTTTTATTTTCTGCATTCTTTTGTTGGAGCCACTCATGTGTGTTTGACCTTCTAGAGTCAGTGATAAGTTCCTTGAATTCTATGGATTTCGATGTGGGGCTGCAAATCACCAGGTTGGCAGTCACTCACCCGTCACTGGTGGGAAGAAAGATGAGATTGCTTGCCCCGGGTCTCAGCAATGCTATACAAGGTCACTCTGGGTTGTTGACTCGATGGTGGTAGGCTTTTGGTGTGGGTTATCTTTAATACACTTCAGGCCTCAACTCAGAGCCTTATCCCTCAGAGGTTCAGCAGCCAGCTTTAGTCAGACTTTCCTCCCATCTGTTTCCAAACTCTACTCTGACCTGGGCCTATAAAGTCCACTCCCTCATTTCTACCAACCTTAGCCTTTGAGACTCAGTTCAAGCCTTGCTGCATCTTTAGGGCTTTCCTTCACCACCAGGCTACGCTCCCCACTCCCTTCTTTACTCTCTCACAGTTGCTGACACTGGACCATTTCATCTTTGATCTCAGAACTAACTTCTGAGTCAATCTAGTAGGGCAAAAGTCCCCTAGGGAGCAGAGATCAGCTGTGCTTCAGGGGATGGGTTTTACAGAAGGAGGTGTATTTATTGCTTTTTCACCACTATCTGTGACATTTTATTTTCTTTCTTTCTTTTTAAAAAATCATTTTATTGGGGGCTCATACAGAATTTACCACAATCCATCCATACAGCTCTCGTGTCAAGCACATTTGTACATATGTTGCCATCATCATTTTTAAAACATTTGCTTTCTACTTGAGCTCTTGATATCAGCTCATTTCCCCCCACCCACCCCATGAAGCCTTGATAATTTATCACTTTTTTCCCCATATCTTACACTGACCGATATCTCCCTTCACCCACTTTTCTGTTGTCCAAACCCCTGGGAGGGGTTATATGTAGATGACTGTGATCGGTTCCCCTTTCCCCCTCACCTTCTCCTTACCCTCCTGGTACCGCTACTCTCATTATTGGTCCTGAGGGGTTTGTCTGTTCTGGATTCCCTGTGTTTCCAGCTCTTATCTGTATCAGTGTACTTGCTCTGGTCTAGCCAGATTTGTAAAGTAGAATTGGGGTCATAATAGTCAGGGGGAGGAAGCATTAAAGAACTTGAGGAAAATTGTATGATTCAACGATACTATACTGCACCCTGACTGGCTTGTTGGTTCCTTGTGACCCTTCTGTAAGGGGATGTCCAATTGTCTACAGATGGGCTGTGGGTCTCTACTCTGCACTCCTCCTCATTCACATTGATATGCTTTTTTTATTTTGGGTCTTTGCTGCCTGATACTTAATCCCATCGACACCTCATGATCACACAGGCTGGTGTGCTTCTTCCATGTGGGCTTTGTTGCTTCTCAGCTAGATTGTCTCTTGTTTATCTTCAAGTCTTTAAGACTCCAGACACTATATCTTTTGATAGCTGGGCACCATCAGCTTTCTTCACCACATTTGCTTATGCACCTATTTTGTCTTCAATGATCATGCTGGGAAGGTGAGCATATCTGTGAACATTTTCAAATATACTCCAAAGTTCAAGAAACAGTTCAATGACATCCATATGCCCAGTCACCCAGATGAAACTATTTTACTATATGTTATTTTGAATGGTTTGTGTTTAACTTTCAGATACCTGAGTAGCACAAATGACTTGTGCTTAACTATGTGAAAGATTGATGGCTTTAACCCAACCAGTGGCTCCATGGAAAAAAAGCCCTAGTGGTCTGCTTTCATAAAGATTACAGTCCAACTTCTTATGTACAAACAAAAACTCCATAGTATTTGGTTCTTTGGTATGGAGGTTAAGGGTCATAATTTCATGGAAGTCCTATTTTAATTGGCCTACAATGTGTTTAGTGCTTCTGGTCTACCACCTAGTTCCTTGCATACTAGCTAGGTTCTTAAAAACTTGCAAATCATCTTCCAAGTCATAACAGTTGGTCTCTATTCACCTGGGAAAACAGAGGAAGTAGGAGAGTCCGGAACAGAACATAAACATGGAATGTGTGACTAATTGCTTCCTTGAAAGGAGACCTTTATTTGCTGGGAAATCAGAAGAACTGGAGGGTGCTTAACTACCATTGCTGGACATTTTTTACCAAAGATTCTAAAGAAAATCCTGATCAAAGGGTGGGGGGAATGCACAGCACAAGATGAAATTTTCACGATTTAAGACTTACTGGAAACATGAAGACTGAATGAACCCCTGAAACTAATTTTTTTAATTTAATCATTTTATTGGGGGACTCATACAACTCTTATCACAATCCATACATCTATCCATGGTGTCAGGCACATTTGTACATTTGTTGCCATCAACATTCTCAAAACGTTTTTTTTCTACTTGAGCCCTTGGTATCAACTCCTCATTTTTACCCTCCTACCCCCTCCCTCATGAACCCTCGATAATTTATAAATTATTATTATTTTGTCATATCTTACACTGCCTGACGTCTCCCTTCACCCACTTTTCTGTTGTCCACCCCCCAGGAAGGAGGTTATATGTAGATCCTTGTAGTTGGTTCCCCGGAAACTCTTGTTTTGTAATCATCTTTACACCAAAAAATATCCTCTGAAGTCTTCTGAAAACCAAGATATAGTCTATCTGAACTTGTAAAAATGACTCTTGAACGATATGTTCTTTTAAGAACTATCTATATTGTATCAACTGACAACAGCAACTCAAAGGGTTAGATAGGAACCTTAGGAGGCAATGCATTCATAGGAATGGGATAGGAACAACGCAGACATGGAGGGTAAAATAGTTGCACAACTCAAACCACATAATCAATGTTACTAAATGGCACCTGTAGAAACTGGTGGACTGGTGTGTGTTTTGCAGTGTATAATCTCAACAACAACAAAATAAATAAAACACACCATTCATCTCTGAGGGAGTGGAGAGATTACAGTCAGGAAAACTCGATGGAGGAGTTCTACTGTTAACACATGGGATTACTATTAGTTGGAATGAATTTGACAGCTGTAGATTTAGTATTTTGGCTTTCATATTTATTTTGTTCACACAGTTCCAACAAAAAAGTAAATAAAAGTGCTTTTGTGACAATAATTGGTTGTGGTCCTGGCACCTTTGAAGTGGCTGGGTGAAAGGAATTCTTGAATATGTCTGTGTCCTGCTGGGGTGCAGCCTATGTCTCAAGCTTGCCTGTTGGCTCAGTTGTGTGGCCAAGTTTTTGTCTTAGCTTCCTGTTGAAACCTCAGACACCTGCCTGGCCTATTTGGCTACAGCCTTGATACCTTTTGCCAGTCCTTCTCCCTTAAGTGATCCTTCCTTTCCTTATCTTCTCTTCCTAGAACTACACTATTGCCTCCCTACCAATTTAGAGTATCCCCCATTGTTTACCTCGGCTGCTCTGACCCACCTTCTCGTTGCACTCTTCCAGGAAGTTAGTTTCAGTCTAAATCAAGTCTAATACTGAATATTTAGGACTGCTGGATACACCCTCAGGGATCAGCCTATCATCAAAGTCAATGTACTCCTCTTTGGATCTTTGCTTCCACCTCTGCCTCACTGGCTTATGACTCTGTGGTCTTTAAATGTGTAGAAACATAACCAACATGAGTATGGTAGTTACATAATCTCCTGTCAACTTGTGAAGAGGTGGAGTCTAGCCTGTCAATCAGGTCGCAGCTTGATTTGGAAGCATATTTGGACCTCATTTGGAGGCACAGAGGAGATAAATAACTCACTGGAGGGCAGACACTCTCTCTGCTTCGACTCTCTTGGCTTCTTCCTGATGACAAGCCACATGAAGTTATGCTGATTGCAACCAGGGCCCTGGAGCTGGAGGAGCCACATGGAGACTCATACTAACGCTGAAATGCTTCCACCACCACTGGATCCACAAGACTTTCTACCCACTGGCCTGTGATCTTCCTGAATTCAGCATCATTGCATGGCTGCATGAGTCTAAAGAGGAATTTATGGACTATATCGGCATATGGGCTAATTTCAGACTTATGGACTTCATCTGGACTGGGCTGGGATGTTTTCTTAATGTACAATTTCTCTTTGATATAAAGTTATCTCTTGCACACATATGAGTGTCTCTGGATTTGTTTCTCTAGTCAACCCAGACTAACACAATGAGTTTGATAGGGTAAAAGTCATTTCAGCACTTTAAGTTACTCTACATATAATTCAGACGACATTTCATCTACCTCATAAAATTATAGCTATTTAATATATCTTACTTCCTTTAATAATTTTAATCTCTAAATGGAAACAGACAATTTCTTATATTTATGTCACCCATTGTGTCTTATATTTAAAAGATTATTCGCGTGTTTGATAAATTTGTTGAACAAACTTGCTGATAAGGCTACAGGAAGGGACAATTGTTGTAGAGTGAATTTAGGCAGCAATATGTGAGGAAGTTGAGGTGATCTGAATCTTAAAGTGAGGAGGGATCATCATAAATGAGGAGTCAGAGAAGATCCTGAGGGCAAAAGAACTAGGAGAAGGTTACTCAGGGATGGAACACAATGTATTCGGTGGAGACCAGGAGATGTGCCTGATGAGAGCTGAGGCACAGTTATGGGAAAGTTGAAGTATGTGTTAGGATAGATGTTGGAGCACAGGGGGATGGAGGTGTGTTAGGGACACTTCAGCAAGTCCATTGAGTAAGACTGTGGAGGATGAGCATAACATGATGACTAATTGTCTTGATAGTAAAATAATCAGAGTGGAGAATCTGAAGGAAAGGAAATACACAAAGATTTGTAGCAAATAATAATCACCCATTTTTGACCTCACTTTCACCTGAAAATTTGTCTTTTGGTTCCTTTTGGCTAAAAGGGAAATCCTATCCTCAAATCTTCACATTTGGCTTGTAATATGGCAGTAGTTCAACATTTAGTTTTACAAAAATAAGTCAGGGTCTTATTAAAACTTCAGTGTGTGGTAAATGCTTTCACAAACTTTTCCAAAAGTTAATCAAGAGAGAAATAAAAATAGAAATCAGACAAGGAAAGTCTTAAAGTAGGACCATTGCTTCTTATGATATTCCTCCCTGGAAGCTATTAAGTCAACTAAATTCAAGCAAGATATATTAACTGGCTAGTTGCACCATTCTTTCCATATTTGGGAAATTTCAAGAATGTTTTCACTTACAAAGTCACTGAGCAGTCTGCCAGCAAGTACATTGCTTAAGTCATTTTTAGAGTTTTTATTATGATGTTCTTTTTGTTGTAGGGTACAAAATAAAGTTTTGTCCCTTTTTTTCTAAGTGTATTGGTCTGAAATTCTTGATGTTCTTAGTACTAAAGGATGATAAACAACTTCTCTTATTCCTTATAACTCCTTACCACAACTTTTCTCTTTTTAAAAAAAGTCATTATATTTATTGATTTCTAAACACTTCTCTTATTCTATGGCAAATGTCTGGAATAATCTTCAATGACATATACTTGAGTTCCTATCCTTCAAATAAAACTCTCAAATTTGATCTTTTTGGATAGTCAGCACATGGAATGACAGAAACTACAAGGTCTAAAGTGGTTGATTATTTCAAAGAACTGCTGACATTAGAGACTTGGTCTTAGTGCTTTCCTTAACACAGAAATGACCATTAGCACTTTCTGCTACTTCAGAGAGCATGTAGATTCCTCCATGAATTCTTTTGGTCCTTTGAGTTGCTATTTGAGTAAACATGAATCTGAAGTACAGACTCTTTAGCACAAATGAATTACATTTTTATTACTACACTAGTTATGTTTAGGCATTAGTGAGATTATATGAGGTTAGACAGTGGCAATAGAAATGATGCTGTATTTGGCATCATATAGTTTTTCAAGACTAATGACTTATTTGTTGCAAACACCCTTTTTCCAGCAACATAAATGGTGACTATCCACATGGACCTCACTGGACAGAATAAGCAAGGATCAAATGGACTATATCTACACAAAGAGACAATGCAGAAACTCAGTGTTACCTGTCAGAAACAGGCCCGGAGTTACCTGTGGAACAGAGCAACAATTGCTCATATGCAAATTCCTCTCTTTTTTAAGCTGAATTGCTATCCTCTCCACCAAATTTCTCATATTTGAGACACTGACATTCGTTTATTATCAGAATAATCGGGAGACCATCTTTTCAAGAACCTGTGGAATACAGTCTTTAAAGGAATGCCCATGAAGATGAGTTGAAGGCCATGGTTCGTGGACAGTTTTGAGTCAAGAGGCTGTGGCCTGGATCTTGGCACCACTTAACTAGCTCCGTGGCTTCATCAGCAATGATCATCCCAAAGGGACTGAGAAGTTGCTGATGGTTGTTTTATGCATATGGCATTCAGCAGAATTCTGGTGTTTTATGGATTGAATGTTGAACTCTAATGGTGCTGTGGGTTAAACTAATAAATGAAAGGTCAGTGGTTCAAACCCACTAGTTGCTCTGTGAGAAAAAGGTGAGGCTGCTGGTTCCTATACAGATTTAAAGTATCTGAAACCCAAAGAGGCAGCTCTACTCTGTCCTATCGAGTCGCTATGAGTTGGAAGCAACTCCGTGGCGGTGGGTAGGAGCTTCCCAGTGATTCGTTTCAAAACCTAAAAAGAAGTCGTCTTTTCTTAGGCACTACCTCTCTACTTGACCTTTATGCTAATTTTTATGAAGACACAAAAAACAAGAATTTAGCTTACCTAGTAAAAAGTACATTCTGCTCTTTTAAGAACAATTTTATATCGAATCAAATTGATGACAGTAGCTCAAAAAAGTTAAATAGGAACTTTAGGAGCCAGTGAGTTTCTGTTAATGGGGGAGAAAAACAAGGAATCCTGGTGACATAGTCACTACCCGCTGGACTGCTAACTTGCAAGGTCAGTAGTTTGGAACCACCAGCAGCTCCATGGGAGTAAGATGGACTTTCTACTCCCATATAGAGCTATAGTCTTGGAAATTCACAGGGGCAGTTCTACATTGTCCTATAGAGTCCTTATGAATCGGCATAGAATCGATGGCAGGGAGTTTGGTTTGGTTTCTGGTTTTAAGAACACCTTGGGGGATAGTTTTAAAAAAGACCATCTCAGGACAATGGTTTCAGGGATTCATCCAGTCTCCATGGCTCCAGAAGGTCTGGAGTTCATGACTTTGTAATTTTGTTCTACATTTCCTCCTTTTGTTCAGGAATTTTCTATGGAATCTTTCCTCAACGTGTTCAGTAATGGTAGCCAGGTACCATCTAGTTCTTCTGGTCTCCTGGAAAAGGAAGCATTTGTTCATGGAGGCAATTCACCACCCATTCCATGTTTACCTCCTATTCCTGAATGGCCTTCCTTAGTTCCTCCAGGTGAATAGAGACCAACTTGGAAGGCCATTCGCAAAATGTTCAGAACCCAGGCATTATGGAAGGGACTGTGAGGTGGAACAGAAGAACAGAAAGACTAAATGCATTATTAGGCCAATGATGTGTGTGTGTGTGTGTGTGTGTGTGTTGGTGGGGAGTGTCTTATGAAATCATGATCCTAAACTTCTAAAACCAAGGATCTAAATCCCATAAGGTTTTTGATTGTACATAAGGGGAGGTCATCTGTCTTGACCTGGCTCCAAATATTGTCTTGGCTACTTAGCTTAATTTTCAACTTGATTAAATTGCTTAATCCTCCTGTATTTCAGATTATTTATCTGCAAGAGGAGGATCAAAGTACCTGTCTCATAAGGTTTTCAGAGTTAAGCAACTGACTCATCTAGCCACTCAGTACAGAGAAACTACTATTTATCCACTCACAAAGACATGATTATTATTGAATTAAAAATCATAATTAATCCTCACAATACACACCATCATAAAAATGTTTATTTTACTTGGAATTCATAGTCAATGCTCATGGAAGCAGCCGACATCCTTAACTGAAGATAAGATTTCTTTTCGATCAAATGATATACTGCATTGGGCAAAGCTGAAGCAAAGATGTCACTTTGAGGACAGAGGTGTGCATGACCCAAGCCATGGGATTTTGAATGACCTCAAATGCACATGGATAAGGAAGCCTGGAAAAGAACTAATGCACTTGAATTATGGCTGGCAAAGAACAGTGAAAGTACTATCGACTGCCCGAAGAACAAACAAATGTGTGTTGGAGGCACTATAGCCAGGATGATTTTTGGACATGTTACTAGGAAAGCCTAGTCCCTGGAAAAAGACATTATACTTTATAAAGTAGAAGGGTCCACACACAAGAGGGTAGCCCTCAAAGAGATGGATGGACATGTGGCTGCAACCACAGGCTTAGATATAATACCAGTCACACGGATGGTGCAGGACTGGGCCGCGTTTTGTTCTATTGTACATTGGGTAGCTTAGCATCGACCTGATGATACCTAACAACAACATACCTTAGATCTTAGTATGATGGATTTAAAACTACCAAAACTTACAAAGACCAATAACTTGCCCTCGGTTATATTCTGTGAGTCAGAGGAGAAAGTTAGATACAATTTGTAACATGCTTCCAAATCATAGACACGAATTAACTTTGGAAACATGACATTTGTCATCAGGACTACCTGAGCAGCCTGGAAGGAAATCCCACCTTCAGAGATCAAAACTAACAGCAGTTAATGACCTGACAAAGACCCAGAGAATAATATAGGTCCTTTTCGATTATCTAAGATGATATTCAGCGCTGCTGAAAACTGCTTTACATGAAGCTGTTATGCAGAATCTCCTGCTTTGGTCATGTTTATTCCTGGAAAAAAAGTGACTCACTAGCTCCTGAAAACATTGTTGCTTTGGATTTCTGTGACAGCTCCTTTAGGTTTCCCTTCCTGCATCGGCATTTAATTATAGCACAATAGTGAGCTATAGCATTTAAATATATTCAGACTGAGCAGATGCATTTATATTTTTACTGTCAGTAGAAATTTTTGTAAGAAAATATGTGGTATTTGCATATAGTGTTCTTGCAACTATAGATAAACAACAACTCTATTTGAGAGTTCTGAATTTGCAGAATTGTCTCCATTGCAGACAATCCTTTTTCTTCCCTCACGTCATTCAGCTAACACACACTCCTCTCTCGATGACAAAAATATATCCCAAAACAGCCTTTGCAAATAGTACATGTTGTGTAAATTAAGTGGGATACAAAGTAAAAGCCTCTTCCTTCTTCCTATTATATGAAGGGGCTTCAAACAGTTCGTGGAAAAGTCAAATTAAAAGAGAATAGACTTTATCCTCGCACTGTACTTGATACAGGAGCCCAGGTCTTATAGTGGTTAAAAGTTGGGCTCCTCAGAGGCTTGGGTGGAGAGCGGATGTTTTGAGAACGATGAGGGCAATGAATGTACAAATGTGATTGACACAAATGGATGGATGTATGGATTGTGATAAGAGTTGTATGAGCCCCTAATAAAACGATAAAAAAAAAGTTGGGCTCTTCACCACGAGATCAGCAGTATAAAACCACCAGTGTCCTGTGGGGAAAAGACAGGGCTTTCTACTCCTGTAAAGAGTTACAGTCTCAGAAACTCCCTGGGGCAGTTTCACCCTGTCCTGTAGGGTCACTGTGAGTCAGCATAGACTCGATGGCAGTGAGTTGTACTTGCTACCTATGACTTTTTGTTTCTTTCTACAGTTTCTACACCAAGAAATAAAGAATACAGAATTGGAACACAAATATTAGATTAATCATTATCCATAAAGCTACCTAACACTGAACTCTAATTATAGCTTTGGATTTTTACATCTACTTATGGTTTTATATTTGCTTGGCATTGATCTGCATGACCAATGGAAAGTCACCTTCGAAACTGAAGATAAGATTACTCTTTGAGCCTGAGCAATTATAGGAGAAAGGGAAATTAAGGGTATTCAAATTGGACAGAGAAAAATAAAATTATCCCTAGCTGTGGATGACATCTTAATCATAGAAAATCCCAGAGATTCCATAAGAGTTAAAGGAACTGATAGAGGGTTCAACAAAGTGTCAGGGTACAAGATCGACACACAAAAATCAGTTAGGATTCTCCACATTAAAACAAGAACTCCAAAAATAAAATTAAAGTTATACCATTTACAACAACTTCTCAATGGATAAAATACGTAGGAATAAATCTAACAATGGAGTGAAAGACTTATACAAGGGAAATTAAAAATCACTATTGCAGAAACCAAAAGTGACTCACATGAATGGAAACACATCTAAGTTCATGCCCTGAAGACTTAACATTGTGAAAATATCAATACTATCCAAAAAGATCCACAGACATAAAGCAATCACAATCTATATCTGAACCACATTCTTTAATGAAATGGAAAAACTAATTTCCAACTGTACAGATAAAGAAGAGAGGCCCCAAATAGATAAAGTAATATTGAAGAAGAATGAAGTAGGAGGCCTCACACTTCCCCACCTCATAACGTACTGCACAGCCATGGTAATCAGAGCCAGTACCAGGCTCAGACCCCCATGTTGAACAATGGAATAGAAATAAATCCATCTATCTATGTGCAACTGATCTTCGACAAAGGGTTGAAATTAATTCTATGAGGTCAAGAAACAATCTCTTTAACAAATAGTGCTGGCACAGCTGGATATATATTTGCTTAAAAATGAAACAGAATCCATACCTCACACCATACACAAAAATAAACTCAAAATGAATCAAAGACCTAAATGGTCAAGCTGAAACCATAAAGTCCCTAGAAGAGATCAAAGGGACAGATCTAGGAGGTCCAGCATAAATAGAATTTCAAACATAACTAAAATCAATAACAACAACACATTAATTAGAAACTGAGACCTTCTAAATATTCAATATTAAAATTCATCCAAAAAATCCAAAAGGATAAAAATAGAAATTAAAATTCGAGGGAAAAAAATCACTTAAATTACAATGAAAAAGAAATATCTGACAAGGGTCGAATTGCTAAAATACATAGAACACATCAAAAATTTAAAAACAAAAGGTCAAAAAATCCAATGAATTAATGGACTAAGATCAAGAGCAGACACTTCACCAAAGAAGACATTCAGGGGGCCATGAAGAGATGCTCCCTATGTTTTATTAGAGACATTCAGGTCAAAACCACAGTGAGTTACATCTCACACATCCAAAAATGGCACTGATCAAAGAAGCAGAAAACAACAAATTCCGGTAAGGTTATGGGAAGATTAGATCACGTGTACGCCAATGATGGGACTGGATAATGGTACAACCACATGGAAAATGTATGGCACTTCTTCAAGAAGCTAGAAATACTTTATGTTTTAGCAACTCCACTCCTCTATATGTGCCCTAGAGATATGATAATAGCAACACTAGTAAACATGCAAACCGTGTTCTTTGCAGCATCGTTCATCTTAACAAAAAGATGGAAACAATCCCGTATATACTCGAGTATAAGCCGACCCGAATATCAGCCGAAGCACCTAATTTTACCACAAAACTGCATAAAAATGAAAAACTCAGCTTATACATTACTATATATGGCAAATGTCCATTAATAGATAGATAGATAAACAAACTGTAACATACACATACAATGGAATACTATGCAACAATGAAGAGTAGTGATGAGTTTTTAAGCATCTTATAACATGGGTGAATGTGGAGGACACTATGCTGTGTGAAATAAGTTTGCAAAATGTTGTATGATCTCACTTTTATAAGCAGCCAAGAATAGGTATATAAACAGAAAACAATGTTCTTTGATGGTGATTTGAGATGGGAGGGGGAGAAAGGAGGAGTCACCTTCTCCTGCTAGAAAGTGTTGTTAAACACCATCGGGTTGATTTCAACTCGTAGCAACCCTATGTACAACAGAAGAAAGCATTGCCTGGTACTAGGCTATCCTCACAGCTGTTGTTGTTAGAATTGGAGAGAATTGCTTGAGAACAACCTGAAATAGATGTAAGTACAAAGATATAGGTAGTTTGAGGGAATTTCTACTTTCAGTAACCTTGAAGTAGGTAATTCTAATTAATCTTCTCTCTGAAAACAAGAGGCAATATGTTAAGCATATTTTGAGAAACATCTAAAAAAACCCAAAAAACTAAAAAGACACAACCCAGGGGAAAATGAGAACTCGTTTTAGCCCCACAGGTGTTTGCTGAGCGGGGAGAAGGGACTGAGAAGATGGACTGCACCTTGAGCCAAGAAGCCAAGGGATAAAACAGAGCTCACAAGTAGAAAGTAAATGCTCGGAAAATGATGATGGCAAATGGCAACATATGTACAAATATACTCGATACAATTGATGTCTGGATTGTTATAAGAACTGTAAGAGCCCCCAATAAAATGATCTTTAAAAAAAGCAGAGTCCAGGCCTGGATGGAATAGAGACACTCCTAAATCAACGCATAGGAGTTCACCTAAAAGTCGTGCCTCAAAAGTAAATTCGCCTTTTTTTTCCCAATCATATTATTAGGGGTTCATACAACTCTTATCACAATCCATACATACATCAATTGTGTAAAGCACATTTGTACATTCATTGCCCTCATCATTCTCAAAACATTTCCTCTCCACTTAAGCCCCTGGCATTAGGTCTTGATTTTTCCCTTCCCTCCCTGATCCCCCCTCCCTCATGAGCCCTTGATAATTTATAAATTATTATTTTGTCATATGTTGCCCTGCCCGACGTCTCTTTTCACCCACTTTTCGGTTGTCCATCCCCCAGGGAGGAGGTCACATATAGTTCCTTGTAATCGGTTCCCTCTTTCCTACCCACTCTCCCTCTACCCTCCCAGTATTGCCACTCACCCCACTGGTCCTGAAGGGATCATCCGCCCTAGATTCCCTGTATTTCCAGTTCCTATCTGTACCAGTGTACATCCTCTGGTCTAGCCAGACTTGCAAGGTAGAATTCGGATCATGATCGTGGGGGCAGGGAACTAGCATTTAGGAACTAGAGGAAAGTTGTATTTTTCATCGTTTCATCGTTGCTAGTAAATTAGCCTTTATAAAGGCTAAGGAGCTCCTATGGGGCAATGATTAAGAGCTCAGCTGCTTCCTTGCTTCGCATTACATGCACAGACCACAAAAACTCAATCACAAAAATTGGATTTCTGATATCTAGTAGTCTTTGCTACGTAGCCAAACTCAGTTGACACAGACTCGATGCAGTAACGTGTGATTGCATTTGGACTACAAAAGCAGGGTTGAGTAATGACAGCAAACACAACATATAATCTGAAAATACTGGAACAACTAGCCCTTTACAGAAAGTTTGCCCACTCCTCTTCTCCCAGACAGAAGGGTTCCTGGCTCAAAGCATTGAATGTGGGAGGAGAAAAAGAAAGGGAGGGCGATGTGTTGCTCTTATGAGGTGCCTTTGAGCTGGTTCTGACCCAAAGCAACCAGGTGTACAAGGGAATGATGCTGCCCAGTCCTGCACCATCCTCAATTATTCTTATTTGAGCCCATTGTTGTAGCCACTGTGTCAATACATTTTATCTAGGATATTCCTCTTTTTTTCTGCCCCTCTGTTTTACCAAGGATAATGTCCCTTTCCAGGGACGGGTCTCTCCCAACAACATGTCCAAAATACATGAGATGAAGCTTGGCCATCTTTGCTTCTAAGAAACATACTGGCCATACTTTCAAACCAGATTTGTTGGTTCTTTTGGCAATTCATGATATTTTCAGTATTCTTTGCCATAATTAAGATGTATAGACTCTTCTTCAGTCTTCTGTATTCAATGTCAAGCTTTCACATGCATATGAGGCAATTGAAAATACCATGGGTTTGGTCAGGTACATCCACCTTAGTCTTCAAAGTAACACCCTTGCTTTTCAACACTTTAAAGAGATCTTGTGCTGCAGATTTGCTCAATGCAATGTTTCATTTAATCTCCTGACTGCTATGTCCATGAGCATCAATGGTGGATCCAAGTGTGGTAGTTACATGATAATCTGGTGTCAACTTGAGACTATTAAGAGTGAAGGGGTGGAGCCTAGCCCATTAATCAAGTCACAGCCAATGAGGCCTCTGTGTGGGCATGACCTTCTTTTGAGGATTCTGGGAACTCCTATCTACCTGCCTGGAGGTGGGACACACACACCCTGCTTCATCTTCCTGTTGACAAGCAACAGAGAGCTATGCTGATAGAGCCAGAGCCTTGGACTTGGAGGAGCCACATGGAGACCCATGCTTCCACCACCACCGGATCCACAAGACTTTCCACCCACTGGCCTGTGATCTTCCTGCACTCGGCATCATTGCTTGTGTTGCGTAAGTCTAAAGAGGAATTTATAGATTGGTATCGGACATATGGGCTAATATCGGACTTATGGACTTGGCTGGGATTTTTTTTTAACATACAATTACTCTTTGATATAAAGTTCTCTATTACACACATATGAGTGTCTCTGGATTTGTTTCTCTAGTCTTCCCAGACTAACACACCAAGGAAGATGAAATCTTTGACAACTTCAATCTTTTCTCCATTTATTATACTGTTAGCTATCGGTCCATTTATGAGCATTTTGGTTTTCTTTACATTGAGCTGTAGTCCATACTGAAGGCTGCAGTCCTTGATCTTTATCAGCAAGTGCTTCAAGTCCTCCTCACTTTCAGCAACCAAGGTCATGTCATCTGCATATTGAAAGCTGTTAATAAGCCTTCCTCCAATCTTGATACTGCATTCTTCTTCATATAATCCCATTTCTCTGATGATTTTCTCAGTGTTCAGATCGAATAAGAATGGGGACACACCCTTCTTGATTTTAAACCATGCCATATTCTCTTGCTCTTTTTGCACAATTGCCAATTCTTTCTCAGTAGTCTGTTCTTAGTCTGGAAACTCTGTGGAAACCTGCTCAAGTTGGGTAGCCATGGTGGTATTTGAAGTACCAGTGGCATGGCTCACAACAACACACAGGCCACCACATTACAACAAACTGACAGACAAGTGGTGGTCCAGCATCAAAGTAACACACAAATCATTGCAGTACAATAAAATCATAGACAGATGGGGTGGGTATGGAATAAGTGCAATGAAAATACCAGTGAGGAAGTGAATGATTCTTAGAGGAGCTGAAGGAGGCTTTCAATAGTGTGTATTACTGGACCCTACGTATCCTGATGTTCATACAACTTCACTTGTAGGAAAGTCGGGTTCCTGAATTGATTCTGTGAATTCTTCCTTTCTTTGCCTGGTGAAAGTAACCACTAGGCTGGAACCTCTCTGTTATGATGACTGGTGTTGTTGAAGTTCTGCTAGGTCTGAGAGACAAGCCAGCGTGGTTATCATCTAAATCAGAGGGTCTCCACCTTCCTCATGCCGTGACCCTTTCATACAGTTCCTCATGTTGTGGTGACCGCCCCCAACCATAAAATTATTTTTGTTCCTACTTCATCACTGTAATTTTGCTACTGCTATGAATAGTCATGTAAATATCTCATATGCAGCATGTATTTTCATTGTTACACAAATTGAACATAATTAAAGCATTATGATTAATCATAAAACAACATGTAATTATATATTGTGAAATATTTATTTATAATGACAAATAAATGAAATATTGTCTTGAAGCATGGTGTAGCATGGGTAACAGTCTTCACGCTGGATACTCATATGTGGGCGTATCTGCATGTGGGCGGACCTGCCTGGAGAGGGATAGAGGAGCAGTGTCTTGGTTCCTAAGACCATCGCAAATATGTGTTTTCCGATGGTCTTAGGTGACCCCTGTGAAAGGGTCATTCGAACCCCAAAGGGCTCACGACTCACAGGTTAAGAACCGCTGATCTAAATCATGTAGATCAAAATCACAAAAGTTAAATTATTTGCTTCTCAATATGCGAAACCAAGCCAGCCTATACTTTTACTCAAGTGTTTTTTTCCTTTTCTTTTTAAAAAAAAATCATTTTATTGGGGGCTTGTACAACTCTTATCACAATCCATACGTGCATACATCATGTCAAGCATATTTGTACATTTGTTGCCATCATCATTTTCAGAATATTTTCTTTCTACTTGAGCTCTTGGTATCAGCTCCTCATTTTTCCACTTCTTCACCTACCCTTTCTCCTTCATGAGCCCTTGATAATTTATAAATTATTATTTTTTCATATCTTACACTGACTGATGTCTTCCTTCAACAATGTTTTAAATTCTAAATTTAAATTGGTAAATTAACGACACTATCATAGTATAACTTTATGCCCCAGGGGAATGATTTGTGGTGTTCTCTATCAAAAATTAGAATGATGTCTCTCTAGTGAAACAGAGACACATATAAAACATAGATATATGAATGAATTGGAGCCCACGCTTAATTCTAACCCCAATCTTAGAACAATTAGTTCTTAGGGCATGGCCCTGCTTGATTCTCGACCTCATGAAGATATCACTGGAAGACATGGGTGGTGAAGAAACCAGATAGTACCTGGCTATCAGAAAGAATAGCATCTGGAGTCTTAAAGGCTTGTCTTCAGGCATCTCAGTGAATCAACTAAGCCCATATGGAAGAAGCACACCAGCCTGTGTGATCCAAGGACTGTAAATAATAAAACCCAAATCCAAAGGAGTGAATGGCATCAGAGCTTGAATTGTGAACACGCAGTTTGCAGAAGGCTATGGATGATAGTGGAAACTCAAAATTCATTTGTAGGGCTCTGCGTGGATTAAGTCTTCAGTGAATCCCCTCTGACCAGAGTTGAGGGATGTGAATAACCTTGCTATCAGCCAATTCTAACTTGCAAATCTGGCTAGACCAGAGAATGTACAATGGTAAAGATAGGAACTGGAAACACAGGGAATCTAGGACAGATGATCCCTTTAGGAGAAGTGCTGAGGGTGGCGATACCGGGAGGGTGGAGTGAGGGTGGGGTGGAAAGGGGGAACCGATTACAAGGATCTACATATAACCTCCTTCCTGGGGATGGACAACAGAAAAGTGGGTGAAGGGAGACATCAGACAGTGTAAGACATGACAAAATAATAATAATTTATAAATTATCACGGGTTCATGAAGGAGGAGGGAACAGGGAGGGAGGGGAAAAATGAGGAGCTGATACCAAGGGCTCAAGCAAAAAGCAAATGTTTTGAGAATGATGATGGCAACAAATGTACAAATGTGCTTGACACAATCGATGGATGTATGGATTGTGATAAGTTGTACGAGCCCCCAATAAAATGATTTTTTTAAAAAGCATTGTAAAGTTGGTTAAGGCAGATGTCATTAGGTTAAAATATAATACCCTATTATTTGATCTCCCTTTTGACCTATTTCAAAGTTGCTTCAGTTTTTAATATTTTCTACTTTCTCTTTGATTGAGGTTTTTCTGCTTCGTTTAGTCATGGTTGTGGGATTTTATTTGTTTTTGGGGTGTTTTTTTTTTGCTTTGTATGATTGTGTTTTCTTTTGTATGATATTCTATATGTGAAATCCAAGATAGGTAGATCTACAGAGAGAGTGACCGGATGGGGGCATGGCAGGGGAGGATGGGGGCAAATGGGGAGCGAACAACAAGTATGAGAAGAAAATTGTTCTGAAGTTGATGATTGTGGTGATAATTGCACAAATCTTCCTAGTATGACTGAATGATTTAAATATGTGAAGTATATGCCAATAAAACTATTTCTAAAAAAGTGCCCAGAACTATAGCAGGATAATTTATTGAGATACATATGTTTGGAATTTGCTGTTGTAGGGGAGTAAGGTAAGATAGGGTTGTCAGATATTTTTAAAGGTACACCCAGTAAAATATGAACTTCAGGTAGGAAATAGATGTTAATCTAAATATGTTCATTGCAATAATTTATATTTTTGCTGAATCTGGTTACACTACTGAAGTTGGATCAAAATATGGCTAAAGACTCTAACCTGTTAAAGAAACCACTTCCAGCATATCCAGGATGGGATGTATAGCAGATTCTTAATTAATTGTTGAGGAAATGGCCAGGGTACCACGTCTGACCTCCTACAGCTCCTGAGGCCAACAGTCACAAGGCAGAGGTCAGATGTGCCTCCATTCTCCATCTTTCTTAACTTTATTCGGACACCAGTCATTCATCCCACCCTCACACGACACTCTACTTATGTAGCTGGGTCCTATAATCCATTGCAATGGCCACACACAACTCATGGATGATACTCACAATTAAGGGACTAATGAGGGAAGTCAACTGGTAACAATTTAGGTGAGAAATGCCCAGGATACAGAGGTTCAGTCAGTCAGGATAGTTTTTTGTTTGTTTGTTTTTATAAGGTTACTGCCAGATAGGCTTCTCTCTAAAACCTTTAGCCTCTTGGCCTGGTCTCTGCCTTGCTTTGACAGTGTTACAAACTCTTTTAGGGTTGCCAATAAATGCCTCTAGGGCATGCCACTCTTCAATAAGCCTTAACCAACTCTCCTTACATGTCAGCATGTGAAGGAGGAGAAGGCACAGAGAAGATTCTATATGAATTTGACAAGGTTCTGCTTAGTCTAGTCAGCCTTGTGTTTGTACCGAGGCCCTTGTCTCTTTCCATCAGCCCGCCAGTGACTTAGCAAGTGGGGGAGAAGTCTACACTCCAGGTACCACTCCTGCTTTGTAACTAGAAGATCCTGGCAGGTGCCTACAAATATGCCTTCAGATTATTCTTTCCTGACCAGTGTCCCTCGTGTAACTAAAAGTGTATTTCTAACACTATGGTGTCTTCTAAAAAAAAAGAAAAGAAAAATATCATTCCTGAGATGGTTCCTCATTCTGTAATTGTGATGCAACTGAACATTCACTGTAATTAATATGCCCCTAGAATTCTATTTATGTTAGTACTCTTACTGTTAACTAACTTTTGATTCAATTTCGTATTGCCTGTTTAATAAACTGTTTGTTTTTTCTGCCCAAGCACCTATTGCGTAGGACATGTAGTTTATGTTTTTTTACTCCATGGGTTTAAGAGAGCCTGATTTACTGTCGTTTCCAAAGAGCTTAATGCCCTTTCTGCTTATACCAGGGATTAAACAAAGTAAACACTATCCCTGTTAACTGGAATAACTTGAAACTCCACTGTTAACTCTTTTTTTTTTTTTTTTTTGGCAAACATACTACTTTCGAAACCCTAGCAAGGACAACGGCTGTAGGGCCCTCGGGTCTTGATCAACACAGGCTATCCCCAGCTGCCAGAGAATTCGCTCCCTCCGCCGCCCTTTTCCTGGGCTTCTCCTACGTGGTGCCAATCTGTGCCTGCCAGCAGCACGGCTGTGAGGAAGGTGAGGCCCCCACGCCTTCTTCTGGGAAACGGGCTGCTCGAGGTCAGTGTTCTGCTCTACTCACCAGTGTGGAAGCGTTTTACAAAAGCTGTTCTAGCTGCTGTCCCAGACGTACTTTCTGCTCATGAACTGTTCACGATTGCGGGAACCCCGAGAGACTGAATCAGTTACACACGTTCCCACCCCTACAACGAAACATAGTGGCAGCTTGATTTGAGTTTGATTTGCACCCACACTGCAGGTTGTGTCCCCACAATATGTGCATTTATATACAGTCCCCTCAGTGCCCAAGGTGGCACTGATATCCAAGAGGCCTAAGGAAGAGTCTGATTCAGAGCGCATTTAACTTAAAATGTTGTGGAGTTTAAAGTGATAAGAATTCAAGCCGATTCCAAATTGCCTTCGTCACCTGGGGAACAGAGGCATCCATCCTGAGACCTAGCACTGCTCAGGTAGAATTATTGACCCTTGTAGCTAGCAGGAAAGGCCCTGTGAAACCTGAGGAGGGCCACGTGGGGCGCAAGAGTGAGACCCCAGAGAAGACGTCGTCAGGACTATGTTTTTCAGAGCAGGAAGCAAAGAAGATGATGGAATGGGGTCATGATGTGGACAAATATTTGAAGAAAAGCTTGACATTTTAAAGATCCTGATAGCTACATTTCTGGTCTAGATGGCTGCCGGAAATGTATTTCACGTTGTGCTCCTTTACATTCTGTTATTTTGGGACGGGAATGAGCCCCCATCAAAATACCACTGTGACTGAAATTCCAAATCTAACAACACTTTACCATTGCGGGACTTTTCTGGTTATAAAAGTATGTGTTTATTGCCATGGAATACATGGAAGTAGAAATTGGACATCGGTATGGAATATAAGTATGGGAAATACAGAAAAGCCTAAATTCTACTGTTAACTTTTTTTTTAGGTCAAACATACCATATATACTTGAGTATAAGCTGATCCAAATATCAGCTAAGGCACCTAATTTTACCACAAAAATGCCATTTAAAATGTGCTGAAAAACTCAGCTTATACATGAGTATATACAGTAATACTTTTATTTTATTGAAAATAAAAATGTCCACTACCACACCACCAAGAAATCAACTCTCTCAAGGGACTGGCGTAAGTTCTTCTAAAGAGATGTGGACTTCAAGAATAGGTTTACACCATGCATGCACTGCTTTGCAGACTTCCTTCTGAAAGCCTTCTATGTCACAGGTCCCACTCTGCGACCATGACTATGCTTCTGCATTGTATGACATATTATGAGGAAGCCATGGTTCAGTAAAGCAATTTCTTGTTGTAGGGTTGGCAGTTCTCCTAGACATTTATAAAGAATACCTTGGTGAGTATCCATGTAAATATACCTTTGTGTGTACCATAATTATTTACATGAAATATGGAAACCCCTAGGAGTAAAATGACTGGGCTTTAAGGCATGCAGCGATGAAAATTGCTGATGTACATTCACTCATGATGCTTTCAAAGAGTTATAATACTTTAGCCTTAATCACCCTTGAGTGTACCTGTTTTCTTGCACTCAAGAATATACTGAGGGTTAAGGATTCAGATCACAGACTGACATTGGGCCTCTACTCAAGTACTCCCTCAGCACAAGAACACTTGGTTCTAATAACCTGGCATTCTGTGATGCTCACCTTCCCAACAGGATCACTGAAGAAAACAATGAGTGCATTAGCTAATGTGGTGAAGAAAGGTGATGGTGCCAAGCTATTACAAGATACAGTGTCTGGGGTCTTAAAGGCTTGAAGTTAAACATGCGGCATCTATCAGGGAAGCAACAAAACCCACATGGAAAAATCACACCACCCTGTGTGATCACAAGGTATTGACGGGATCAGGTATCAGGCATCAGAAGACAAACAACCATTTCCATACAAACAAGGGGGATCAGAATGGAGACACAAAGCCCATTTGTGGACAACTGGACATCCCCTCACAGAAGAGTCACAAGGGACGAGCCAGCCAGGGTACAGTATAGCACCAATGAAACACACAACAGTCCTCTAGTTCTTTAATCCTCCACCACCCACTATCATGACCCCCGTTCTGTCTTACAATTCTGGCTAGACCAGAGCATATACACTGCTACAGATAAGAGCTCTCAACACAGAGAATCCAGGACAGATAAACCTCTCAGGACTAATTATGAGAGTAGTGATATAGCAATATCAGGAGGTAAGGAAGGTGGGGGGAGAAGGGGAAGAAAGAAGGAACTGCTTACAATGATGGGCAACAGAAATGTGGGTGATGGGAGATAGAGGATGGTGTAAAATATAAAAAATTAAAATAATTTTTAAATTATCAAGGGTTCACGAGGGTTGGGGAGGGAGGGCAAAAAAAGAGGAGGTAATACCAGGGGCTCAGTAGAAAGAAAATGTTTTGGAAATAATGATGGCAACATACGTACAAATGTGCTTGGTACAATTGATGTATGGATTGTTATAAGAGCTGTAAAAGCCCCCAATAAAATAATCTTTTTAAAAAAAGGATATTCTTCGTATTAGGCTTTTTATTCATTGTAAACTAAGGAAACACCCAAATTCTTGTTGTAGCTTGCAATTTCATTACTGTTATTGATAATGAAACCAAACAATGTATTATTACATTGGGCAAATCTGCTGTACACAAGAACTCATTAAAATGTTAAAGAGCAAAGAAATTACTTTGAGGACAAAGGTGTGTCTGGCCCAAGTATTTTCCATATGCTTTTGAAAGCTGGACAACGCATGCAAGCGCTGGACAATGAATGAGGGAGAGCTGAGACAAATCGATGCTTTCAAATTATGGTGCTGACAAAGAACATTGAAATTGCCGAGGGCTTCCAGAAGAACAACAAGCCTGTGCTGGAAGAAGTGGCCAGAATTCTCCTTGGTGAGGAGGTGGGGACTTGTCTCCTGGACTTTGAACATGTTTGTGGCAGTTATATAATCTGCTGTCATTTTGAGAGGATTACGAGTGAAGGGGTGGAGTTTGGCCTGTCAATCAAGACATAACCAATGAAGTCTGTGTGTGGACATAGCCTTCTCCTGAGAATTCTGGGAACTCCTGGATTTCCTCCTCGGAGGTGGGAGATGCTTCTCGCTCTCTGCTTACTCCCTTGGAGATGCTCTACTGACAAGACACGTGGCTCTACGCTGATAGACCCTGTGCCCTGGGAACTGGAAGAGTCACGTAGAGACCCTTGCCAGTGCTGAGAGGCTTACAACACCACTGGATCCATAAGACTTCCTACTCACTAGCCTGTGATCTTCCTACATTCGGTGTCATTGCGTGTGTTTTGTGAGTCTGAAGAGGACTTTATAGATTGGTGTCAGACATATGAGCTAATTTTGGACTTATGGACTTTATCTGCACTGCACTGGGATGTTTTCTCAATATCCAGTTGCTCTTGTATATAAAGCTCTTTCTTATACACATGTGAGTGTCTATGAATCTGTTTCTCTAGTCTACCTGGACTAACTCAGTGTTCTAGTTCCTGGAAAGGGCATCATGCTTGGAAGACAACAGGGTCATCAGAAAAGAGGACGACCCTCAAGGAGATGGATTGACTCAGAAGCGGCAACAATACACTCAAGCACGACAGCAATTGTGAGGA
>NW_022103928.1:34365976-34367289 GCF_000313985.2 Echinops telfairi | reverse complement strand
AGGCCAGTGTTTCCCCCTGCCCTTTGGATGGATGAAACATCAACTCCTTGGAGAAGTTCATCAACCACCTGAGAGCCCTGAGCACTGGGCCCGTGAGCAGACACTGGCCCTCGTAGACTCGGTGCCTGGAGCAATGCTTAGCTCAGGGCAGGCACTCTGCCATGGGCGGCACATCTCAGTAGTCTCACCTCTTGCCACTTTCTCACTGTCACTGTGCTGCAGGCAGGAGGATTGCTTGTCACCTCTAGAAATGTACCTCATTCTTCCACAGCGCTGAACCATTGCACATGCTGTTACTTCTGCTTCGAATCCTTTCCCCTTCTTTTAAGAATAGACTTAAAAATACATATGAAAGTAATACAGACCATGGATTACACATCCATGATCTTAACCAACTGTGGACCAAAAATATTTATCCAAACAATCTGTCAAAGGGAAAGAGGGAGCATAAAATGCTATTTATATAGCATTTATATCATATTAGGTATTATAAGTAATCTATAAATGAATTAAAGCATCGGAAAGATGTGTCCAAATTATATGCAAATGCTATGCCATTTTACATGAGGGATTTGAGCATCCACAGATTTTGGTATCTGTAGGGCTCTGGGAACACCATGGATACCAAAGGATGACTAGATTATCTTATAAGCATTCAGTCAATTCAGAATTGATTAGATTTTAAAATGATCATCTCCTTCCTTCTCATCTCTCTCCATTCTCAAACTCATGGAAAACGTGTGTGTGTATGGCAGTAAGTAAAATAATAGCGCAACAAAATCATAGATCTTCATTAAACAAAAATACCAAAATGTGAATCTAATGTTTTTCAACATATACTTGATCTACATGTATATACTTCTGAAGATGCTGTTTCCATCTCTCCATCAGAATGCTAGTTGGCAGTGAAGAAGACAAGACTTAGTGTCATATACTTTGGACATCTTGTCAGAAGGGACTTTCTACCTAGAGAAGGTGATGCTGGGTTAAGAGAGGGTCAGCAAAAAAGAGGAAGGCTGTTGCTAGATGGTTTGATACAGTGGCTGCAGTAAGGGGCTCATACTTGAAATACTAGTGAAGGTGGTGCAGGACTGGGCAATGGTCCCAGGGTTGCTATGAGTCAGGACCAACTTGGCAAGCACCTTTAACAACATCAATCCTTCCTTCCATGAAGAATTCTGTGCTCTTCAATTTACGTCATGTCTTTTCACCTTCCTGATTGCTGAAGACAAAGCAGGTACATAAGCAAATGTGGTGAAGAAAGCTGATGGTGCCTGGCTATCAAAAGATATAGCATCTGGGTCTTAAAGGCT
>NW_022103928.1:34364715-34365876 GCF_000313985.2 Echinops telfairi | reverse complement strand
ATTACGAGGTATCGAAGGGATCAGGTATCAGGCATCAAAGAACAAAAATCATATCATTGAGAATGAGGGGCATTACGGAGTGGGGACACAAAGCTCATCTGTAGACAACTGGATATCCCCTTACAGAAGGGTGTCAGGGAGGAGATGAGCCAGTCAGGGTGCAGCAATGATGAAACATACAACTTTCCTCTAGGAAGCACCTAAATGCTTCCCCCCACCCACCCACTATCATGATCCTAATTCTACCTTGAAAGTCTGGCTAGATGAGAGGATGTACACTGGTACATATGGGAACTGGAAACACAGGGAATCCAGGACATCTGAACCTTCAGGACCAGTGGTGAGAGTGATGATATTGAGAGGGTGGAAGGAAGGTGGGGTAGAAAGGGGGAACAGTTTACAAATTACAAGGATCTACATATAACCCCCTCCCTAGGGGATGAACAACAGAAAAGTGGGTGAAGGGAGACATCTGACAGTGTAAGACATGAGAAAATAATCATAATTTAGAAATTATCAAGCATTCACGAGGGAGGGGGAAGCGAGGAGGGGAAGAAGTGAGGAACTGATACCAATGGCTCAAGTGGAAAGCAAATGTTTTGAGAATGATGATGGCAACAAATGAAGACAAATGTGTGCATAAGTAAGTGTGGTGAAGAAGGCTGACGGTGCCCAGCTATCGAGAGATATACGTCTGGGGTCTTTAAGGCTTGAAAGTAAACAAGCAGCCAGCTAGCCCAGAAGCAGCAAAGCCCACATGGAAGAAGCACACCAGCATGTGTGACCATGAAGGGTCGAGGGGACCAGGTATCAAGCACCAAAGCGGGGTGAAGGGGGGAATCATATCATCATGAATGAGGGGAGCGCATGATGGGGACCCAATGCCCATATGTAGACAACTGGACAACCCTTGCAGAGGGATAGTGGGGAGGAGATGAGTCACTTAGGGTGCAGTGTAGCATTAATGAAATTCATAACCTTCCTCTAGTTCTTAAACGCTTCCTCCCCCCCACTATCATGATCCCAATTCTACCTTGCAAACCTGGTTAGACCAGAGGATGCACAGCAGTGGTAGATGGGAACTGGAAACACAGGGAATCCAGGACAGATGAACCCCTCAGGACCAGTGGTGTTAGTGGCGATACTGGGAGGGAAAGGGGG
>NW_022103928.1:34361947-34364298 GCF_000313985.2 Echinops telfairi | reverse complement strand
TCATTGTTTTAATCATTTTATTGGGGGCTCTTACAGATCTTATAACAATCAGTTTTGGCATTCTTGAAAGACACAAGTAATTGTCTCGTTCAATATCCTGTAACGTTTGGGAGCCCTAAGCAGTCTGACGGGACAAGGTCAGGGTTGTAGGGGGGAAGGAGGAAAGTTCCTCAGCAAATTCCCACACAACAACTCGTGCTTCCCTCAAAGAATGAGCAGACCCATTGTCATGATGGAAGCACACACCTCACCATGACTTTTCTGGCCTTTCCCCACCCATGTAGTTTTCAATGTTCTTAAAGCTTCTTTCTCATATGTTCCTGCCTCCTTGGAAAAAAATCTATCAAGACGGCCCATTTGGGGTCCCAGAAAACAAACACCACAACCTTCCGAGCTGACTTCTCTGTCATGCAGTTAACGGGCCCAGAAGATCTTCTCAGAAGCTACAGTTTCTATTGGACCTTTTTTGCAGGCACCCTATGCCCCTAGGTTGAGAGACCTTGTCTGCAGTTATTTACTGATTGCAGAGACATGTTCAACCGTGTTTTGTGTGGAACAAACACCACACATGCATGAACTGGAACCCTAATAGCAAGACTTTGTTATTTGTTTCCCTTGTCTGTGTGTTTTTCTGACACAAAATGGGTGGGACAATAGCATACACACTCGAGTGGCATTTCTTTCTTCATTATGGCTGCCAAGCCAAACAAAAACAAGAACCACAGGCCAGTGGCACCAACTTCGGCTTATGGCGACCCAGGGCTGTCATAGCAGAACAGGGCTTCGTGTGATGTTCCATGCCTGATTTTCTAGAAGGAGATGATCAGGGCTTGTTCTGAGGTACTTCTGGGTGGATTTGAACCACCAGTTTTTCAGGGAACAGCTGAGTGCTGTAACCATTGGCGCCACTCAGAAACTCCCTACCCCACACCCACTACGTTTCTTTCTTTGGGGACGCTGCTTCTCCAGGAGGGTAGATGCAGCCTGGGCTGGCTGGTGAGCCCAATGCCTGCCTCCTTCAATAGAAGCCCAAGTCACCTGGAGTCTTTTTCTTGCAGATTGTAATATATCTCTTCAACTCTTTAGTGAATCTATAAATATACATAGTCCCACAAAAGTTTATAATAAACACCTTCCTTGTCAGTACAAAAATATCTACTTTATTTTTAATAGCTCTGTGATTAGTTCGACATATGGATGGATCACAATTTATTTTACCATTTCTTTACTGACAGTCGTACAAATGGTCTCCGTCCAATGTCTTCACCGCTATAAATAACGCCACAAAGAGCAGCCTCGTGTGCAGTTTGCTTGTTCCCTTTTATGGGTCTTTTTTAGAGGAATATTCTTTCGAAGTTGAATTGCTGGCTTTCTACTCATCTCCATCCAAACTTGTCTTCCTTAAGCCAAAAGCATGTATCTCAGAATTCTAGTTGAACAGGACAGATTGATTGAAGTTTGTTTTCATTTCCTCCTGAAACCCTATAAGAGGCCAGTAAGGAACAATAATAACAACACGATGTATTAATCCGCAAGGACACAGAGCAGAAGTCACGTCAGTGGATGAGGGGTGGATACTTGGAAGACGGAACGCATTTTGGTTTAGTGCCTCTCTTGACTAATAAAGGAGCCCTCTGCTCTAACATACTTCTGAAGGGGGATTAACGAGAAATTGGTAAACTGACTCACAGAAGGCCAGAAAGCCGCCATACTTGGAGACCACATACAGGAGAAGTGGAAGATAAGGTGTGAGGTAGGAAACAATACTGGTTGAAAGTCTGGATGTGGAATAGCTTAGACCCACGCTTTCTCCCATAGACATTTTGAAAATTTATACAATCCTAATGTGGGAAGATTTGTATTCTCTCCAAATAATACAGCTCCCAGGAGGGGCAATATAGTAGTGGCTATTGATACTAAAATATTAAATAGTCATACTTTGTTATGTAGCAATTCTACTTCTTCATATGTGCCTTAAAGAATTATTCATTTACCTGACTTTTCTGATCAGAGTAAATAAAATAGGGTTGTGGGGACACGACCATGTTGGGAAGAATATTAAGTTTTCTGTCTGTGGGTGAGGGTTTTTAAAGTTTTCTTTTTTAAAAACAATTCTGCTTTTGTACTGTTGTATTGAGCATGTAGTCTTTCAGTAAGAATAAAAACGTTTTTCTCTAAATTTGAAAATCAGACATTTTAAAAAATCATTTTATTAGGAGCTCATACAACTCTTATCACAATCCATACATACATCAATTGTGTAAAGCACATTTGTACACTCATTGCCTTCATCATTCTCAAAACATTTGCTCTGCACTTAAGCCTCTGGCATCAGCTCCTCATTTTTCCTC
>NW_022103928.1:34323202-34359902 GCF_000313985.2 Echinops telfairi | reverse complement strand
AAAGGGTCACCAACACCTCTTCTTTCCTGTTTGTGTTGTAGTTGTTGCTTTTAAAACCATGACCATCTTAGTGGGTGTTAAGTTGCTGTGTGAACTGATTGATACCTCATTGTTGCTTGGATTTGCTTTTCCTCAAGGACTAAAGATATTGAACATCTTTTCCTCTGCTTGGCAGCCATTTGTACTCTTCTTTGGTGAAATATATATAGTCAAGTCATTTCTACAGTTTTTGATTGGGGTATTTGTCATTTTCTTGTTACCTAGACATGTTTGAAGAGTCCTGGTCAGGTGCTTAAGGAGCCCCAGTGGCATAGTGGTTATGCATGGGGCTGATAATTGCAAGGTCAGTCATTCAAAACCATCAGCAGCTCTGCGGAAGAAGGACAAGGCTTTCTACTCCCATACAGTTACAGTCTTGGAAACTCACAGACACAGTTCTGTCCTGTCCTATACGGTGACTGTGAGTGAGTCTCAACTCACTCTGATAGTAGGGAATTTGTTTTTTGGTTTCTTTTTTTGTAGGGGGTGGTGTCAGGTACTTTGTAAAATGTTCTACAATTTTAATTTGTCCGATGTTTCATTATAAGCCTGAGGATTTGAACTTAGGGGTAGAATACCACAGAAATGATGAGCCCTTATGAGTGCATGCTATCAGGGAATGCATGGCATGGCTATGTCTTACATAATTGCTCTCTTAGATAAGATGATTCTGTCAGTCTCCTCCAGGATAAAGTTACTGTTTCCCCCCTTTTTTGAGGGAAACAAGATAAATACCCTATTGATAGGTTTCTAACTGCGGTGGAAAAAATGACAGATGATAGATGATGATGCCTTTATTCAAAACAAAGGGAAAAGGAGACGTCACAGTGTTAAAGTGGGAAGAGGGAGAAGGTAGACCTACTTGGTTTAAGATACTTGTAGGTCATCCATTTGGGTATGTCAACTGAAAGGCTGACTACCTGGTCTGGGAACTGAGGGAAGAGATCTGAGTAGGAGATAAATAATTCAAAATAATATTAGTATCAATGTTTCTAAGGTCATACATCATCCCAAACAAGTGTGATGTAAGAAGAGACAGCCGGTGGCTGCAGTTAAGGTCAGAACATCAATATTTAGGGCAGGTATAGGTGTGGTGGCTACACACTCAATGGGAGCTCCCTGAAACTTAAGGGACAGCACAGGCTTGGTGTGATAGCCATCAGAAGGAAGGTCGTCCTGGATGGGGTGGACCGCAGCATCAAATGTAAAAGAACAATAAAGATTGGAATGAATCACGACTCACTGGTTTTGGCAAGTAATATGTTCACTGGTACACGTGTTTAATGTAGTTTCCGTGGAGTGGAAGGAATAGAACCAGATTTGGGTGGGATGGCAGGTTAATGGGCAGGAAGGAAGGAACATTTCCAAAATATCATGGAGCGGTCCAGACACGTTCTAATGTGTGACATATAAGCTTTAGTGACAGCGCCATGATCCTCTGCTCAGTTGGAGCTAACCTATAACGCGTATCCAGCTGGCTCTCAGGAAACATTACTCCTACTCTCTTTTCCTCGCCCCCCACCCCCACCCCTCGTTGCAGAAATCCTTGTTTACTGTGTGCATAGGCCTGGTTGAACAGATTAATGTGTGACCCAAAGTCTTGCCACACTGTATGTAGATAAAGGGCACATTTTCATCTGACAAAGGCTGCATCTGCCTTTTTACCTCATGACCTCGGATATATTTACTCAAAGTAGCCATTCAGCCTCTCGTGCCCCCGCACCAGGTTGATCTGTTTGCTCTCCATTCCTGGGCCGCAGACCATGTGACTGAAAAAATTGCTTCTCTGAGGTCCAAACCTCTCTGAGAAGAACTAAATTAGGCTAGAGCCTGGGGTTAGAAGAAAGCCACATAGAAGGGATGTTTCTCCTTGGAAAACACCTTTTTCTTAGTTAGGCAGGTCAACCCACTACTTCTAGGGTGAATGATGGTCAAGATGAATTAAGCCTAGAACACTAAATAAAGGCAGTCTAGTGGCTTCTATGGCGGAAAGATGAGGCTTTCTTCTCTCCCAACGAGTGATAGTCTTGGAAGCTCACATGAGTTGGAATCCACCCAATGGCAGTGAGTTTGGGGGAGTGGCTTGTACGGTGCTGTAAGACTGGAAGCTATGGCACCAGTATTGCAAATACCAGCAGGGTGGCCTACAAGGAACAGGTTTCAGTGGAGCTTGCGGACTAAAGCAGACTAGAAAGAGAGGCCTACCTATCTGCTTCTAACAAGCAGCCAGCGAGGACCTTCTGGAGCACGCCAGAACATTGTCCAACTCTCTTGCTTTGGCTACCTCCTCTGCAGAGATCAACTGTTAGAGGAAGATCGTGTGTTTGATGCAGTCAGGGGCCAGCACGGGTGAAGGAGGCCCTCTGGGAGATAGATTGGCACAACAGCCACAACAGTGGTCTAGAACATGCCATCATGAAGATGGCACAGGCGTGGGAGACGTTGTGTACTATTGTGTGTAAGGTTTTCATAGGTCAGAGCCAACCCGATGGCAGATATCTATGAAATAATACGAACTCAAGATTGGAATGCTTTCTAATCACCTTCACCTTTATGGAATCATAGGAGAAAGGATGATAGGTTGAATTAAACAGCATGTGAGAAAAGGTAAAAACTAAGTCGATTCTGAAAGGAAGAACTTGGTAAGCAAAGGAAACCGTAAAGCTTCGCATTTGTGCACATGAAGGCAAATGGCCGCTGTATTAGAAACCGTTTAAGGTGGGCAAAGAACTCAACAGGAGTCCGACAACAGAATTTGGCAGCAGCTGACAGTACCTGGAGACAGAGACCGACAGACAGACAGACAGACAGAACAGTGTGCAATAAAGTCAGTCAACTCGACTCAGGACGCAACAAGGGCCTCAAGCCCAGCCTGCAGCATCAGCCTGAGGCGGCATCGATCCTGAATCCCAAACACTGAGAACCACTTTGTCTGCTGCTGCCACTCAATGCCTGCACTCCGCATCAGAGTGTCAGAAAGGCAAAAGAAAAAGCTAGTTTCTGAGAAAGTAGCTGGCTAACTGGAGATAGCGCAATAGCAAGAGCTGATTCATTTGCATCCTTCCCTTTATTGGGGTGGAAGAGACTAGATCCTTCACACTAGGCTAATCGCTGGTGAAAGTGGTAGATTTTTGCAGAGTAGTCTAGTTCAGATGGAGAGACGCTATAAAGAAAATAAAGCTATATCCACTAAAGCAGCTGGCAAAACGAACTTCAAACTCATGAAGTGAGGAAAGTCCGTCTGTTAAAATCAATGGAGTAAGAATGCAACACTCTGCCAAATAACTCCCCCCTTGATATTACCTGCCAACGTTGCAATCATATATACTGAACAATCGACTCTCAGATACTTCGAAACCAAGCCCTTCATTTGGAAGGGAAGAAAACTTTGGTTAAGTGATTGATTGTGCATAAAGTTGCAAGGTTGATTGGTGGCAAATGCAGAATTAGACGCCCAGGCCCTTTGTCTCCAAACTCCTCCTTCACTTTTTCTTCTGTGTCACACACACACACACACACACACACACACACATCAAATCAACCAATGCTGTTAAATAATTTGATTCATATAATAATGACCCTCTATACCACTCATAGTCCTGTTGTTGGAAACATCTACTTCAAAAACAATAAATTGACAAAAGTCTCTTTTGTTTTCAGTTCTACCCTCCAATGATTTCTTTCGGGAAACTCTATGGGAAAATCTGTTTTATCCTCCTTCCTAACTAATCGAGACCAAATGCATTCCTAGATGCTTGCCTCCTTGCCATCGTCAAAGCTAGAAACACACAATTGAATCTTTCTTACAGAAACTTCCTCTGATTCTGACTCTTCTGCCTACCTCTTCCACGTTTAAGGATTCTTGTGATAACATAGGACCTACTTAGATAATCCAAAATAATAGTTTAAGGTAAGCTATTTTAAAGTCAGCTGATTAGCAACCTAAACTCCATCTACTACTTTAATGTTTCTTTGTCATGTTGCATAACATAGTCACCATTTTTGAGGCTGTGGACAAATTGGGGACATCATTATTCTGCCTACTAAGGTGAATATCTCCTTTTGGGTCGGTTTTGATCATTATTGTATTTTACCATCAGTATCTTTATAAATCTGATCTTCGAATATCTATGAGTGATTATCATGAGTGTGACTCATTGTAATTCAAACATACCACAAGTCAGGGACTAATGTACAGAATGGGAAGCTGTTGCAGGCTATAAACAATAAAGTGATGCAATTTAATTTGTAATTTTATTTTATTTATTTATTTTTCTCCCTCTCCCTCTCCCTCTGTAATTTTAAAAGATCACATTGGTACTTACAGAAAACCTTAAAAAGTGGAAAGACAACCCTTGCTCAGGAATTGAAAGGCTTAATATTGTTAAGATGTTAAGATTACTCAAAGAAATAGATAGATTTAACATAATGCTGATCAAAATTTCATCAATTTTTTCTTTCAGAAATGGAAAAGATAATCCTCAAATTAATATGAGATTCCAAGATGCCCTAATAGCCAGAGCAATACTGTAAAAAGAACAAAGTGAGAGGACTCATATTTCCCAAACTCCAATAAACTGTGGTAAATAAAATTGTGTGGTACCAGAGTAAAACTAGGCATATATATACACCAATGGAATATAGTGAGAGTCCAGAAAAAAAAATATCAATGATCAATTGATTTTTGGCAAGAATTCCAAGTCCATTTCATGAGGAAAGAATAGTAATATTCAACACATGGCACTGGGACAATGGGATCACCACATATGAAAGAATGAAATTCAATGCATACCTCATACCATAGAAGTAAATTGACTAAAAATGTATATCAGTGACCTACATATAAGAATTGAAATGATAAAACTCTTACAGGAAAATACAGGGTGATGCGATGGGACCTTGTTTTTGACAATAGATTCTTAAATATGACACCATAAGCTTGAACCACACAAGAAAAAAATAGATAGATTGAATCTCATGAAATTAAACACATTTGTGCTTCAAATAACTTTATCAGGAAAGTAAAAGGTGCGCTGCTGGTACAGTGGTTAAGTACTCAGCTGGTAACCCAAATCCCAGAGGTTAGACTAAACCAACCACACTGCAAGAGAAAGAGAAAGATGTGACCGTGGACTTCCATAAAGATTTACAACTTTGAAGACAAATGGGTGCATAAGCAAATGTGGCAAAGAAAGCTGATGGTACTCGGCTATCAAAAGGTATAGCATCTGGGGTCTTAAAGGCTTGAAGGTAAACAAGCAGTCATCTAGCTGAGAAGCAACAAAGCCCACATGGAAGAAGCACACCAGCCTGTGCGATCACGAGGTGTTGAAGGGATCAGGTATAAGGCATCATCAAAACAAAAAATCTTACCATTGTGAATGAGGTGGGGAGTGCAGAGTGGAGATCCAAAGCCCATTTGTAGGCCACTGGAGATCCCCTTGCAGCGGAGTCTTGGGAAGGAGACCAGGCAGTCAGGGTGTGATGTAGCAACAATGAAAAATACAACTTTCCTCTAGTTCCTAAATGCTTCCTTCCCCCTCCCCACACTATCATGAACCGAATTCTACCTTGCAAGTCCGGCTAGACCAGAGGATGTACACTGGTACAGATAGGAACTGGAAACACAGGGAATCCAGGACAGATGATCCCTTCAGGACCAGTGGCGAGAGTGGCAATACCAGGAGGGTGGAGGGAGGGTGAGGAGGAAAGGGGGAACCAATTACAAGGATCTACATGTGACCCCCTACCTGGGGGATGGACAACAGAAAAGTGGGTGAAGGGAGACTTCAGGTCCTCAAACTACAGCCCACGGGCCACATGTGGCCCGCCGAGGACATTTATCTGGCCCGCCGGGTGTTTTTGCCCCTTTTGGTTTTTTACTTCAAAATAAGATATGTGCAATGTGCATAGGAATTTGTTCATAGTTTTTTTTTAACTATAGTCCGCCCCTCCAATGGGTCTGAGGGACAGTGAACTGGCCCCCTGTTTAAAAAGTTTGAGGACCCCTGATGACAAAATAATAATTTATAAATTATCAAGGGTTCATGAGGGAGGGGGGAGCAGGGAGGGAGGGGGAAAAACGAGGAGCTGATGCCAGAGGCTTAAGTGGAGAGCAATGTTTTGAGAATGATGAGGGCAATGAATGTACAAAGGTGCTTTACACAATTGATGTATGTATGGATTGTAATAAGAGTTGAATGTGTCCCTAATAAAATGTTTAAAAAAAGAAAAAGAAAGAGCTTTATATACAAGAGCAATTGAATATTGAGAAAACGTCCCAACCCAGGCCAGATCAAGTCCATAAGTCCGATATTAACCCATATGTCAGATACCAGTCTATAAATTCCTCTTCAGACTCACGCAACACATGCAACGACACTGAATGTAGGAAGATCACAAGCCAATGGGTGGAAAGTCTTGTGGAGCCAGTGGCAGTGGAAGCATTTCAGCACTGGCAGGGGTCTCCACGGGGCTCCTTCAGCTCCAGTGCTCTAGCATAGCTCGATGTGTCTTGTTGTCAGGAATGTCTCACAAGGAGTGAGCGTGTGTCTCGCCTCCAACGAGCTATTTATCTCCTTAGCGCCTCCAAATGAGGTCATCAAGCTTCAACCTGATTGACAGGCTAAGCTCCACCCCTTCACTCTTAAATTTCAAATTGACAACAGATTATGTAACTACCACAAAGACGCTCCAGCCCTGGGAGGAGGGTTGAAGTCAACAAGAATTGGGGCAACGCTGAGGGCTAAAAGGTAGGAAGAAGCCTTCTCAGAGAAGAACGAGAACAACATTGTGGAGAAAATATGATGCTTTCTAAGAATAGGGTCTTGACTGAAGCATATGAGATCATCAGAATACAGGAAGAAATTAGGAGAGAGGGCACTTCAGTCGCAGTGGTGATGTAGGTGGCATAGGGGTTATGCGTGGGGCAGTGATCCACAAGGTCAGCAGTTGGAAACCACCAGCTGCTCCGCCAGAGGAAAACCAAGCTTTCTACTCCTGTAAAGAGTTAGAGCCTCGGATTTTCACAGGGGCAGTGCTCCTGCCCCATAGGGTCTCTGTGAGTCAGCATCACATCGATGGCAATGAGTTTGGTTGGTGAGAGTAATGGAAGGGGAGAGGAGTTCACATGAATGACAGGAAACACTATTAGGGCACTGTTAGAGCACCCTGGCTACAACAGACTCTCCCTAAAATGCCTACCAAGAAAGCTACTTTCTTTGAACCAAGTTCCACTATACCTCTCTGTTTGTGAAATGCATTTACCATAACTGTAGCGATTGCTTTTCCTCACATTAATCTTTGAGCACTTGTACACAAGACAAAAAAAAAAAAAGCATTAAGTAGCATTCTTTGTTTTCTGATTATTCCATATGCTACAGTCTTAAATCCCCTAAGAATTAGACACTCAATACATAACTAATTTAGATGACTAACTCGTAGTTTTTGAACACTTAGATTGTGCCAAACAGTGTGTGTGGTGAACTTTAGGAAGGGAGGAGTGTCGATAGTATTCAATACAAACAACAAGAGTAAGATGAAGACAGAAAAAAATCCTTTAGATGGGGTATTTCAAGGTCATATTTTAGCTCTGAGAGACTTGTTTTAATTTTCTTCAGCTTCAACCTAAATGTGTATATGAGCAATTGATGGTTTATTCCACAGTCAGCCCTTGGCTTTTATTTGGATGATGATATTGAGCTGCTCCACCTACCCTTTCCCCCTAAACCAAACCCTTCGTCAACAAGTAGATTCTGACTCACGGCTTACATCCACAAGTCCTTTTCTATTCTTGAAAAAAAGGTGTTTGCAATAAAGAAATAATTCGTCTTGCAAAATCCTATTATGCAACATCCAGCTTCATTTTTTATCACCAAGGCTATCGTTTCCAGTGCCTGATCCTCCCAGTTTGCTTCTAACTTTAGCTTTTCCACTCACCAGGAATTATCAACAAATCTTTTTTTTTAATCGTTTTATTAGGGGCTCATACGACTCTTATCACAAATACATCAATGTGTAAAGCACATTTGTACATTCATTGCCCTCGTCATTCTCAAAACATTTGCTCTCCACTTAAGCCCCTGGCATCAGGTCCTCATTTTTTCCCCTCCCTCCCCCCTCCCTCGTGAGCCCTTGATAATTTATAAATTATTATTTTGTCATATCTTGCCCTGTCTGATGTCTCCCTTCACCCACTTTTCTGTTATCAACAAATCTTGATTGCCTGAATGTTTAGTCAATTTCTGACTGAAGAAATTGGGAGAATTCATCAATCCCTTTATCACTTTCTAGCTTTAGTGGTTGGAATGTCAATCTTTACTCGATTGCATGTCATTGTTAGTTGCTATTGAGTCTGCTTTAACTCATGTATAACAGAACAAAACCTTATGCAATCTGAACCCAGCCTCAAAAATCTTTGGTAATATTAAGTCCATTGTTGGAGCCGCCATGCCAATCCGTATCATGAAGGATTTCCCTTGGTTTTCTGGATCCTTTACTTTACCTAATATGGTGCCCTTTTCTTGCGATTGGGCTTTCCTGATGATGTGTCCAATGTGAGCACGACCTAACTTGCCATTAAGAAGCATCCTAGTTGTATTTCCTCAAAGACATTGTTCGTTCTTCTGGAAATTCATGATATATTCAATATTCTTCACCACACACCACAATTTTAATATATCAGTTCTTCAGACTTCCTTTTCCATAGGCTTTCACATGCTTTGGTGCCCCTGTGGGTTAGCTGCTTGGCCTCTAATCATTTAGTTGACAGTTCAAACCAATCAGCCACCTTTGTAGGAGAAAGATGAAGTTATCTCTTTTGGTAAAGATTTGGTCTTGGAAAGCCTTTGGAGCGGAATCAAGGCAATGGTGTTGGGTTTGGTTTCGGGTTTCACATGCACATGATGTGATGGAAAAGATCACGCTTGCATTAGGCACACCTTCGCTATCTAAGTGATAACTTTGTTTTTTTCAAGATTTTTAAAGCAATCTTGTGCAGCAGATTTATCCCATGCAGTATATAACTTGATTTCGTGACTGCTGTTTCCATGGACATTAATTATTGAAGCAAGCAGAATGAGATCTTTGACAACTTTTTTCACCATTTATCATGGTGCTGTTTATTGACTCAGCAGTGAGGATTTTTATTTTCTTTATGTTCAGGTTTAATCCGTATTGAAGGTTGTTGTCTGCTATCTTCATCAGTAAGTGTTTCAAATCATGTTCCTTTTCAGCAGAAAGATTGTATCATCTGCATATCATGAGGTTAAGTGTATGTGTGCATGTGTGTGATAGCATTGAAGCTTGCATTCTAGAGCGATCCTGACTTTACAAGTGACTCTGGATTTCTTACTTCATGCGTTCTTTCTTCTCTCCTTCTCAGCACACATTCATTCTTCACCACATTCTTTCTCAACATGTGCTCTAAGGACTCACCATCACTTGGGGTACTTGATAAAATACACGATGTAGGCCCTGCTTCCAATCGATAGAATCTCTTCTAATTGCAGCCTGGGAATTTGCATGTTTAACAAGTACTTCAAGTGCACCTTGGACATGGTTAAATTTAATAACTACTGTAGTATCTGAATGGAGATATATAGATGATATAATGATGAAAAATTCATGATCCCTGTCCTCTAAAAGCTATTAAATTCCACCTTATAAAGAGAGGAAAGTGCAATGCTGATATCAAAAGAAGGTAGTAAATTAAATGGAGCTGTAAATTAAATAAAAAGAGCTGTAAAGGAAATGAAAATGTAGATGCCCATATGTATAAATTAGTTCAAGAGCTAAGAGTGACATAGTAAGTCTTCAGGAAGACAATTTCTGTAACTTTAATTAAATTATATACTGTTTTTTGTCATAGGCACAAGCCCCAGAAATCCCTGAATTAGTGCCAAAAAACTCTGAAACTAGGATGTCAAGCATTGTGTCAATATAGAAATGTATTCATAAATTATTAATTATAAATACTGGTTTACAGGCTTTGTCAAAACTGGAACTCACTGAACCAACCAAAAGCCTGGTTCAACATACAAGGCAGAAGTCTAAAGCCAATCAAGGCTAAAAGTCCCGGGCTACCACATGCAGTGTTCATGGTGCAAGCTCAGAGCGATTCTCAAGTTTCAAGGATTCTTGGAAGGCAGCGCTGGTGGCACCACAAAACAACTAAGGTAGTTTTGAGAGATGAAAAAGACATAGCAGGCAGGGCTGTGGCAATAGCTGAGGCTGCTGGGGAGACAGCGATTTCACAACGCAATGGGAGTTGACATAGGAGTGGGGGTTCGCCAGTGGAGGCAGTTCAGTAAAGGACAAACCTTAAAGAGAAATGGAAAGATAAATCACTACAAGGAGGGAGAGGACTTATTGGAAGCTTTAGGAAGGAAGGTTGTGAAACCACTGACACTCAGTATATACATATCAATAATGACAAATGTTCCAGAGTCAGCCTTCTACCTCTCCTCACTCTACTGTTCAAGTGGCCCTCCAAGACCACTGCCAAGGGAGCCACTGGTCTTAGTGAGATTATTGACAAGGTTCAAGTGGAGGATGGAGCCAAAAAGCCAAGCAACATTTAGTGGACAGTTGTTACTGCTTACCATCTCTTCCCCGCTTGTTCTGCACACGACTGACTCATTGGAGAATGATTCCTTGCGTATTATCTTTATCTAGGTGAGAGTGTAAAGGAGAGTGCACAGCCTTCTGTGACCAAGGATGGGCATCAGACATAGCTTGGCTATTGGACTCTCTCACTTATCACTCTGACTGGTTTGTCATAAGGACAGAAGACAGTTGGTGGGTTCACTTCAGTAACGCAGATTGTCAATTAGCTTCTGCCACCTGGATACCAAGAGGTGTCTGGCTCCTGCCTTTTCTGAGGCTGAATGTTCAGCTGTTTCTTTGATTCCTGGAGGTGCTGTCAAATCCATTTCATAACTTTTCTCTTCAGTGTCGTTGGTGCATTTGCTTTCTGTCACTTGCTATCAAAGGGTCCCACCGGCCACACGGAAAAGCAGAGCAGCTCAGGGGAGTTTGGTGGTGTCGTCCTGACTCAGCGACCCTATCGAACAGAGTGGAACTGTTCATGGGAGACGACTACCAGGTCTTTTCTCCCTTGTATTACAGGTGGGTTTCAACCACTCACCTGTGAGTTAGCCGCAAAGCATTTAACCATGACGCCGCCAAAGCTCCTTTCAAAAGCCTAGAGGTTACATTTTCTAATAGGATTGTTGTCTTCATAAAACAAACGTTTTTAAAACAACTGTTTGTCTTCATAAAACAATCATATCTTACCATCCCTAGAAATGATTCCAGTTGATAATAAGGTCTAGAAAATGTTTCACTTTGTAATAATGACTTCATTGCTATCATGAACTTTCATACTATCTCCATGCTGATGATGTCCAAATATAAACCACCAGATTAGAATTCTCCCCCTGAAATACAGACTCACCTATCCAATTGTCTAAAAGGCACTTTAACTTGGAATACTGAACCCACACTTCATGTGCTGAAACAGAACCTTTGGGATTTTCCACAATGAGTCCCTTCTGCAGCCTTCCCTGTGATAATAAATGCCTCAGGCCCAAACTCATAATGTCATCTTTAAATTCTTCCCATCACATTCCACATTAGAGCTGTCAGAAAATCCTAGGCTCTACCTTCAAGATAGCCCCAGAATTCCATCCCTTCTTATTCTCATTCTATCACGATACTCCTTTCCCTCGTTCAAACTACTGTCTCTTGTTTGGATGATTGCACCAGCCTCACACTTGACTCTCTGCTCTTCTGTTTGCTTCCTATACAGTGTATTCTCAACACAGAAGCCAAACCCCGGTTATTTAAAATCCAGACCCCGGTTACTTCTCTCTTCTTCTTAGAACCCTTTTCTGGCTGTACCTTTCAGGGCAAAAAACCAAAGTTCTTAGCTCAAACTACAAGATCCCACACCAGTACTCTTTGACATCGTCTCTGACTAACAATCTCCATCTCCTTCATGTTCTTCAGGTGCCTCTTGTGTGACTTGAAATAAACTGTATATGTAACTATTGACATGATTGCATTATTCTAAGATGGTCTATGTTTCCAAAGCGTTCATCAGCTAGCTGAGAAAGCAAAAGTGTACCAACAGCTATTAGATAATTAGCAAATTACATATATTTGTATACATTCATTCCTCACTTATCAACATGGTTAGATCCAAAAACCAATCAGTTACGTGAAAATCAGTGTTATGGGAAAATAAAGGATGGTGGTCACATCGGATCACAAGATAGAGGATGACTATATCATTACCTATTTGCCAAATTGATTTATTCCATAATTGCCAAATTATACCATTACTGATAAATCACTGAGAATCATGGCCCAGCCAAGTTGACACATCACCGTAACCATCACAGACAACATTACACTCCCTCATGACTTAGCATTCGTTACTGTCAGGTGTGGGTTTTAATGCACAAAATAGTCTCCAAATAGATTTATTTTTACTATTGTCATAAATGCTAACTGTCTGACAACAAGGTAGTGAAAAAAGCCGAGGAGTAGCTGTGTAAGCAATAGCACAGGAAAAAGGAATAAGGGGGAAAAAAAGGTTGAGGGGGTGCTTTTGAATCATTTGAACACAGACCAATTGCAGAAGAGGCAACTAATTGACAAGGCAGTGGTCCACTCACCAATTCACCCCCCAAACCTCTGTCAGCACTGTTGTGCACTGAGGGAACAGCTGTCTTTTAAGAGAGGCAGTCCTATGTGCTATCAAGTGCAATAAAATGTTGCAAGAGTTATGATGGATGAAATTTGTCTTCAGCCTTACAAAACTGTCAACTGATACTATGAAATAACCAACAGATGTGGCTAATGGAAACATAAAAGTCTCCCTCTTTCCCAGCAGGATCATGCGCTTCTTGTTTGAAAGAATGAGGTTTTAGGGTTGATTCACTCATCAGGCTCATTTGCCCTTGAAGTTCACATGTAACATTATTGAAAGGGTAGAAAGGAACTGGGGGAATATAATGAATTGAAGTATGTTCCTTTTTATTTATTCCCACTCAAAATTTCTCTAAAATAACAATAGAGGGAGAGAAAGAAGAAAGGAATGTGAAATAACTTTTAAGCACAAAGGGAATCGAAGAGGAAATAAAAATGATTTTGTGAATGCTATAAAGCAGATGAATGAGTGGGGACTTCCGACTTAGGGAAGTCAACATGCAAGCTCAGAATGGCTCAGAAATGAACCGTATCAGGCACTTACAGGAGTGAAGACAGATATAAAACCAAAAAGCTGTTGAAAACTGATAAGAAGTTATAACACCACAGCCCTTCTCTCTCATCTTGGCTGGAAACAGAGGAAGGTTTATTTTCTGGACTGGGGTCAAAGCGAGAAATGGGCTCAGGTGAACGAGGACACATTGAGCAGTGAGACCACCCTCCATGCTGCTTTGCCCACTTGGATCCCAGAGCAGTGGCAGCCACGTGATTATATTTCCATGACAAAATACTGGAAAACATTTCTTGAAGGATCTCATTACGCTCAAAGAGTCTACCAGTGTCCTCATTGTTATTCTAAGACAGTCAGTGTTAGGGGTGGGGTTGGCTTTAAAAAAATTTACTTTCTCGTGAAATTTACTTTCTCATGGTATGTTGTTGTTGTTGAGTGCCATTGAGTCAGTCCTAACCCACAGCAACCTTAGGGACAACAGAATGAAACAGACACTGCCCGGTCCAGCGGCGCCATCCTCACAATGGTTCCTGTGTCTGAGCCCATTGTTGCAGCCACGGTGTCCGTCCATCTCCTTGAGGGCCGGCTTCTTTTTCGCTGCCCTCCACGTTACCAAGCATGAGGTCCTTCTCCAGGGACTGTTCTCTCCTGATAACGTGTCCGAAGTACGTGAGACGAAGTCTCGCCATCCTTGCCTCTAAGGAGCACTCTGACAATACTTCTTCTCAGAGAGATTTGTTTGTCCTTTTGGCAGGATAGGCGTATCAAAATATAGGAGACCAGAAGTCTGATTTCAGAGTGTCGGCTCTAGATGAAGGCCTTATCTGTAGTCTCTGGGAGAAAGACCTTCTCTCCCTTTAATACCTGTGGGCCTGGTGTTCAATGAAGACCTCCATGTGTCTTAATATCAGTCTTCCCCTGGGCTTAGGAGGTTTTCATTTCAACAGGGACGCAGATCCAAAGGGCACACCCCACTCCCAGGTCATCATTCTTGGTGATAATGAGGCTCCTTCTTCTCTGCTTTCTTTGCTCTTTTTCTTTTTTTTAAAATCACTTTATTGGGGGCTCATACAACTCTTATCACAATCCATCCACCCATCGTGTCAAGCACACTTGTACATGTGTTATTGTCATCATTCTCAAAACATTTGCTTTCTATTTGAGCCCATGGTATCAGCTTCTCATTTTTCCCCTCCCCACCCACTCCCTCATGAGCCCTTGATAAGTTATAAATTTTTATTATTTTGTCATGTCTTACACTGTCCGCCGTCTCCCTTCACCCATGACAGTCAAAGAGCTGTCCCCAGTGGAACAGTTAGACCGCTCACTCTACAATATAGTCATGGAAACAGAGCTCTTTCCTGTCCTGTTTCAGGAATAAACCCAAACCAAACTCACTGCTAGCGAGTAGATGCTGACTCATAGCGACCCTGTAGGACAGGATAGAATTGCACCGGTGAGTTTCGGAGACTGTAACTCTTTATGGGAGTAGAAAGCCCTGTCATTTTCCCACAGAGCCGCTAGTGGTTTCGAATCGCTGACCTTGCAGTTAGCAGCCCAGTGAGTAATCACTATGCTACCAGGGCACCTGTCTTATGAACGGGCAGTTACAAATCAGTCACTAATGAAGGAAGCGTCTGATATTGAATTGTGACACCAAAACAAGCAAACCACTTAGTGTAAATAGATACAATGTAAAGAGGAAAACATAATAAATTATATTACAGTACATTAACATTTATATACATAGATGAAAGTAGATATTACCTCTATGAAACAATACCAACATCCCTTGGAAAGTAACATATGATGGAGCCGGGGAACTCTTGCCAATAAAAGGGAAATTCGATGATAGTGAAAATGATCATCTCAGAAAGTTAGAAGGTAAACGTTTTTTGGAAAATCTCTCAGACAGAAAACTGTAACCAAACAGAAAATAAAAGAGGAAAGTTATATTTGTGGTTTAGTTAGAAGGTCAAGCCTCAAACCAAACCAACAAAAAGGATCTGCGGCATAGCAAAGAAGGAACAAATTGGACAGCAAGGCATGTCAGCACAAGATTTCAGAACTCTGGGGCTGGAGAGATGACCCTAAAGGCCACAAAGACCAGCTGCATATAACATACTGGAAACCAGAATGCCATGGAGCCACCTAATAGCATCTGTGGAATTTAGAAAACCATAGGACAATGTCTTAACATTCAAATAGAGTGTTTGGGATGAATTAATAATAGGCTTATGGAAAGTGGAGGAGCCCTGGTGGTCAGAACACCACTAAGTGCTCCACTACTAACTGAACAGTTAAATCTACCAGCTGCTAGTTTAAACCCTTCAACTGCTGTCTTGTGGATTCTGACTCAGAGTGACCTTGTGGGGCAGAGAAGTACTGCCCCATATGGTTCTCATGGCTGTAAATCGTTACTGAAGCAGACCGTCTTATCTTTCTCCCAACGAGCAGCTTGGTAGGTGGGAACCACTGCCCTTTCATTTATCAGTCCAACGCTTTATCAGCTGTGTCACCCGGGGTCTTTTCATAAAGATTACAGTCGGAAACCCTATGGGGCAGTTCTACTTGGGGCCCTACAGGGTCCCTGGTGACTAAGAGTCAACATGGACTCAACAGCCATAGACTTCGATTAGAAGTCAACTAAAAAGCAAGACAGTTATTAAATACATTTTTAAAGGAGAGAGACATAGAAGAAAGAAATGCAATCAGAATTTACCCTATGGACAGTGCTTACATTAACATAGTCAAATACATGGAATATGGATCTAATCAGATATTTATTATTTAAATGTCTTGTGATGATGGTGAGTTACAGGGCCTTGGTGGCAGAGTGGGTGACATGTTGGGCTATTTACTGCGAGTTCATTGATTTGAAACCAGCTACCAGTCCGAGGGAGAAAGATACAGCTTTCAACTCCTGTACATAGTGAAAGTCTTAGAAATCCACAGGAACAGTTCTGTTCTGTCCTACTGGGTCACTGTGAGTTGGAAAAACTCAATGGCAGGGAGGGTTTTTTGGATGATTATGATGTGTGTGTGGTGCTGGAACCAAAGTCAATAGTGACTACCTAAAACATCATCAAGAAGAAAAATCAATAGGTAAACTCTAGAACAGAAAAATCAAGAGGTAGCATTAAAGATATGGATGTAACCCTTCCTCCAAAACACATGCACACACACACATACACACACACACACACAGATAAAAATGTAAACAGAATTTGCCTCTGAGAAGTAGAAAGGGGTATATCAGAGATGGGCAGCCTGCATGTAGATATATTTTATACATACATGTGTGTGTACAGAATTGAAGGAATGATTTTCTTTAAAAAGTATATTATTTATCATAAAAACCAGGGGTTCACATATAAGCGTAGAACAAATTGTGCATGAATAATACAATAAAGTAAAATTTTAATTTATAAGAGAAAGAAAAGTGATTTGGTGTTGATGTTGGGGGCAAGGATTAAAACAATCTATTTGTGGCTGTTATCTACCTACACAATGGACACAGTTGATGTTGCCCAGCTACTTCCAGTAATCAATGACTGATGCTGGTTCCAAAACGGCTGCTGGATTCTAAAGCATTCTCTAAATGCTTACTATGTACCAGGCATGGAGTTAAGATGTTTTCACATTCTTTTAGACAGTTCCTTTAAAAACCTCGTGGAGGCTCGCCAGAGCAATAAGGCAAGAAAAATACATAAATGGTACACCTATGGTTGATGAAGAAGGGAGACTTCGGAGAAGGAGGGTGACGAGAGTTGCTCAATTTGAAGAACATAATCAGTGTCACTGAGTTGTACATGTAGAATTCGTTGAACTGGTATCTTTTCTGCTGTGTATCTGCTCAACAACAGCGGAAAAGTAACAGATGACTTGTGAGGTCGGTATTGCGATGGCAGGCATGCCTCACAGATGTTGTAGGAACACCGCACTAAAGCAAAGATCACAATGAAGCGAGTCACATGCATTTTTTTTCCATTTCCCAATTGATACAAAGGTTACAAAAACACCACAGTGCAATAGTATTATGAAAAGTATGAAATAGTATTATGAAAAAAGTCTGAAATATTATTTCAGTGGTTGGGAGAATTACCAAACTGTGACGCAGAGACCCAATGAGCACATATATTGGAATAGGCTCATAGACTCGCAGGGAAAAGGTTTGCAACCAAGCTTCATGGTTGTCTTTTTTAAGGCAGTATGTGTGACAAGCACTAAAGCAAAGCACAATAACAGAGGGTATGTCTGAATGAATGAGATGAAATCACATGTCTGAGTTACTGAATGTACAATGGATGATCTCCACTGTTAGCCTTCAATCAATTCACAGTACAAAGTTAAAAAACAAACAAACAAAGATATGCCTTTATACCAAAACTAACTAACCAACTCAGCCATTGAGTCAACTCCTGCTCATCGCAACAGAACAGAACTGCTTCTTTGGGTTTCCGAGGGTGTCATTCGATACAGGAGCAGAAAACCCATCTTTCTGCTGCACAGCAGCTGGTAGATTTGAACTGCTGACCTTGCATGCAGTTACCCACCACGGAACCCTTTTTGCCACCAGGGCTCCTAGGCCTGTATAGCACGTCTGTTTTCTCATTGCTATCAGGTTGATTTTGGCTCTCTAGAGTGAAACTGTGCTCCCTAGAGTGTTCATGGTGGTGACCTTCTGGAAGCACATCTCCACGCCTTTCTCCCGAGGGACTTCTGAGTAGGTTTACCCCATGCTTTTTTTATTTCCTAGGGCTTTACCCTTGGACTCTCAGTAGGTAGCCCCTAAACCAAACCAAGCCAGTCGCTGACTCATAGTGAACCTCCCAAACCTTCTGCCATTGAGTTGGTTCCAACTCCTAGCAACCCTATAGGGCAAAGTGGAACTGCTCCCTAAGCTTGCTGAAAATGTAAATATTCATGGGACCAAACCACCTGATCTTTCTCCAGGGAAGCACCTCCATTGAGTATGGACCACTTGGGGATTTATCTCAGTTCCCTTTCTCCTCAGGGCACTTGGGCTCTTCCTGGTAGTGTGCTATGTGCCAGTCAGTGCTGAGGCAGGTATGGCGTGGCTCTTAAAAGAGTTACTGGTATGTTTCAACCGCATTTGCCATAGACCCTACATCCTCTCTTTGCACTCCCCACCCTCTTCCTTTGAGCTTGGGTTTACTGTGCTGGGAACACTGGGTGGCGCTACATTTTGCTCTAGTTCATTACTCTTTAGAGTGCTCTTGAATAGGGGCCTAGCCGGGCAGGGGGTCAAGTGTTGGGCTGCTAACAGCAGAAAGGTCAGTGGTCTGAACCCACCAGCACTGCACTGGGGAAAGATAAGGTAATGGGGGGTGGGTGGGGGGAGCCTCTCCAGATTCCTTACCCCTCAAACCTAAACAGTAGTCTCAGTGGCTAAAAGAAGAAGACCAATGAAAAGTCAAAATGAAAGGAACTTGGAGTCTTTAGTGAGGAACAATCAGGTCATTTCAAACGAAAAGTCATAAAACGGATAGCTTCAGAAACGCTATAGGGGCAGTTCTAGTCTGTCCGATAGCATCCCTCTGAGTTGGAATTAACCAGACAGCAGTAGGTAAGGATGTTCCTGCTGGGGAATGAGCCATCTTCTTGATAGCCCAAGATAAATCACATGCAGGATAACCATCTTCTGGAGGCTGAAGGAAGTAGATTGAAATTATTGACATCCTGTGTAATTACTTTGTGATTCGGCTCCATTTGTTTTCCCAATAGCATTTTGGTGAAATAGGATGAGTCAGATCACATTTCCCTCCCAGTTTCTCTCAGGTGAAAATATTCATTTTATCAGCTGGAGTCAAAGTTTGGCTTCCACGATGAAGTGTAACAGTTGTTACTATGGTAGCATTATGGCATTGAGGATAATGGCACAAATACTTTCTTTGCATATTGAGAGATCCATCAGCTCGGATATGGAAAACCTTTGCTTGGAAGAAGCCTGCCAAAGTAAAGACTTGCTTTTCTCTGTGTTAAATCACATCTCTCTTTTCCTCCCCACTGGCTATGACTGTATGGGAGTAGAGTGCCATCTCTTTCTTTCACGGTGCTCTGAGGAGTGGATTGGAACAGGTAATTTGGGGGATAATAGTTAAGTGCAAACTGTTTATACAACACAGAAGCCCTATATGTCCTTTTAAATGAAAAAAATGTATAATATGAACTGCTTTCCTTTGATATATAACTATGCTAACTGGATTCTGGGTTTTTTTTTCTTTTTATTTGCATATTTGTTTCTCTTAATATGTGAACACATTATTACTAATGCTGTGGTAATTTGCACCTTTCCTCACCAGACTGAGGATAGCACAATATCCTATATGTAGTCTGACCTAAGAAGAAAATAGTAGAGCTCTTATAGTCCTTAGGAGCCTGGGTGATGCTGTTGGGTAATCCTTGTGTTGCTAACTGCCACAAGATCAGTATTCAAACTCACCAGTCACTACACAACAGAAAGATTTAGGCTGCCTGTTTCCATAAAAAATTGCATCCTGGAAAATCCTACATAGGGTAACTGTGAGTCAGAATCAACTTGATGGCCATGGATTTTGAGTATACTCTAGCTGTGCAATAAAACTTAAGAAAATGACTTTTCATCCATAGACACATCATACTGTTGACTAATAATTCAGTTTGCAGTCAAAATATGAGTAGTGGATTTATTTATCTATTTATTTATTAAGCAAAAGGGTTTTTTTGCTTAAAAATGCTCAAGAGAGTTCTGAACATCCAAAGGCTTAAAAGTATCTCGGTTTGAGAAGTTTATAGTGAGGTGCTGGCCATTAATGCCTCTGCTGCTGCAGCTGTCACTCGACTCGGGCCAAGCCTATGGCTTGGAGCTCCTTCCAGGTGGAGAAGAGGTAGGCAGTTCGCCTGCCTCCCAGCATCCTTTATAAAGGGCTGCCATGCCAATAAGAGTGAAAAGAAGCGCACCAAGAGCCATCATTATTACTGCAATGTAGAAAGTTGGATATGTCGATAGAAAACCACCCAAACAATTCCAAACGTCAAAATTATTCATCCAAATCTTAACAAACAAGTTTCTTTTTCCCATAGCTTTAACATGAAACTGGGCCTGCATTATTCTCTGCATCGGGACACACGGATTACCATCATCAGTAGCCCAGATCATGATGAATCTTTAGTACATGCAGCTCATTAACAAACTAGTGGAACAGCCAAGTATCCTTCAAGGTGAAAACGTTTTTCCTTTCCTTTTCTTTTCTTTTTTGTTACCACAGACATCATTTCATTCTATGAATTTATTAGCTAGATTGGGAAAGGTGGGGATAAAATGTCCATATTAGGGCCTTCACTTAGAGCACTAGGCCCATTACTGAGGACACCGCATAGTATCACTCATTCTCAAAAGGTGGGGAGTATGAGCTCTTTATCACTTAGGGACACTGAGGCTGGAGTCCCATGTTCTAAAGCGCCTTGAGGCACTCCCCTACATGCTGAATGAATGGCAATTGTCCTGAGAAGCAGCTACGCTTCATGTAGCACGGAGAAACATGGAATTAGAGCGCTGGTTCTCCACTTTGTTTGGCACATTGGAATCAGCCAAGGGAGCTTTGAACTTTTCCAGATACTTTGGTCCCACCCCTAGAAAGTCAGATTTAATTGGTCTGGAGTTTGGCCTGGGTCACCATTTTTAAAAGCTCTCAGATGATTTTAATGTGTGGCTAAGTTTAAGAACCAAAGAATCAGAGATTTCTGCTGGGCCTCAATTATCTATGAAGAAAGCTTTAAATCTATCTTGACTTAGAAATCAAGGCCATTCTCTAGATCCATATGGCATGAAAAACCTCATTAGGGTGGAGCCCAAGGGTTGGCCATTTGCAATAATCATACTGGGCTCAAGTTGCAGTATACCTTTGAATTAAGAAAAAGGCTTTCTAATCAAGTAATGCTAGTTAAGAATAAACTGAGGCTAAAGCAAAAGATGCACCAAACTATTTTCTAATTAAAACAATTCTTAGAGATAGTTTCCAAAGAATTTTTTTCACTATTTAGCAACCATTTATTAGCATACTTTTGGTTACTAACTATACTTGACTTTTCACTCATTTCATTGGCTTTTCCTCCAATTAGTCTAAATTGATGGGGTTTTCTTCTCTGCAGGCATCTTAACTCTGTGAATGCAGAAAGAAGAGTTCAATGAGGGGCTCTGATCAGGTGAACATAAATGCAAATCACTGACAGGACAGGAGACGTCCACATTCCCTTTTCTCTAGTCCGCTGTTGCAGGTCTACTGCAAACACAAGAGCTGGTGATGTCTTCACTTGCTTTTGGTGCGAATCTCAGAAAAAATGGGAATACCTTGAACCACAAAGGAGAAGCTGATAGACACATTAGGAGAAAATAACATCTTCCCTGAGTATTTGTAGCACTGGAATCGAACTCCTTTACAGATCGGCTACTTTCTGTATGTACCTGATGGATGAATTCCAGTTGCTGTTGTCAGGTGCCATTGACGCAAAGTGACCCTCCGCCCAGTGGAATGAGTCACTGCCTGGCCTTGCAGCACCTTCACAACTTTTCTGCTGGAGCCAGCCACGGTGTCAGTACATCTCTTTGTGGGCCTTCCTCTTTTTTGCTGCCCTTCTACTTTGGCAAGCTTGTTGTCCTGTTGCAGGGACTGGCCCTCCTTATATCATGCCAAAGTGTATGAGACAAAGTCTCACCATGCCTGCTTCTAAGGAACATTCTGGTTGTACGACTTCCAAGATGGGTTTGTTTTCAATTTTGGTAGTCCACAGGACTTTCGATCTTTGCCCTGTACAATATGTCATTTGATCTCTTGACTCCTGCTTCCATGAGCATTGATTGTGAATCCAAGCAAGACGGAATGCTAGACAACTTCAGTCTTTTCTCCATCTACCATGGTGTTGGCTGTTGGTTCACTTGTGAGGATTTTCTTTATATTGAGCTGAAAGCCATCCTGAAGTCTGCAGCCCTTGATCTTCAACAAGAAGCGCTTCAAGTCCTCCTCATTTTCAGTGACCAGGACCGTGTCATCTGCATATCTCTGATGGCACAGTGCTTCTTGCGTCTTAGATTATTTGCTCAGCATACAGATTGTATGAATAGGCTGAAAGGATACAACCCTAATGCACATCTATCCTGATTTTAAACCACGTTAATATTTTCTTGTTTTGTTCAAATGACTGTCTATTGGTCCATGTACAGGATCTGCATGAACACAATTATGTGTTCTGGGATTCCCATTCTTCTCAAGGTTAGTCATAATTTGTTATGATCCACACAACAATCCCCTTGCATATTGGTAAGACACAAGTGAACATCTTTCTGGTACTCTCTGCTTTCAGTCCACGTTCAGCTGAAGTTAGCAATGATAGCCCAAACTTTTCTAATTACCTTTTGACTGCAAATTATTATGTGCAAATTATATATCGACTGTAACAATACTATATGTCTGGGAATGAAAACTCATTACACGCTTTATTAATTAGACACAATATATCTTTGTTCAGATAAAGACCTACGATAGCGCTATGCTTCTTAGGTCAGACTACATCTGATCTGGAGTAATGTGCTTGTGTGGGCATTATATTTTGAGAGACTTGTACAAACATTAGCAGGTTGAGATGAGCTCAAACAAATCTGGAAACGATGTATTTAAGAAGGATCATAAAAGAAATGTGACTATTATCTTAAATGTGAATAAGATTTAGAGCAAACAAGATAGATATCTTCAAATATTTTGAAGGAAGTTTAAGAAATGATTCCTTTTTACTAGGGATGACAGTATTTGTTCTTTAGGGATTTATCTCAGGAGTCCTGGTAGCACAATGGATTGGGTTGCTAACCTCAAGGTCAGTGATTCAAATCGACCAGCAGCTCCTCAGGAGAAAGATGAAGCTCGTTGCCCCATAAAGATTTACCACCTCGGAAATCAGAAAGAGCAATTCTACTTTGTCCAATAGGGTCAATGTGATTTGGATGGACTCAGTGGCAGTGGGCATATTTACTTTCTTTCTCTATCTTCCTGTGATTCCACCCCATTCAGGTAAGTATTCTGGCTTTGAATTTTATTGTCTTGGGTTTTTTGCACGAATTCTTGATGGCTACTTCTTGACTTTGATAAAAACTCAGATCATTAAATGAATGGTTTCAGTGATGGGGAGAGCAGAAGAGTAGTACTCTTCAGGACTGGGAAACTCAAAATCTTTCTGTGTGCTTTAAAGGAATATCTAATGAGGGGTGGTCCAAGTTGGATGAAATGATCTGCACTGTCCTTTCCAAATCTATGGTTTTGTGATTCGATGAATTGTTGAAATCCCTGGCTCAAAGATGGGAGTAGGATTGAGATTCCAAGTAGCTTGTAAATATTTACACAGGAGTCCTTTTAAATCACCGGGACCTCGGTAGACCATAGCACTTTGCACTGGATAACAACTGAAGTGTTTATTGCACCCTGCCACCTAGAGTGGGTAACTCGACTCTTGTTCAAAGAGGAAGAAGACAGCCACGCCAGGTTCCGTTGTTCTCAAGACTGGGAGGGGGTTCTTTTTCCCTCTTTGGTGTCTAAGGAACGTATTTTCTTTATCTTTATGGGAACTCTAAGACTTCATGGCACAGTAAAAGGAAGAAACTTGAAACACACACTGGAAGTGCAACCACAAGAATTAGAGGTAAGGGAAGTGAAGACAGAAATGGAGAGGAAAGAGTGAAAATACTACAAATTCCATTTCCAAACTAAGTGAAAAGTTTTATTACAGGATGTGCTCGCAGTCCAAGTGTTGCACTTGGCTTGTTAGTCTTCCTGTGATTGCTCTGCTATGTGTCAGATGAGATTTTCTGTATCTGCCAAAACCAGTGGAAATGGTAGGAACATACACAGATATACACTAAGCTGCCCAGACAGCATTTCATGCCCAGTTCCTTTGGCAGTGATTCAATCCCAGCTAGGGTTTTAGAAAAAAGTTATTGGAGTAAAATGTTCTAACATAGGGTTTTTGAAAAAATTTATTAAAATTATTTTTATTTCATTAGAAAATTGGAGAGTCTTAGTTTGTTCAACTATTAAGTAATTTCTCTTCCCTAGTTCTGACATGTTTATAAAAATATTTTTGTTATTCTTCACAGGAACACTACTAGGAGGTACTTCTAGAATGATGAACTCAAACATATTGATTGTCATCAGGATGGGACAAGACCAAGGCAACGTTTCGTTTGCTCATGTGTCAGGTGGCCATGAGTGGGAGCTAGCTAGAGAGCAACTAACCACTGCACCTCTGTGGTACTTCAGATATTAAACATGGAGCACGTGAAGAAGAAGCCTTCTGGATTCTTTCCTTTTAATGATATACTGGATGTGTCAATAAATGTACAGCTTTCGTTTCATATAGTTTGGGGAAGATTCTGATTCAGGATCTCTGAGGTGGAAATGCACATTCCCAGCAAGGGGTCAAACCAGGATAAAACTGTTTGAAGCCCGGGTTCTCGACTCTCATTTCACAATTTGCTACTAGGAAAAATCGAATGGACACGCTGATTCTGGAGTTACTCTAGGAAGCAAGGCCTCAGAGTGAGGCCCTGGAATCGGATCACTTGCAGCAGTTTGGCAGCATTTTCCTTGCGGTGTTAAGCCGGAGCTGGTAACTCTTTTCATGCTGTAGCGTGCTAATTAAAACAGTGGGTTTTGGTGAAATCAAATAGGGCACAGGGAGAATAGAATATATTGATTAATACAATATCTTTAGCATTACAGATTTGGAAGAAATGACAATGATAACAGATTGGGTTTGATTAATTATTGCTAACTACCCTGGATGCATTGAAGAAAACGACAGGTTCAAATAAGCAAGCCAATTATTAACTTAGGACACAGTGGAAGAGTCATTATGATGGTTTGGAAACAAAACAAAAACTCTCACCGCCTCAAGATGAAGGGACATTTGTGCAGAAAGTCAAACCCAGAACCTGAATGAGAGAATAGCAGACATTTGAAAATTATCAGGCTGAGTAGGCCTGCTAAAGTCAGAGCCATGATACAGTTTCCAGTGCCCTTTGCGCTTAGCTTACAGCCCTGCTGTTGGCCATTGCCCATGATTTCTTAAAATCCCAAACTTTGAACAGTGGAAAGTTAGTCCATCCAGCTGACTGATTGTTATCTTTTTCATGGAGCGTCATAATCAAAATAAAACATCTGTCTCTCAAAGGAGAATTTCCTGCTCCAAAGTTTCAGTGGTTCAGACAAGGAAAACAGTTTTGGCAATGGCATATCAATCAATAAATTAATCTCTCAAATTTATAGAAAATTTTGTTACTTCAAAAACAAAAGACAAATACTATAATTTTTAAATGGGCAGATTCACCAAAGAAGACATTCCGTCAGCCAACAAACGCGAGAAATGCTTACAATCCTTGGCTATTCCCACTGTCATTGAGTTGACTGTAATTTATAGTGACTCTACATAGCACTTTGGAGACTATAAACCTTTACAAGAGCAGATAATCTCATCTGTCTCCCCCAGAGCAGCTGGTGGGTTCTGAACCACTGACCTTTCAGTCAGCAGCCCAATGCTTACATGCAAGAGCTTGTGGCTAGGTGGTGTAGAATCAGTTCTGACTGGCAGTCACCCTATGCACAGCAGAATGAAATACCACCCAGTCCCGCACAATCCTGACAATTGCTGTTATGCTTAAGCCCATTGTTGCAGCCACTGTGTCAATCCATCTCCTGGAGAGTCGTGCTCTTTTTTGCTAACTCTCCACTTGACCTAACACGATATCCTTTTTCAGGATTGAGTCTCTCCTGATAACATGATGAGTCTCTCGTGGTTTCCTTCAAGAGATGCAAATTAAAGCAACAGGGAAATATCACCTCACCAAAGCATTGATAAAATACAACAACAACAACAGAAAATAACTAACGCTGGTGAGCGTGTGGAGAACCTGGAGCCCTCAGACACTGCCGGTGGCACTGGAAAATGGTCCAACCACTGTGGACAATGTTATGGCGCTTTCTTTTCAAAGTTGGAAATAGAAATATCTTCGGACCCAACAACCCACAGATCAGTAGAACAAAATGAAAACTAGTACTAGACTCACGTAAATACGATAAATCGACTTTTAACAAAGATACAAAGTCAGCTCAAGGGGAAAAGAAGTCTTTTCCTCAAACAGGTGTATGATTGAGAAACATACACAACGGCAGTTAAAAAAATGTTATAGGATTGGTTCTGTGTTTTGAATGTCTGGCTACAAGGTAGCTGAGATTATGATCAGGTGACTCAGACAATAGTTACTGAGGCCCCAAACTTTAATTGAAAGTAAATACCATGGGTCTGATTAGCTACTTTCATCAAATGGCCAGGCAAGATTCCTAGTTCTTTGGGTGAGCACTTCCCTTGTTTCTGATGTTAGGTGCCATCCAGTCGGTTCAACTCATCGCCACCTGCGTACAGCAGGATGACGGACTGACAGACTTGCACCCTCCCCACAATGGTTCTTCGAATTGAGCCCCTTGTTGTACCCACTGTGTCAATCCATCTTGTTGAGGCCCTTCCTCTTTTTTCGTTGCCCCCTACCAACCATGAGGTCCTTCTCCGGGGACTGGTCTTTCCTGATAACATGCCCAAAGTATGTGAGATGAAGTCTTGCCATCCTTGCCTCTAAGGAGCATTTTGGTGGTGCTTCTTCTAAGACAGAGTTCTTGTTCTTTGGCAGTCCGTGGTACTTCCAACATTCTTTGCCAGCACCACAATGCAAATGCATCGATGCGTCTTCAGTCTTCCTTATGCAACGTGCAACTTTCACAGGCATGTGAGGCTGTTGAAAATACCCTGCCTTGGGCCAGGCATCCCTGACTCCTCAAAGTAACACCCTTGCTTTTCAACCCTTTAAAGAGGTCTTGTGCAGCAGATTTACATAATGACAAGCATCCTTTGATCTCTTGACTACTGCTCTATTAACATTGACTGTGAATCCAAGCAAGACAAAATCCTTGACACCTTCAATATTTCTTTGTTTATCCTCATACTATCTACCGGTCCAATTGTGAAGATTTTGGCTTTCTTTACACTGAGTTGTAATCTATACTGAAGGCTGTAATCCTTCATTGGCAAGTAGTTCAAGTCTTCCTTACTTTCAGCAACCAATGTTGGGCATCTTCTACATAAGTATTCATCTCATTTCAACCACATTCTTCCTGAAAGCAAACTGTCCTACCTTGGACTTGTGCCAGACTTGCAAGCACAGTCCCATTTTTGAACTCAAATAGTCAGCAAGCAGTGGGGAAGTAACAAGAACTTGAATGGCATCTCAATTTATGTAAAGACTCAAAATGGAGTTAGGACTCCCATTGTATACCACAGCCTTCCACAAACAAACACCAAAGACCATGGTATGAGTCCTGCCTCATTGTGCCTTTCTGTGGGATTTCTGAGACTATCATCTGTAGAAAGTACACAGTCTCCATTTTTCTCCTGAGGAGCTGCTGTTAGGTTTGCTAATCTTGTGGTTCGAAAATGAATGTGCATCCTTCAACCCGACCCAGGCTCCTTTCCACAAATAAAGTGCTTCAGAATTTAAGCTCCATTGCAAACTGGATCACAGATCGCAACGTAAACCTATACAACTTTTGGAAGAAATCATAGGAGAAAACCTTTATGAGCTTAGGTGAAAAGTTCTTAGACATGAACCCAACTCACCATTCATAAAAATAGCAAAATTGATGACTTGGACATCATAAAAATGAAAAGCTTTGCCTTATAAAAGGCAGTTTTTTAAATTATGATTTTTTATTTAAAGATCACCTTATTGGAGGCTCTTACTGAAAGACAGTTTTAAGAGAATAAAAAGAACTACAGACAGGGAGGAAATATCTGCTAATCCTATATCCAGAAAAGGACATGTAGTCACATATGAAGAACTCACAAAACTTGACACTTGGAAAACAATCATCCCACTTTAAAACTAGGCAATAGCCGCATCACCCAAAGAAGCTATATGGATGGCAACTAGGCAACATGAGGCGATGTTCAACAGCATTCGCCACTGTTGATTTCCTGAGCAGTGGCACTGTGGCAACTATAAGGTTGGCACACCAGCTCCATAGAATCATCCAGTAATCACACAAACCCTAATGGGATTTAAACAGTTTGTTACAACACTGCAGGCAGTATGAGCTTCGTGTGTGACCGGTTCCCCCACTTTCCTCCCCCTGTCTCACATACCATGAGGTGGTCCCAGGTTTTGGGGCCCGAAAAGCATCCTATTTGAGGCCATTGGCAAACCCATCCACCCTCACCTCAAGGGAGAAATATTGTCTTTATTACTCTAGAATGCAAGGAAATCTTGCTGAGGAGTGGGGGGTGGGGTGGGGTCGGGGAAGAGGTACTTCTATCTTTATTGTCCTGCAATGTCTCCATAGAGGGGAATGTTTTTGGCTTTACCATCTGGAAATGCAAATAAATTTGCTACAGAGGGACTCCTTATTTCCATTTTTCCAGGGCCACCTACTTACACAAATACTCCTGATAAGAACGCACTGGCTATGTGTAGACAAGAAAGAAAAAACAACAACAAACATGAGAAATTCCCGGAGAATTGTCTCTCAATAGTCATGAAAACAACAACAGCAACACACACACACACACACCACTTGAGAAGATCATTGCCATTTTGACAATTTCAAGGTCAAGGACACAGTAGAATCTTGACGGAAGTATGTACCCAGCTCTTCCCCTGTGGAGAGGCTGATGGGTTCAACCACCTATTTTTTATTAACAGCTGAGCCCTTCAAAAAGCTCACGCCACCAAGGCTGCTCCTAATGGTCATTGGGGAAATGCAAATGAAAACCACGATGAAGTAGAGCCGCACACCTATTGGAATGATGGGAATAAACAGACCGAGTAATATTGAATGTTGGTAAAGATGTGGAAGAACCAAAGCATTCATACGTTGCTTGTGGACAAGCTTCTAGATACTCTGCGAAAGAGCTTTTGCACTTTCTCATAAAGTTAACGTGGCTCTTCCCATCTGACCCGGCAGTCCTACTCCTGGGTATTTGTTCACACAAACGACGGTAGAGTCACAGGTATAAACACTCTAGTCCTCATTTCCAAAGGTTCTTCAATGGATAAATGTCCAAAGCAGGGGTGCTCACACATTTTCAGCAGGCGAGCTACCTATAAAGTGATCAAGTCAAAATGTTCTACCAACTACACAAATGCAAAGCATATTTTTATTTATGACATTTGCTCATAAATGCATTGAGAATTCTTTATATGTACAATGTATGTTTATGTACCTCGTATAACCGCATGAGTCCATATTGCACAACAACACAATTAACTGTGTACATTTTTTGTCATGACCTGAGTTGACTCTGGTGCCTTGCACCGAATGGAATGAGCCAGGGATGCCTAGTCCGGACAGGAGCTGCTGACAGCCAGCCTCAAGCACACTTCCGAATGATCATCAGTCGTGGTGGAACGGTACTTGAACTTAATGATCTTTATGTGGGAAAAGGCTGACTCAGAAATAAGTAGAGCCGAAGAATGCAGTCAAGGAGGTAGCACATTTTCTCACGTTTGGGTACTTTCCCTCTGCGAGTAAGTTCCTGAACTGTTCATGCGCTCTGGACTTCCGCTGAATGTCGGCTTGTAGTGTCAACATCTCCCATTCCATGTGAAAGTGATACATTTTTGTCCAACTTGTTCTTACTTGGTCCATCTCCCTCGCTCATTTTAATATCCTTTCTTACATTTAAGAGAAAAAAGACCAAGGTCTAAAAATTGGCTATAATTTAGCTTGTCAGTTTTGCTGCACTTAGCGCAGTTGTTTGTACATGCGTTTGACACCTAAGATTGCATCTTATTGGTTGTGTTGTATATCAGTTAAGTGACAGAATTGATGATAGGCTTGCGTCTATTTTTTTAGTGTCATGTGATCTACCCACACTACATTTGCAATGGACTAGTAGATCGCAATGAAGTATTGAGCACCCCTGGTCTAAACTATGGTATATTCACATAATGGGATACTATCCAACAAAAAGGATGAATCAACTAATGCTACACACACAGCATGAATGCATTGCAAAGTTCAGGGTGAGGCAGAATTTGACACAAGGGATTTGGGATGGGAGTGGGGGAATAAGATACAATCATTCCTGATGATGGTGTGGTTACCTAAATCTACATGTATGCCAAAGCTCAGAACGAGGGAAAATGGATGCGTTTTTTTTGCACACCAAAAAAAAAAAAGAAGAAGAAGAAGAAAGAAAAGAGAGTTAATTTTATTGTACACTAATTTTAAAGATGTGTGGAACTTGACTGATGTGTACCAGTAAGGAACAGGGGGATTCACCAGGGGCTTGCTATATAAACCTCGATAAGGGAGAGTTTGTTAATAAAAAATGCACTCTTTCACTTTTCCGTGACTCAGAACTTAATGTCCTGTAAAGCACACCTGGAACCTGTCCTAATGTTCTGTGAGGGTGATTTTCCTTGAAGTTGGGAAAACAAACAAACAATGACCTTGAGTATGAGGTAGAAGTGCTGGAACTGTCTTGGCAGAGGACTGAGGAAGTAATCAAGAAGTAACCACGTGAGAACAAGTTCATTACATAAGACCAAGGAACACACCAGCTGACAGTGTTTCCTTCACTAGAACAATAAGGAACATGAGGGGACGATTGGAACCATTGAGAAGCTCAGTGGTGACTGTCTGTGGTAATCACGATGTACTGGGATAACACGAATACCCAGCCCTAACGACTGTTCCATGCAGGATCTGAGCTGACAATGACATCTGCGTGATCAACATACCACAGTGCTCCTGTTGGAGAGGCAGCACACTGCGGGGTTTGAACAGCCAACTTTCTAGTTAGCAGCCAACTGCGCAGCTCCTTCCTACGTCTTTTATGTCTTGGCTCAAATCTTACCTCCTTAGATAGACTCCAAGTTTTACTCTACACACACACACACACACACACACCTTCAGCTATCATGTTCCCCTTACCTTGAGATCAGGTCTACACTGTGGAGTAAATTGACTCTAAATTAGGTTACACACATCTTCTTCTGATAATTTGTCAAGTAAGTTAAAGGTCTAGTAATGCCTTATGGCCATCAATATAAATGCAAACTATGATGGAAATTAGCTTTGTGAGATCACTGCTTTCGATTGAATGTTGAGTAAATTAGTTGAATAAAGTATGACTTTTTGGATCTACTTTTAGGGGCTTCTGAGTGGCTGGCAGGATTGGGGCTTATAACATCTCTTATGGCTTCCTTTATCACTGGACATTTTCCCCCATTTTTGTTCTGTAGAGCCAATTGTCACACAGAAAATATCTGGGTAGATATAATTTGTTCCTAAACTCTACTTCAATATCTGGATATATCCAGTTTATGATAACTATATTTCTTTTAATATCAAGAAGATTTTGTGTGTAAATGCTTTCCACACAAATTTTTATTTATTCACTACTCGAATGCATCTTCTTTTAATATCACATGGGTGTGAATTAAGCATATAGAAATAAATGTTTCTCTACCAAAATATCCTAGTAAAATATCTGAAAAAATCAATATACAACCAATATCCTTTCAAACATAACCTCAGATTGCGATAGACAAACTTATGATGATTATTTTATTTAACACTTTTATTGCATTATCTGTTCTGTGCCAGACCTTGCTGTCAGCTCTGGTGAAATAGCAATGAACTAAACAGACAAAAATGCCTACTCTCTTGAGCTTGCTTCTATGTCTCCGGTTAGTACTTTTTAATTTTGGAGGAAATAACTGCTCACTGACATGATTTGTAAGTAAAAGATATGGTGAGGATTATCTGTGATATGGCATGCTACTTTAAAAAGATATCAATAGATGGCACGTGGCTACCATTACTGAATAATTTGATCCATTATTTTGATCCCCTTAATCAAAAGGGAGGGCCTGCAGAACAGATTCACTCTCTCACACACTCAAGACTTTCTGGTGCCACAGAGGGTGGACAAAGCCCTAAAACTATTGTCCTGGGATAACCTTTGATCCTTAATCTAGAAATATTCTCCAAAGTAATTTAAAAACCAAATGGTAGTTTAGCTTAACTAAATTAAAAAGATTTGCCTTGAGCATTGTGCTCTTTTACATCCTGCCTGTATGGGATCAATTTGACATGAGCAACTCAGCAAACCAGATAGGAATCACAGTGGACAGTGAGTTTACACGTCAGTGTTGGAGGAACAACTCAAAAAGTGAGGGTGGTCACATGGAAGCAAACCAAGAAGGAAAAAGAGAGAGTGAGGGTCTGGATCCCATATCGGCACACCAAGCCTGGAGGACGACATCCCTGCACAGAGAGCTAACACACAGAGATGACTGTAAGGCTGTCAACAACTCCAGGCATGATGTCCCTACATGTGACCTCCTCTCTGGGGGACAGACAACAGAAAAGTGGGTGAAGGGAGACGTCGGACAGGGCAGGATATGACAAAATAATAATTTATAAATTATCAAAGGTTCGTGAGGGAGAGGGGAGCGGGGAGGGAGGGGAAAAAATGAGGAGTTGATGCCAGGGGCTTAGGTGGAGAGCAAATGTTTTGAGAATGATGAGGGCAATGAATGTACAAATGTGCTTTACACAATTGATGTATGTATAGATTGTGATAAGTGCTGTATGAGCCCCTAATAAAATGATTAAAAAATAATAAAGAAAAATTTAGGTGGAAAAAATGGTAACTAATTATAAGATAAGTCTATTTGGTCATTTTACTTTGTATCACTATTACTAATCGCTCAGGAAAAACTAATTCCTACATATGAATGTCATGCGGGGGGTGGGATATGAGCTTTGAAGTTATATAGACTTGATCCCAATCCTGCCATTACCTTTTATTAGCTCTTTGACCTTGGACTTGGCCCTCTGAGGCCCAGGTTTCTCAAGAGTAAAATGAGAGTAATAATGAAATATCTACCTCCCTGCATTACTGTGAGAATTAAATGGGAAAATGCTGAGCGTCATAGCTGGAACAGTGGGTGCCCAATACATATATGTGCTTTTAAAATTTCTTTATTTCTTCTCGTATTTCTCCAGCTTCTCCACCCCTGGACTCCCAAGCTCATTACCAATAACACTTCCTATTACATCTGGCTAATTTCTCTCCTGGGGACTAAGACCTACTTATAACTGAAGAAAACTACGCAGAGATGGTAGCTTCACATTACATAACTTTTACTTACAGACACAGAGGGATCATTTCCATCCCTCATATCTACATTCCAACACCTTTGAAAATTAAATCGGTCTTGTTGTTGTTGTTAGCTGCCAAGGAGGTACCCCAACTCTTGGGCACCCCCTGTGCAAATGGAACAAAACAATGCCAGTCCTGCGCTACTCATATGATTGGTTGGGGATCGGATCATTATGAGCCAAAGAATTTTCATTGGCTGATTTTTGGAAGCAGATCACTAGGTCTGTCTTCCAAATCGGCCTTAAAGACATGATTTAAATTAAAATTTAAAAGGTATTATTGTACAACCTTATAAACTAAATGTCATTTCCCCAACAGGAGTACCAAACCTAGGAGTATGGAAGGAAGAAAGAAAATAAAGGAGAAAAAATGAATAATCTAGGGAGTTCCTGCTTCGTTCAAAGCCGACTATGCTCAGCCTGGAATAAAACTGTATCTAAATTCAAATGGTACTGAACGGGTGATTCTATGAACAGGTTGGACATGACCACTAACATTTATTGATTAATTATTATGTGCCAGCGATTGTTGTCAGCACTTCACATGTATTGTGTCATTTACACAAACGATGTCTTTTTTCTCTGATCTTTCCTAGTATGCTGTTTAGCACACAGTTTTTGCCATTGACTTTTTTTGTGGGGGGGACCTCCCTCTTTTCAGTATGTGATGGTTCTTGATAATATAAGTCTTGACGGAGGGCAGTGCCTGTCTTCTTTGGGGAAAAAAATCCATCTACTTTCTTCCCCTGTTTCCCTTGGCGCTAAAGAATAGACAAGTGATCTGGGCTTGGCCAAAGAGACACTTGGGACTCCGGATGTGAAACATGAGTTAACAATTAAAAAGGTGAATCCATTCTAGAAGAGGGGGGGACCCCCGCAGTGGATGTGAGTGTTCTGGAGTGATTGGACTGGACTTCAGGTTGTGTGACTTCTCATCCATGTCCCGAGTTCAGGAATCCACAGCTTCCCTTTCCTTTCAAAGCAGTTATTTTCAGTTTGTATCAGTTAGAAATGGTTTCTGTTGCCTAAAGTTGAGAGCTGAGTGATACATTTTTGAAACATCAGAAATCTGAACAAATTCGAGATAGCAGCATGAGAAGCTATTCTAGCGTTTGTTTCTCGTTGAAGAAACAAATGGCTAATGCAACTCTTCCTTTCAAATGATTGGTTTATTTCCTGCACTCCAGTTAATGGCTTGATACTAAGTGAGAAGGTTGTCAATCTTCAGGATTCTTTGTTCTCTGATTGATTATATCGGTAGTATCTGGAGGCCCAATAGAGGCTCAAAATGACGCAGGGAGTTTTTGTTTGGTAATCCCTTTATTGGGTAGTTAAACTGCTGTTAGTATGAGGATATTGATTTGAAATTGTTATGTGCTTGAGTTGCATAAACTTATTTGATGTGGTCTTCATTCTCCATGACCCTCCTTCAGTAAGTCAATAGGACCCCACAGCTAGTTTTTCCAGTCTCATGGCCATTTCCGCCTTTGTCCTGATTTTAACATATTTCATAATTTTAAATTTTCATTGTAAAGTATATTTTCTGTAATATGCCTCACAGTCCTTTTGGAATGGGACAGGTTATAAAAATGCACATAAATGAAAAATAATGCCAATTGTTTTCAATGGACTTACTTTGGAGTCAGACCTAATGGGATCAAATATTTTCTCTGGTACTTTGAGCCTTGAGAACAATCTCTCTTGTCTCAGTCCCCTTATTTGTAAAATGGTTATAGTAATAGGATTAATATAAGAATTAAATGAGATACACATCTATATCCATTACAAAGAAAGGGGGTTCAACAGAATGTGAAAGTTATTATCTAATACCCTCATCATTATCACACAAAAACATGCTTTTGCTGAAAATAATACAAAAATGGTTATAGCAATACTTATCCATGAAACTGCCAGGAATTCCAGCTGGGTTCAAAAGGGAGCATGGACTGAGAGGTTTCTGATAGCGGAAGGATCTTGCCTGATAACGGAGAATACTGGAAATAGGCTTTCCTTGTGTATTTCTGACTACGCAAGGGCATGCAACTGTGTGGATTATAACAAACCATGAATAGCATTTTGAGGAACAGGATTCTAAGACATCAATTAATAACTTTAATTAATGAATAACATGAACTAGTAACAGTAATTCAGTATGTTGGAATAGAACAAGTGGATGTTGCCTGGCTTAGAGTCAGGAAAGGTTTGTGTCAGTGTTGTATCATTTCACTATACTTACTCAACCTGCCTGTTGAACAAATAACCGGAGAGGCTGGACTATCTGAGGGAGAATGAAGCATCGTGATTGGAAGAGGACTTCCTGACAGCCTATGATACACAGGTGACACAACTCTGCATGCTGAAAGCAAAGAGGACTTGAACAATTTACTGCTGAAGTCCAAGACCACAGCCGTCAGTATGGGTTTTACCTCAACGTAAAACACACACGGTGTTTACTTTGTCATGATTGTTGGGTTTCTGTTTGTTTGTTTGGGGGATTTTTTGTATATGAACTCAGGATCCCTAAATCGATAGAAACAGTAATTAGATTAATAGTTTTTGGGGAGTATGGCAGGGGATGTTGGGGAGAATAGGAAGCTAATAACAATGAGGACAAGAAAGAAGAAAATGTTTTGAAATTGATTGTGGTGATGATTGTACAACTCTTTTTAATACGACTGAACTATTGAATTGTATGATATATGCATTTTATGGCAACAAAACTGTTTTTAAAAAGAAAAGAAAAACTGAAAGATCCAGGGCCCTTCTTCTACAGCTGAGAGAGCCAGGAAGGAGAGAAGGTTAAGAAGAGGGCAAAGAAAGGGAGGGCAGAGGGAAGGAGTGGTCGTGTTGATGCCCTGAATTAAAACCTGAGCCTCCAAAACTTTGAGGCAATAAATTCCTGTGCTTTAAAACCAAAAGATAAAAAAAGAAAGCAAGAAAAACAAAAGTCCTCACAACTGGATCAATCAGCCCCATCATGGTTAGTGGAGAAAAGATGAAGACTGTCCAGGATGTCATTGTACTTGAACACACTCTCAATGCTCATGGAAGCAGTAGTCAAGAAATCTTTTTTTAAAATCATTTTAGTAGGGGCTCATACAACTCTTATCACAATCCATACACACATCAATTGTGTAAAGCGCATTTGTACATTCATTGCTACGAGAAA
>NW_022103928.1:34320478-34323084 GCF_000313985.2 Echinops telfairi | reverse complement strand
AGGATTCCCAAACGAAACTCACTGCCAACTCATAGCGACCCTATAGCACAGGATAGAAGTGCCCTTGTGAGTTCCCTGTAACAGTTTACCATGCCACCAGGGCTAAGATGTGCTTAACCCACACCCTAGAAACTTCAACCACCTCATATGCATGCTGGACAATGAATAATGAAGACCCCACTAAAAGTGAGACCTTTGAATTAGGGTCTTATTGAATGTGCCATGGACTTTTAGAAGAATGAACATATCTGTCTTAGAAGCAGTACAGATCGAATATTCCTTAGAAATGGGATGTGAGTGTTCTTCCCACATATTGTGCTGGAGGAAATCATCGTTCTTGGTAAAGTAGAGGGTCAGGGGAAAAGACTGAAACTCAGTGAGATATTTTAACACAGTGGATGCCACAACGGGCTCAAATATAGAATTGATTGAGAGGATGGTGCAGGACTGAGCAATGGTTCAGTCTATTGTACATAGGATTACTATGAGTTGGAACTAACTTGACAGCATCCACCACCACCACCACAAACAACAACAACACCTCCACCACCACCACCACCATCACCACCACCACCACCACCTCCACCATCACCACCACCAACACTAACACCACCATCATCACCAACATCAACACTACCACCACTATCACCACCACCACCAATGATTGAATACAGTCGTGGGTAAAGCGCTTAAACCGGCAGGTGAAAATGTTTAATAAATATCTGATGGTCTTCTGGAAGCTAACAAGTCAATCCTGGGTTTAACTCTGAGTTTAGGCATTCATAGCTGGTTACGTTGCTTAGCTTCTTCAAATCCCTGATTCCTTATCTATTAAATGTGAATAATCCTTATTCACGAGATTTTTGTTTGTTTTTATTCTTTTTTTTAATTCATGAGATTTTGTGAGGCTTAAATTATATACGTAAAACACTTAGCAGTCCTGGTACCCAGTAAGTGTCCGATAGTATTCTCTTTTCCCTTTCTTCCTGAATTTGCGGACACTCTGTGTTCATTCTCAGAGCCCTTCCTCCGAGAAGTCCTGGCAATGTTCACACTTGCAGGCACCAGAGGCCATTAGGATACACAGTGCTCACATCTGGGTCCAGAGAATCATTAGAATCACCTTTGTGGCACAAGTAATTGATAAGAAAGAAGCACAACAGAACAATATTGGTGTAGGAAAGAGCAGTAAGATTCTAGAGCAGCCAAGAGTGTTTATTGCGGATATATGTAATGGCGTGTAAAAGGTAAGATGGGTTCAGGTGTTCAGCAATGCAGGTGGATGGTTTTCAGGGAACAGAAGGTGTTCACCTTAGGTAGGTGGCTATCTAGTCCGGAGAACATTTCCTCACAGTGGAGCCAGTGAGAACCCAGATCCCTGGGGGTAAGGTTGGACTCAGGCCAGATCACAGTACTCCGGCCAAGCAGGCTGGGAGTCCAGACAAGACTGTGCTCTCAGGCAGCAGAAAGCAGAGAACTGAACAAGAACAAAGCAGAGGTGACTGTGCCAGGGGAAGGGAGTTGTAACGTTGGGTGCGGTGGGGTCATGTCATGCTGGTCCTCGTGGCGTGGCTCCAGACTCCAATGACAAATGGATTTCGTAATGAATTTCCCCAGTTCACTCACATCAACGACTTAGCTTTTTGTTGAAATATTTAACAGGAAACATAACGGAGAGAACTTAAAAAATGGATTTCCAACTATGTCATAAATTTCACCATGAGACAATGTTCACATGGACTAGTGTGTGTTTTCATCCATTAAAGATTCCCAGTAGCATTGTATCCTGTAATGTTAGCAGAAACTGGGCAAAGTTAGCTTTTTAAACAGCTTCTGTGCTGGAAGATGAACTTTGTTCTTTTGTGTTATTTGCATGAGTAAACCTTTTCTATTGAATATGACTATTTCTCACCACCCTTTAGTTTGAGTATAAAGCAAAAAGAAGAATCAGGGTTAATCAGGAATATTGACTGGAGTTTGGGATTTTTTAAAGTTAATCATTTTATTGGGAGGGAACTCTTACAAATCTTATAACAATCCATCATTCAATTGTATTAAGCACACTTGTGCCTACGTTGCCATCATCACTTCCCAAACATTTTCTTCTACTTGAGCCCTTGGTATCAGCTCCTCTCTTTTCCCTTCCCTCCCTTGTGAATCTTGTATCAATTATATATTATTATTGTTCTTTCATGTCTTACATCATCCATTGTCTCCCTTTACCCACATTTCTGCTATCAGTCCCCCTTGGGAGTGGGCGTGAGGCTATATATCCAACCTTGTGATGGATATGTCCCTTACTGCCCTACCTCCACTCCCTACCCTCATGATATTACTACTTCCACTACTATTCCTGAGGGTTTTATCTGTCCTAAATTCCATGTGTTGAGAAATTTTATCTGTACCAATGTATGTATTCTGGTCCAGCTGGATTTTTAAGGTAGAACTGGGTCATAGTAGTGGAGGGGAAGCATTCAGGAACTAGAGGAACAATGTGTGTTTTGTTGGTGCTATACTGCACCCTTGTTAAATCGTCCCTTCCTTGTCACCCTTCCATGGGGGGAAGGACTTTGAGATTTTACACACACACACACACACACACACAC
>NW_022103928.1:34313007-34320378 GCF_000313985.2 Echinops telfairi | reverse complement strand
TCCTTGTCACCCTTCCATGGGGGGAAGGACTTTGAGATTTTACACACACACACACACACACACACACCATAAAAAAATGTGAAAAGAAACCAAACTTGATTGGTTACCATGGGTGAAGGAGAAAGAGTTGCTGCTTAGGGGAATTGAGTTATGTGAATGGTAGTGGAATGATTTGGAATGTTGTGTGTATTTTTGTCACTATTAAAAATAATAATTACACAAATAACAAGGAGTACAAGGAAGAAGGAAATGTTCTAAAGCTGATTGTGGTAAAGATTGGACAACTCTTCTTGATGTGACTGAACTATTGAACTGTATTATGTGTGGATGAAGTGCCAATAAAGCTGTCAAAAGAACATATGAATGGCCTTTGTTATTAAACATAACAATCATGAAAGCTAATGTTTGTTGAGTGCTTACCATGCAAGAGACACTGTGCTAAGAGGTTTTCAACATTGTGTCTTTTAATCCCTAACAACATCGACACCCTAGGTATGACAGCTATTCTCATTTTGAAGAAAGCTAAACCACCAGCAAGATGAATTAACTGCTTAAAACCACACGGGTGGTTCTAGACCCCTTACCCATCAGCTCTAGACATCGGTCTGAGTGGCTATAAAAGGAGGGAAAGTAAAAGGGAAGTGCACTTGGATTATTTAGTGACATCCAAATTCGTTTCAAACAAGCGGAAAACCCCCACACAGCTGGTCAGTGGTAGGACTACTCAAACTCAGTCTGTTTGGCTCCAAAGTCCAATCTCTTAGGCAGCAGATGAAATGCTAAAAAGAGTAAAGATCTACGGTCTACACTGGCCAACCTATAAAATTTCAAGACAAAGAGGCACGAGAACTTGCGAAATCACATATGGGATGTCGTGGCATACAATCGATGCCACATTCCTTATTCCTTCGTGTTTGTTACTTGATACACTCTGCTTTCCCCATCTCAGTAAAGGACTATGCTTTTAATGATCTCCCCTTCCCCTTTGTCCATATCCTCAGAGGTAAAGATTATAAACAAAAAAATTAATTTATTAGTATTACCAATGATTTAGAGTGATTAAAAAGTATATATGCTTACATGTTCCAAGAAATAGAGGTGATATATTGCAAAATTTCTAGACAATTCTCTTAAGACAATATAAACTGTCCAGTACAGACAATAAAGCCCCTGCTTAAGTACCTTAAGCAAAAGTCTCACTTGAGCTTCTTGGTTGTGTTCGGTGCCCTCGGGTCAGTTCCTACTCACAGGGACCGTATGTACAACAGAATAAAGCACTGCCCCGTCCTGTGCCATCCTCACAATGATTCCCATGAGGTCTTTAAGCAGTGGTTAATTACCTGTCCCGGGTCATGTGGGCGTGCGTCTGACACTTCAAGAAGCGCAGTCCATTTAATTCTATGACAGATTGAGTTCAGTGTGCCAGGCCAGATTGACGCGAGAAACAAATCCAGTGACACTCATCTATCATACATCCTCGTGTAGAAGCTGAGGTTTTCAGCACATTTTTTATGCAGTTTTGGTGGTAAAATTAGATACCTCGGCAATTATTCGTGTCGGCTTATACTTGAATATATACAGTATGTATAAGAAAGAGCTTCATATCAAGAAGTAATTGTATATCAGGAAAACAACACAGCTCAGTACAATGCAAGTCCTTAAGTCCGATACTAGTCCATAAGTCCCTCTTCAGCCTCACACAGCCACATGCAATGATGTGGAAGGCAGGAAGATCACGGGCCTGTGGGAGCAAAGTCCCATGGATCCAACGGCAGTGGACGTATCTCCAAGGTTCTAGCAGCAACCAGGGTCCACCGGCAGAAAGACGAAGGCAGGTGGGGAGTGGGAGGAGGTTCCCAGGGCCCTCCTTACGAGAAGGCCATGCCGGCAAGGAGGCACCCTCAGGCTGTAAGCTGATTGACAGGTTGAATACCACCCCTACATTTTTACATATTTTCAAGTTGGCATGAAATTGTGTAACTACAACAAAAATCGTTTAGCATCTGGCAGAGTAAGGACCCCTGGTGGCATAGTGGTTATGCGGTAGGCTGTGATCTATGAGGTCAGCCGTTCCAATCACCAGTGGCTCCACGGGCTTTCCACTCCCATAAACAGTTAGTCTCAGAAACTATAGCGTTACTGCGAGTCAGTATTGACTCAATGGCAGTGAATTATTTTTGTTTTTGCTTTAGGTGCCAATGTATTATCAGAAATTCACCTATGTGTCATTTTCAAGAACCTGTCTGGATCTTTTCCCCTTTTGTATCACAAGAATCAGTAAAAATTTACTCATTTGATTATATCTGGTAATTTGGTGGGATAATTTAGAATCAAATCCAATAATTTAGGGATAACCAGTAAAAAATTAAGATAAAATAATTTAGGAATAACTCAGAGGTGTCAAAGTTTAATTGTGCCCAATCAAGTGTTCAATGGCTATTTTTTTGGAGAAACTGACCAGAGCCAATTATCTGTGGATGTCCTTGAATCTACATCCTTTTGGGTAGGAGCTGGATATGGTAAACATTTGCACCACACAAGGACTCCACATCAGGGATCAACTCGTTGGTACAGAATCAATTCCATCTCATATTGCCCCTGGAGGACACAGGAGAGCCTCCCCGCAGAGCTTCCACGGCTGTAAATCTTTAGGAAAGTTTTTTTTCACGTGTAGTGGCTGATGAATTTGAACCACTGACCTTTCAATTAGTGTTTTAACCACTGTGAAACCAGGACTTTTAATTTAGTGATACCACACCACACCCATTGCCACGGAGTCCAAGTCTGACTATAGCAACCCTCTGGCAGAACACAACTGTCCCATCGAGCTTCCAAGGCCAGATAGAAGCAGACTGCTACATCTTTCTCTCAGGAAGAGATGGCAGGCTCGAATTGCCATCTTTTGCTCAGCACGTCAGTGTTTGACCATTGCTCCACCAAGGCTCCTTTACATTGAGGCTCTCAATTACCATTGAGTCAATTCTGACTCACAGCAATCCTATCAGACAGAGTAGAACTGCCCCTGCGTGTTTCTGAGTCTACTCCTGTAAAGCGCTAGTCTCAGAAACCCACAGAAGCAGTTCCTACCCTGTCCTATAGGGTCACTATGAGACCCAATCGACGAGCTGGCAGTGAGCGAGCAATGTCTGAAAGTGCCTGTCTCCCCACACCCTCACTCGCATTTGTTGTTTCCCGTGTGTGTGTGTGTGTGTGTGTGTGTGTGTGTGTGTGTGTGTGTGTGTGCTGCACACGCGTGCTGAAACAGTCTTATTGGCATATAATTCACTGATCATGCAATTCAGTAGTTCAATCACATTTTTAAAAGAGATGTATAATCATCACCACACTCAATTTTAGAACATGTCTTTTTGTTTCTTTCCTGCACTCATTGTTATTAGCTGATTTTGTGGGGGGTGGGGGGTATTTGTTTTTGAACTCTACTGTTGAGGCAAGGGTACGATAATATCTCATTGCTGTTTTGATTGGCATCTCTCGAATGACTAATGACTGAGAGCGTTTCTTCCTGTTCATTGGCCGCCTGAGTGTTTTCTTTGGTGAGCTGTCTGTGTCCTCTGCTCATTCTTAATTGGTCTTTGTCATTCAGTTGTTGAAGTGTTTGAGTTTTCTATCCATTTCAGAAATTAGTCCCTTGTTCAAAATGTCCAGGCCGAAACATTGTTTTCAGTGGGTGGATGCTCTTTTTACTCTTTGGGTGAAACGTTTCAATGCACAGAAGAGTCTGCTTTTTAGAAGGTTCTCGTCAGAGCGTATGCTGTCTGCTGATTGTGTGTGTTTTCATTTCATTTCATAACACCTGAGAGTGTAATTAATTACGTTTAAAGCTCTGATGATGCTCTTGAGGAGTCATAACGGTGCAGTTGTTATGTGTTGGACTGATAACCACAAGATCAGCAGTTTGAAACCACCAGTCCCTCTATGGGAGAAAGATGACACTTTCTACTCCTGTCAAGAAACCCACAGGGCTGTTCTGTGCTGTCCTAGAGAGCAACTCTGAGCTGAAACTAGACTCAATGACAGCAAGTTTGGTGATGCCCTGAGGGATTGCCCTGTCAGACAACTGTCCCTCAGTCATGACAGAAGCACTGGAACCCAGGCAGGGGTTCTTAGCCTGAGCAATATTGACACTTTGGAGTTGATAATTCCTTGCCTTTAAAGCACTCTCATCTACAGTATCGAGCTTCGACTCCATTCCTGGTTTCAAACACTGGAAGCATTCTGATCACTCCTCCAGTTGTAACAACCCCCAAATGTTCTCAAGTGCTTTCTGGGGGCACACTTGTGCCACGTTGAGAGCCACTGCTTGGAGAGGACAAAAGAGTATGGCTCTTTTGCGGGTGTGGAGTCCAATGGGAAGCAGAGAAGGTCGGAGGTGTCTCGAGACTTCCTCAATGGACTAGGAAGTGTCAAAAGAAGGGGAATTCCTCCAGGCGGAATGCATTGCACTACTCTGTTACCAGAGTAAAGTCCTCTTGGGCAAATGCGCGAGAGTCAAGCATGCACACCTGCACCTCGGCCACATCCCTACTTGGCAGCTCACGCGTCACCACTCCCACCTAAGCTTGCCAAGCCCCCAATTCAAACTCATTGGCATCGAGCCAATGCTGACGCATAGCAGCTCCCTGCGGGTTTCCAAGGCTGCAACTGTTTATGGGAGGAGAACACCCCGTCTTTCTCCCAAGGAGCTGCGGGTGGTTTCAAACTGCCAACCCTGACGATCATAGCTCAATGCGTAACCCCTACCACCAGCAGACAGCGTCTCTGGCTATCCCTGGATTTGAGTAGAAGTTTTAGGGAAATAGAGCTCTTTGATAGAATGGCAGAAACCTATACTGATCAATTGACTGGTTTCAGCTCCTAGAAAATGGTCTGACACCCAGTAGGCACAGTGACTGCCCAATAGGACCACCGAGAGCCCCAGCGAATCTGGCCACCGGCTCACACGCACAGGCAGGTCTTCTCGGCAGCTGCTGGAGCGGCTGCCCTGGGAGGGCGGCCCTGTACTTCCCAGCAGCTCAAATGCTAAGTAAACGAACATTTCTTAAAGTGGGACGGCAGCAAAGCCTGCTGACAGACTCCTTTTTATTGTTGACCGGTGCCACTAGCTGCTTGGGTGAACCCTGCTCCTCCCAGGTACAGCCAATGGTTCGGGGCCCCTGAGGCAACCCAGTCGGTTAAACCTCTTATCTAGCTGCCCTGCGGGTGCGGGGTGGCCTCTTGCAGATAGCAGACCGCGTCCGTCCGCTGGGTGCGGTCTCAGCACCCAAGCTACACGGTTTGCCTTGTTTTTTCCCTTCCCTTCTCCTGGGCCCTCCCTCTCCATCTGCTCCCCTCCCCAACATGGCCCATGGATACACACAAGAGAAGGAGCACATGGATACTCTCCCACAAGGCAGTTGTATTAGGAGTTTGTACTTTTGCTCTATTCTGATACATTTATTTTTTTTTTTTTAAAAAGCCATTTGGCTGGGGGCTCTTACAGCTCTTATCGCAATCCATACATCCATCCATTGGGTCAAGCACATTTGTACATATGTTGCCATCATCATTTTCAAAACATTTTCTTCTACCTGAGCCCTTAGTATCAACTCATCCCCCCCTAACCCTCCCTCATGAACCCTTGATAATTTATAAATTATTATTATTTTTTTTATGTCTTACACTGACCACTGTCTCCCTTCACCAACTTTTCTGTTGTCCATCCCCCTGGGAGGGGTTATAGGATGATCATGTGATTGGTTCCCCCTTTCTCCCGACACCTTCCCCTTACCCTCCTGGTATCCCTACTCTCATTATTGGTCCTGAGAGGTTTACCTGTCCTAGATTCCCTGTGTTGCGAGCTCTTATCTGTATCAGTATACATGCTCTGGTCTAGCCAGATTTATAAGGTAGAACTGGGGTCATGATATTGGTGGGGAGGAAGCATTAAAAAACTAGAGGAAAGTTGTATGTTTCCTCGGCACTATCCTGCACCCTGAATGGCTCACTTCTCTCCCACTTTCTCTTCCAGTGTGACACCACTTTCGTGAGCATATGCATTCCCCCCAGGCAAAATCAGGCAGGCTTGTAGATTCCTGCTCACCCACCCAATCAAGAGCTCCCTGCCCTCCCCCGCCCCCCCCCTTCTGCACAGACCCACCCACATTCATCCACTTTAAAACAACCTGGCAATAGATCAAGTAAGTGAAAAAGTACAAAATCCTAAACGAACAAATACAAGTGCCTTGTGGGTAAGGATTTTTGCTCCTTCTCTTGTGTGTATAAGTGTATAAAGTGTGAAATTAAGAAATCTCTTAAGACAAATAAAAATGATAATGCAACATACCAAAACCTTTGGGACACAGCAAAAAGAGGTAAGGAACTGACATACTTTCTTAGACTTGGGTGGAATCACCGTGGTGTGAGAAGAGGCAGATGTTTGCTATCCCAAGGTTATGGAATTGGTGCTCTACAGACCTGATTCAGATCTCTTGCTTTGAGGGTGCCCAATGAACAGTGGTCTAGGACTCCCACATATTTACTATTTTAATGCTCTTCATGCATTCTTACAACAAGTATTAGTCTAGCAGGCATGGTTTTGTTTCTGAGAAGAGTGCTATTGAAAGTTTTGCCTTATCAACAACCCACATTGTTTATGTGAATAGTGTCCAGTCACTCAGTAGTTTAATCGGTACAAGTCAGCATACCATGTATTATGGCAGGAAAAGTCAGCCTACACATGTATAATTTCCTTTTCTCAACAGTTTTTTAAAAATTCTATACTGTTAGCTAAATTAACAACACTATCACCAGTATGTTATGTCCCAAGGGGATGATTTATAATGTTCTCTATCATAAAATGTTAATGACCCAAAACCCACTTGTAACATAATTGGACAGTCCCTCTCAGAAGAGCCACATGGGAGTGATGATAAATCCAGGGGGCGGTATAGTACTGATAAGCCATATAATATCCTCTAGTTCTTTAATATTTCCTCCCCTTACTATTATGGTTTTAATTTGTTTTACCACATTAATCATGTTAGAGTTGCATATGTTCATTTGAATATTTAAGATCATTCAGGACATGAAAGCCAACATAGATAGTCCTTCAGAAATAGTCACAGGGGTAATGGTTCCCTGAGGGTACTGAAAGAGGGTGGGGGTAGGGGGTATAGGGAGCTCATAGCATTGATGACTGTATAACCCCATTGATTAGATCAAACAACAGAATTGTATCTGCTTTCTTTTTCATTGAGCTTTTTCATCTATTTTTTAAATCATTTTATTAGGGGCTCAAACAACTCTTATCACAATCCATACATACATCAATTGTGTAAAGCGCATTTGTACATTCATTGCCCTCATCATTCT
>NW_022103928.1:34311295-34312497 GCF_000313985.2 Echinops telfairi | reverse complement strand
TTGGTATGTTTTCTTTTTTAGTCTGCTTCCTGTTCGTGTTTTGTATTATTTTCTGTATATAAAACCCAGGATAGATAAATCTCTAGAGACAGTAATTGGATCAATGATTTCCTAGGGACATGTCAGAAGGTAGACATGAGTAAGAACCAATGGTGCTGAAGGAAGAAGTTTAAACTGCACTGAACGCATTAGCCAAAAACAAGGCTCCAGTAATTGAAATGTTTCAGAAAGCTGTAGAAGCTCTGGAAACACTTACTCGTCTTTGACCAACTGTGGTAGTTACATAATCTGTTTTCAACTTGAGAGGAATTAAGAGTGAAGGAGTGGAGTTTAGCCTGTCAATCAGGTGGCAGCTTGATGACCTCATTTGGAGGCACTAAGGAGATAAATAGCTCACTGGAGGTGTCACACACACTGACTCTCTGGGAGACATTGCAGCTGACAAGACACATGCAACTACTGTAGTGCCCTGTGCTGGAGGAGGCACATGGAGACCCCTGCCAGCGCTGAGATGTTTACAATGCCACTGGATCTACAAGACTTCCCACCCACTGGCCTGTGATCTTCCACATGAGTCTGAAGAGGACTTTATAGATTGATATCGGACATATGGGCTAATATCGGATTTGTGGACTTGATCTGGACTGGGCTGGGATGCTTTCTTAATGTACAATTACTCTTTATATAAAGCTCTTTCTTATACACATATGAGTGTCTACGAATTTGTTTCTCTAGTCAACCCAGACTAACACACCAACTGACTGGAAGAGATCCATATTTGTGCCCATTCAAAAGAAAGGTGATCCAGCAGAATGCTCAAACTATAGAACAGTATCATTGATATCGCACACAAGTAAATTTTTGCTTAAGATCATTCAACAACAGTTTCTGCAGTACATTGACAGGGAAATTCCAGAAGTTCAGGCTGGATTCAGAAGAATATATGGAACAAGGAACACCACTGTTGATGTCAAATGAATCTTGGCTCAAAGCAGAGAATACCAAAATGGTGTTTACTTGTGTTTCATTGACGATGCAGAGGCGTTAGATTGTGTGGACCAAAATAAATTGTGGATAACCTGGAGAAGAATGGGAATTCCAGAAGACTTCATTGTGCTCATGAGGAACTTGTACATGGATCAAGAGGCAGTTGTGTGAACAGAAGAAGAAATTACTGAATAGTTAAAATCAGGAAAGGTGTG
>NW_022103928.1:34307695-34310696 GCF_000313985.2 Echinops telfairi | reverse complement strand
GCCCTGGATTCTCTGTGTTTCCAGTTCCTATCTGTACCAGTGTACATCCTCTGGTCTAGCCAGACTTACAAGGTAGAATTCGGATCATGATAGTGGGGATGGGGAGGAAGCATTTAGGAACTAGAGGAAAGTTGTATTTTACCATAGTGAATGATGGGGGGAGTGCGGCGTAGAGACCCAGAGCCCATTTGTAGGCCACTTGAGATCCCCTTGCAGAGGGGTCTCGGGGAGGAGATGAGCCAGTCAGGGTGCGATGTAGCAACGATGAATTTAAGCACTTTTTGAAGATCAAGATTGGTAGCCTTCAGTATGGATTACAGCTCAATGTAAGGAAGACCAAAATCCTCACAACTAGACCAATAGTTAACATCATGATAAATGGAGAAAAGGTCAAAGTTGTCAAGGATTTTGTTTTGCTTAGATCCACAATCGATGCTCATGGAAGCAGCAGTCAAGAGATCAAAAGACATATTGCATCAGGTATATGCTGCACAAGACCTCTTGAGAGTAGTGAAGAGCAAGGATGTTACTTTGAGGACTAAGGTGCGCCTGACCCAAGCCATGGCATTCTCCATTGCATCGTGTGAATGTGAAAGTTGAACATTGAATAAAGAAGACCAAAGAAGAATTGATGCATTTGAATTGTGGTGCTGGGGAAGAATATTGAAAATACCATGATCTGCTAAAAGGACAAACCAACCTGTATTGGAAGAAGTAAGGCCAGAGTCCTCCTTAGAGGCAAGGATGGCAAGACTTCATCTGACATACTGTGGACATATTATTAGGTGAGACTAGGCCTTGGGGAAGGACATCCTGTTAGGTAAGATGAAAGGGCAGTGCAAGAAAGGAAGGCCTTCAGAGAGGTGGATTGACACAGTGGCTGCATCAATGAGCTTAGGCCTAGGGACAATCGTGAGGATGGCACGGGACTGTGCGGTGTTTTGTTCTGTCGTGTTCAGAACCGCTATGGGTTGGCACCAGTCCCATGGAACCTGAAAACAACAGGGGAATGTCAGGGAGGTGGGGGTGGGGGGGAAGCAGGCAGGAAAAGGGAGCTAATGACCATCAAGAGAAGAAAATGTTCTGAATTTGATTGTGGTGATGATTGCACACTTAGTATGATTGAACAATGAAATTGTGTGAATAATTAAATTGTGAAATGATATGAATTATATGCCAATAAAACTTTTTTTCAAAGAGAAATAGAAAATTCAGGGAACAGGAAAGAACTTCGATATCTCTGTTACCTATTTTTATAAAACTGTAGATAATCTGACTGTAACACAAAGGGAGGCATTGGGGAACCCACCAGACGCTCCCCAGTAGAAACATAAGCTTCTTGGAAATCCTATGGGGCAGATTTGTTCTGTCCTACAGGTTCACTGTGTGTTGAGTCAATTTGATAGCAATGAGTTTGAGTTTTCTAAATAGAAACTCAATGGTTCCTGCATAGTGACCCCCCCTTTCAGTCTTCCTGCTGTCCCTGGTACCCATATGCTTGCCTGTTCTAGGTATATATTGTAAGGTCCGAAACATCTATTCTTTTGTGTGTGGCTTCTTGCGTTCAGGATGTTTTCAAGGTCTATCCACATCATAAAATGTATCAGGTCTTAATTTCTCTTGCTGGTTCAGAAGCATTCCTTTGTATCAATGAACCTTGAAAACAGTATACCATGTGAAATTTTCCTAAACCAAATGGACATTATTGTATGATCCCTTTCAGATCAGATACCTAGAACGGAGACTAAAGTTTATTCATCGCTACCAGGGGCGACGGGGAGAAAAATTGCAGTTATTACTGAAAGGCAACTAAGGTTCGGTTTGAGATGATGAAAAACATTTCGAAATGAGTCGTGGTGGCATAACATGATGTCACTAAATGTCACCAAATACTAGATTTCAAAATGGTTAACATTTGTTATATTTTTTACCACAATAACATTCCACTTACAAACTAAGGATGACAGCAGTGCAGGAGAAGTATAATAAAATGCTAAAACTATTAGAGAGGGAGAACCTCCCCAATCATATAATAAAATTGTGGAAAAGGAAAAAAAATGATGGCAAGAAAGCAAAATAAATAAGCAAAACCCCAAACCATCTGCTGTTGAGTCAACTACATCTCAATAATACTAAAGGGCAGAGTGCAGCTGGCCCACAGTGTCTTCAAAGCTATTAATCTTTCTAGAAACAGACTGCCCCATCTCTCTCTTGCGGAGCAGCTGATGGGTTCCAACCACAAACTTTCTATCAGTGGCTAGGTTGTGCCACCAGGATAGCTCATAAATAAGCAAAAAATACAAATCAAGATGACAGCAATGAAGAACCATCTTGCTGTGCTCATAATAAATATGAATGATTAGACAATGATTTTCTGATTGTGTAAGGGAGTGGGGGAGACGAAAATGTCATTAATGGGAGGGTCCTGGGTGAGTATAGCTTGGAGTGTGTCTGGGTTTGAAATGTCAGCTGCAAGATGTTGACATCCACATTGATAGCTTTGCTTCACACCTTCTCCCTGCGTTCCAGATTTTTATACTGAACTACCTATGTGATGGAGCCCTGATGGTGCAGTGGTTAACCGTTGGGCTGCTAAATGCAAGGGCAGCAGTTTGAAACCACAATATATATGTAAATGTGTGTTATAAGTATCTCGTATTACAGTGTATAATCTGGTGGTAAGTACTAAATAGGAAAAGCAAATCTAAGCAGGATAAGGGATATGAAGGAAGGCTAAGAGTGGAGAGAGGGAGTCATGAACAACCCCGAAGAGGAGGTAAGTGAAGAAAGCACTGAAGAGAGTGAAAAAAGTTGCAGACTTGTCTTGGACATTTACATGGGCCAGGCTGTGCTGTCCTATAGGGTTGATAAGAATTGGAACAGGCTCAATGGCAGTGGGTTGGGGTTGGCAGCGATGTGGGTTGTTTCCTATGTGATGTTTCCACTGGGACGGCTGTGTTCGTCTGGGTAGCCTTGAGAAACAAATCCATGGACACACATA
>NW_022103928.1:34306191-34307088 GCF_000313985.2 Echinops telfairi | reverse complement strand
CCACACAGAGGCCTCATTGGCTATGATCTGATTGACAAGCTAGATTCCACCCCTCAAATTGACAAACGATTATATATCTACCACAATGTCTAATGTACTTCTCAAATTTACCATATCCCACACTAAACTCCTCCTCCTGATCATCTCAGTGAATTCAAACATCGTTCTTTCCATTGATCAGGTCAAAACCCAGAGAATCATACTTGATTCTTCTTTTCTCTGACACTAAAGTCTGTCTACAACTGTTAAACTTTTAACTATATCTAGAATATGACTGTAGCTTACTTTTTATATTTTTACTTCACTTACTGCTACCATCCTGGTCCAAGCAGCATTACTTCTAGCCTGGATTATTATAGTAACTAGCTGATTGGATTCTAAGCTTCTTCCCTTCCTTGCATAAGTCTACCCTTGACACATTTATCAGATTATACATTTTTAAATCTAAACCAACTCACTTCCCCTTTCTAATGGATTCACTCCAACTCAATCAAGTTAGAGTCGTTACCAGGCATTGCTCAATTTTCGGGCAGGGGCAGGGCCTGTCACCGCTCTCTGGACTGCACTCCCAGCCTCCATCCCTTCACTCTCTTCTGTTCTGTCTCCACTTACCTCCTCCTCAGGGTTGTTCATGACTCCCTCTCTCCAATCTTAGCCTTCCTGCACATCCCTTATCCTGCTTAGATTTCCCTCCACCCACTCCTCAGTTGTCCATCCCCCAGGGAGGAGGCCACACATAGTTCCCTGTAATCGGCTCCCTCGTTCCTACCCATTCTCCCTCTACCCTCCCTGTATCACCACTCACACCACTGGTCCCGTAGGAATCATCCACCCTGGATTCCCTGTATTTCCAGCTCCCTTCTGTACCAGTGTACATCCTCTGGTCCAGCCAGACTT
>NW_022103928.1:34304558-34306091 GCF_000313985.2 Echinops telfairi | reverse complement strand
GAAAATAATTTTATGGTTGGGGGGTCACCACTACATGAGGAACTGTATTAAAGGGTTGCGACATTAGGAAGGTTGAGAACCACTGTGCTAGATGTTGAGATAACATTCTCAAAAGCTCATTGCCATCCAGTTGATGCCAACTCATAGCAACCCTATAGGACAGGGTAAAACTGCCCCTGTGAGTTTCTGAGATCATAATTCTTTACAGAATTATTTATGGAGTAGAAAACCCTATCTTTCTCTCACAGAGGGGCTAGTGGTTTCAAACTGGACCTTGAGGATGGCAACCCTATGCATAACCACTATGCCACCAAGGATCCTCTAATCTAGTGGGCTAAATAAATTAATAACCATAATGATTATAAAACCATTCCAAGGCCAATACTCTTTGAACAAAGATTTCTGAGGCAGGTAACCTCTCATAGATATTATGAGTGGCAGGATTCCTTACTGATACTGTATGGGATTTCAGTTGAAAGGTCTTCTCAAACTGTGAACTTTCAAACACATACCCAGTGAGACATATATATAGATGTATATATAACACCTGCCCAGTGAGACATATATATAACACCTACCCAGTGAGACATACATGTATACAAGTAAAGTCAGTTCGTTTAAAACTCCCAGCCACTCTGCAGGAGAAAGTTGTAAAAGCCCACAGGGGCAGTTCTACACTGTATGACAGCATCTCTGTGAGTTAGGTATAGGCCAAGAAACGTATGTTAGAACGGAAACTACATTCTCCTGGCTGATCATTCTATTTATAAAAAGGCTTTTTCGCTTTCTATTGTGAATTGGGTGAAGGTTTCCAGAGCCGATCATCATTTTTACTTTCATGAAATTGCACACACATTTTGCTTTTCTCACGCTTTACAATCCCCTCAATGTAGCATCACTTATCCCTTTTCCTCACCGGTTCCTGTTTCTAGTCCCCCTTCCCTTACCTTTCTGAACTTGGCCTTTGGGGAAATGCTTCCCTTTTGATCTCCAGTGCTTGATTATTCTAAGGTGCTCAGACCTTACAGGTGACATTGTTCTTCTAACAGCCTGTCTACTGGGGACTGAAAGCTGAGCCACAGGGGAGCTCATTCCTACACCAAAGGGTGACTAAGGGCCACAGTCTCGGGTTCCATCAGCCTCTATCCAACTAGTAAGACTGGTCTCCTTTATGATTTTGAGTTCTGGTCCATTTCCCTCCCCATTCTATCCAGGACCTTCTAATGTGATCTCTTACAGAACTGGGCACCACCTTCTTCTTCTGCTCAGAGTTTGGAGACGGACATTCACATGGTCCGTTAGTCCATTGGACCGATTGTTTCCTGGTGTCTGTTGACTGTCACTCCTCAGTCCTCTGGACAGGGAGGTTTAATAGCTGCACCTTAGATGACCGCTCACAAGATTTTAAGACTCTAGTCACTACTCTCCAAAGCAGGGTGCAGAACCTTGTCTTTGTGAACTACTTTATGCCAATTGACCTGGAGATTGTGGAGCTGAGCCTAGCCTCAGTGGTTCTTTTAAAAAGTTTTGTCT
>NW_022103928.1:34302136-34303533 GCF_000313985.2 Echinops telfairi | reverse complement strand
GCCATCTAGCTGAGAAGCAACAAAGCCCTCATGAAAGAAGCACACAAGCCTGTGTGACCATGAGGTGTCAATGGGATCAGGTATCAGGCATCAAAGACCCAAAACAAAACTAACATACAGACAAATCATATCAAGAGGAATGAGGGGGAGAGCAGAGTGGAGACCCAAAGCCCATCAGTAGTCAATTGGACACCCCCTGTCAGAAAGGCCACAAGGAAGAGATGATCCAGTCAGGATACAGTGTAGCACCTATGAAACACACAACCTTCCTCTAATTCTTTAATGCTTCCTTCCCCAGCCCACTCCCCACTATCATGACCCCAATTCTGTCTTACAAATCTGGCTAGACCAGTACAGATAAGTGCTTACAACACAGGGAATCAAGAGCAGATAAATCCCCCAGGACCAATAAGGGGAACAGTGATACAAGGAGGGGAGGGGAGGTGGGAGGACCAATCACAATAATCGACATATGGTCCCCCCTCTCAGGGGGACAGACAGCAGAAAAGTGGGTGAAAGGATACAGCAGTCGGTGTAAGACATGAAAAAAAAAAGGAGAATTTATAAATTATCAAGGGGACATGGGGGAAGGAGGGGGGAAAAAACGAGGATCTGATACCCAGGGCTCAAGGAGAAAGCAAATGTTTTGGAAAAGATGATGACAATATATGTACAGATGTGTTTGACACAATGGATCCATGTATGGACTGTGATAAGAGCTGTAAGAGCCCCCAATAAAATAAAAATTAACAAGAAATTCTGTCAAGTAATTCTAAAACACTTTTAACATACTAATTATAATGTCCCATGTTTGTTTAAAATAAGTATATAATATGAACTGGATGCAGATGCTCTCAGGCATTTAAAAGAAGAAGATCATGGAACAATTGGTATAGTAGTTACTCTGCTGAAATAAGAGTCCATTGTTTAAATGATACAGGATAGCCCTTTAGCTAATGATCAGTTGCAAGTTAGACCTCTAAGAAGAGAAATTCGATCTGCCTAGAACACTGTGATTTCTTTTCATGTGGATTGAACAGAGGCAATACAGGGATTACATCACAAGGATGCTTAGTGAGTATTACAAATGTAGGGTAGGTGGGAGGAAAGAACCTGAAGGACAACCTGTGGATATTAAGGAAGGAAAAAAACAGGTTTGTTTATAGTAGAGGGTTCCCCCCACCCAAAAAAGGGGGGTGGGGGGAATGCTACGGTAGGCAGAGCTTTGGTAGTACACATTTTTCCCACTAGGTGAGCATGGAGCAACTTGCTCTGAGTTAGTGCACCCAGTGGTGTTGCCTGGGAAGGTTCTCTCTGGTCACAGTGGATTTTTTCATAAAAGCAGTTTTGCTCCAATCAAGTTTTTTGTGATGGCTGATTTAAGAGAACAGCGTGTG
>NW_022103928.1:34283584-34301360 GCF_000313985.2 Echinops telfairi | reverse complement strand
GTTTTGCCACCATGACAATAGACCTGCACACAGAGCCATCTCAATGCAACAGTTGTTGGCAGAAAAGCAGCATGCCTCTCTTGTCCCACACACCTGACTCACCTGACCTCGCTCCATGCGACCTCTTTTTGTTTCTGCCAATGAAAATGGACATGAAAGGACGAGGATTTGACAACATAGAAGAGGTGAAGAAAAAAATGAGGGAGATACTGTCAGCCATCCAAACAGATGAGTTTGAAAATGTTTCGAAAAATGGAATTGAAGATTTGATAAATGTAATAAGTATAATGGAATGTACTATGAAGGTGATAGGTTGTTTTGTAAAAAAAAAACCAAACTAAATATAGATTTGAAAAAAATTCCATTGGGGGAGGGTACTGCCTTCTAGGAGGAGGGTGGACTGATGAAGACTGCCTAAGATGCTCTGTTCAGGGGGAGGCAGGGCACTAATCCACCCATGCGAAGGGTATTATTTATGTCTCCACAGGAAAGGGAAAGAGGGAACAGACCTCATCCCAGAGTGTCTAGCCTTGAGGGCAACACACTGGCATGGAGCAGCAAACTAACAGAGAGGATGGCCGGGCGGGCCCCAGGCTGAGCTACGTTGACCCCTCCCCAGAAGAATGTAATACAGAGGACAGCACTGAGGATATAGCTCAGGGAGAGTATCCGGTCTGTCTACACCTCACGAGAGCAAACTAAGAAGGAAAGAGAGAGAGAACCTCATTAGGGCCCACCCCCCTGAGGATGACATACTGCTCGGAGAAGCCAATGCACAGAAAGGACCACAGGGCTGGCCCGGCCCCTCACTGACCCACAGTGCTACTGGGGACAGCACTGGAGAGATCTAGTGTGGAAAGTACGTCTGGTCTGCACTCCCCACCTCCCACCCCCAGGCAGCAGGGCAAAACACCAAGGGAGAGCAACAGAGCAGCAAGGGAAGCAAAGCCCCCAATGAATCCCGAAAATAGACTTCTGATGCCTGGGGCAGGGCGTGGCGCCTCATCAGGCTCGATGGGAAAACATTCATAAAGGTCAGCAGCAGACAGACCTGGAACTATTTATAGCCTTTCTTTCTTTCTTTTCTTTTTCTCCTGGTCTACCTATATAAGCTATGCAGGATAAAGAACCTCGTGAAGAAAACAACAGGACCAACGGTTCTGGGGTGATATGGGAGAGGAGGATGCGGGAGAAAGTGAGGGGGGAGCCAACAACCTCAAGGACAAGGGAACAAGAAGGGATCTAAATTTGATGGTGAGGAGGGTGTAGAATGCCTAGTAGGGTTTGATCAAGTGCAATGTATCCAAAATGAATTATCGGGAGTTGAATGAAGGCCGAACATGATAGTGGGACAGGAGGAAAGTAAAAGGAAATAGAGGTAAAAACTAAGAGGCAAAAGATATATTTATAGAAATATAAATTTATGCACGTATATTTGTGAATATATTCATTTATAATGCTAGAGATATAGGCCTATGTACATATATATCTTTATGTACATATATTGATATGTTAAACATTAAGATAACAGATGGACCGTGGGCCTCTAGTCAAGGCCGACTTAAACACAAGAACACTTTGGTCTAATAACCTAGCATTCTGTGATTCTCACCTTCCCGACACTTTCGCTGAAGACAAAATGGGTGCATAAGAAAATGTGGTGAACAAATTGGATGGTGCCCAGCAATCAAAAGATATAGCATCTGGGGTCTTAAAGGCTTGAAGTTAGACCAGAAGCCATCTAGCAGGGAAGCAACTAAGCCAACAATGAGGAAGCACACCAGCCTGGGTGATCACAAGGTGTGGAGAGGATCAAGTATCAGGTATCAAATCGATGCAAATGAGGGGGGTCAGAGTGGAGACCCAAAACTCATCTGCAGGCAATTGGACATCCCCTCATAGAAAAGTCACAAGGAAGGGATAATTCAGCCAGAGTGCAGGATAGCACTGACGAAACACACAACATTCCTCTAGTTCTTGAATGCCTCTCGGCCCCCTCCCTCCCACTACCATGACCTCAGTTCTACCTTACAAATCCTGCTAGACCAGAGGACATACATTGGTACAGATAAGAGCTCTCACCACATGGAATCTGGTCAGATGAACCCCTCAGGAACAGTAGTGGGAATAGTGATACCTCTCCTGAGGAGGAAGAACAGTAGAAATGTGGGTGAAGGGAGACAGTGGCTGATATAAGATACGAAATAACAATAATAATATATAGCTGATCAAGGATGCATGAGGGTGAGGAGAGGGAGGGAGGAAAAAGAGGAGCTGATACCAAAGGCTCAAGTAGAAAGACAATGTTTTGAAAATGATGATGGCAACATATGTACAAGTGTGCTTGATACAATTGAATTATGGTTGGCTATAAGATCTGTAAGAGCCCCCAATAAAATGATTAATAATTTTTAAAAGATGCTCTGTTCATCTGAAAACAAGGGTTAGAAATAACTAGGGTGTGGGGCGAGGAATGCCTCACCGTAACCGTCACATGGATAATCTTACCTACAAATCCTGTCAATGTTACTAAAATGAACTTTATTGTCTAAATATATCAAATGAATGCTTCAATCATTATAGATACATTCCCCAAACCAAAACTCAAATTCTCTGTCACCCAGCTGTGGATTCTGACTCATTGTGACCTGTGGGGCAGGGGAGACATGTTCCTGGGGCTTTCCAGAAGGTAACTGTTTATAAGATTTGAAAGTCCCACTGTTCTCCCATTGAGCAGCTGGTGCTTTCCAACTATTGCCCAACACGTCCCCTACTGCGCCGCCAGGGCGTGAGAGAAGTTGTATTTGGGGATTGTTATTTTGGTACCTGTTCTACCATGACTGTGCTAAAAGAGAGTTAACATTCTATTGGCTCATTTTATCTCTTGAAGAAATGCTGATTACAGGGTCAATAACAGTAGTGTTTCTTACAAGTCGCCCAGGATAATTATTATTTGTCATGGGCACAAGGGTGGCATTTTTGCTGGCTGGAGCATGAGTGTCGCTTAATGACTTAGATGTTGACTTTAAATGTTAATGCTGTGCTCTTACACCAGCAGATAAACTAAAGAAGCTGTTTTTGACATAGGCCAATTAGATGAAATAGCCACATTCTAAAGGGAGGTGATGAAACTAGTCCTTCATTATTGCCAAAGTGGCACTGCAGTCACAAATGCTTTGGTGCCTTACTCCATGATTATGTGATTGACTGATTAAAGAGAAAGAAGAAACAAAGTGTAAGGTGGTTTAGGCCCTAATACTCTTTATCACTGGTCCTACGCTTTCAGAGTTTTCCAATAAGAGACTATTGAGATATACTTGAAAAGTACATTGTCAAAATTTTAGTAATAGGTTAGACATTCAAAATACTTGAAATATAAATTTTTCTACAAAATCATGAAGGTTTTTACCATGGGAAAGATCAACCCAATCTTATTTAAAAGGCGCAGTTTTGTGTAGGTTTCAGACCAGCACTGCACATTCCTCCAGGGAACAGTAATAGCTCCATTCCTCCAACCCAGTATTTAAAGACATAGGCACATGTTGATAGATAGTGACAGGGTTAAGTTTATTTCACAGTTGAAGATTGATTTTTTAAATCCCTGGCTCTATTGTCCAGACTCTCATAAATAAGCCTCAATCTATCATGTCGAAGACATCAAACATGATAAAAGGAACATATGTGAACTTTGATATGGCTAAGGGATCATGAATATATTTCATTGTTGATAATTTTTCATTCTTAGCCTCTATATAATTAAAAGTAAATAAAAATAAACAAACTTGAGGACAAAAGCCAAATCAATTCAAGATTTTTTTTTTACCAACTTCTACAGTCAGAAATTGATCAAACATGCAATTAAAATGCACTGATAACTACTGGTCCTTGGAATTACAAAGTTGGAAGCAAAGAAGGATTTGTAGTCTAGAAAAGAACGATGGAATATATGTACTAATTAATATGTTGGATACAGTTGATATATGGTTTGTAAGAGTCGTAAGAGCCCCCAATATAATGGGGGGAAGATAATACACACTGTCAGGGCTATCCAGCACTTGCTGCCAGGTACTGAAAAAAAAAAGAAGAAGAAGAAGAAGAAGGATTTGTATGGCCTTGGTAATAGACACTGGGACCAGGAATTACATGATAGAAAGACCAAGAGCTGTTTCATTACTAATACCTTTCTTTAGCAACATCAATAGTGCCTATACTTCATCAGACGAGATGCCCATGAATATGGGTCATGTTCACTGCATCTCTAGTAAGAGGTGATGGAGAAACTCAACATAAGCTGTGAAAACAAGAGGAGAGGTGGACAGTAGAACAGACCATTAATTGTTCATATGCAAGTTCAAGTGGAAGCTGGAGTCCACAAGAGGTAACATATGACCTTGAGTATATCCCACTTCAATTTAGAGACTATCTCAAGAATAGATGTGATGCATTGAACACTAATGATCTAAGACAAAGTGTAGGATGACATCAAGGAATTAAATAAGAAGAAAGTAAAATGTCATTAAAAAGATAGGATAGAAAAAAAGACCAAAATGAATGTCAGAAAAGACTCTGAAATTTGTTCTTGAATGTAGAATAATTGAAACAAATGAAAGAAATAACTAAGTAAAAGAACTGAACATATTTCATAGGGTAACTTGAGAAAACAAATTATATAATAAAATGTGCAAAGATCTAGAATAAGTCAACAAAAAGAGGGGGGAAATCCTTGGCATTTCCCAAACTGGAAGGACTGAAGTTGCAATTTTAAAGGGGTCGACAGGCAAAAAATGAATTGACACAGAAAACAAAGAAAAATGGAAGGAATACATAGAATCACTGTACCAAAAAAAATGGTGGATGTTCAACCATTTCAGAAGGTAGCCTATGACCAAGAGCTGATCGTATTTAAGTAAGAAGTCTAAGGTGCACTGAAGGCATTGCAGAAGAACAAGGGTCCAGGAAGTGTAATGTCTTAACAAACAAGTCTAGACTGCAAGGGGCTCAAACACGGCAATGATTAAGAGGGTGACACAGGACTAAGCAGTATTTTGTTCTGTTTCTCACGAGGTCATTGGGAGCTGGAACCAACCCCACAGTGCCTAATGTTAGCAATATACAAGGGTAAGTAAAAAGTAGTCCTACAAAATTAGTTAAAACCTCACTGCCATCGAGGGCATTCCAACTCATAGCAGCCCTATCGGCAGGGTACAGCTGCCCCTTTGGGTTTGCAAGACTGTAACTCTTTATGGAGTAGAAAGCCCCATTTGTCCCCCATGGAGCCACTGGTGTTTCAAAGGGCTAACCTTGAGGTTGACAGCCCAATGTATAACCCACTATGCCACCAGACTTCTACAAAATTATCAGAACTTTTGTTAAACAAAACTATCAAAATGTGAAGCAATTGTTTCTTGATATATCTTCCATCTAGGCCTGTATCGCTCAGAAGAGAGTTTTTCCATCTCTTAACCTTTCCCCAAAGAATCCTGTGGTCTTCAATTTATTCCAGATCAAAAAGTCATTTGGAGCATCCTTCAGAGACTCAAAATTGTGCTCTTTTAAAATTATTCTTTGAGTTTGGGGACTAAAAGAAGTCTGAAACAACAAGCCCAGGGCTGTAGATGGGTGAACGTTTCACAATCCAAGTCTCATAGAACAGCTCTGCTACCCTCAAAGGAAAAGCAGAAGCCTTATGAAGGTGGAGCACCTAGGATTTGGGCCTGGGAAATGAACCACAAGGATTATCAACTCCTGTTCACTATTGAAGCATCGCAACAAACAAAAGGTAAAAGTTGAGTTAATTGAACCTAAGACGCGTTGGCATGTGGCAGGTTAGAAGTAGAACTCGAGATTGAATCAAGATTCTGATGTCTATTCCTGCATCTTGGAGTATGAGCCTCTGTAGCTCACTGGAATTAGAGCTCATGGTTTCAATTACGTTTGATGGCAAATTAGCTAATGAACAGAAGAAAGGTAATGCTTAAGAAGAGAAATTCAACCTGGGCTATAAAAAAAAAGAATTTTCTTAAAGGAGCCCAGGCTATATGCTATCCAATAAGACAACAGGATGACTTACTGGATGAGAGTCCACAAGAATAAAAATCTTTGCTTTTTCAGGGTGGATAGAAGAAACCAGATTAGAAGACTTTGTATCTGCTTGACTTCAAGGAAAGAGACATTTTATGTTTTTCTCTATACTTATTTAATTCTCACTACTCAGATTTCTCCCTAGAGCAGATACAAATCCTTAAATTTCAGACTCAAAAGCAGCTTAAACTTGACTGAGTTTTCTAGTAAATAGGAAAAAACATGATTCTCCTTTAGCTATAGTACTATGACAAGCTTTCTCAGGCCTGCCACATCAGAAATAAAAAGGAATTAGTTCCTCCAAGGGAATGCTTGCTAGTTTGTGTCTCATTCGAGATAGAAAGTAGGGTCACAAGCACAGTCCAATCTAGTCAAGCCTACAAAACAGTGGAAGCAGGACAAAGCCTGTTAGTGGTGGAGTAGAACCCTAAGTAAATAGCTTCTTCTCTCCACCATCCTCCCCAAGGATGTCAACCAGGGTGGAATTGTTTCAGACTAAAGAGACTCGCTTTGCTCTGAAAGCATGAAAGAACCCAGGTCCTACCTCTCACAGAATCCCAGAAACATATTCACAATATAAGCAACATTACTTTGAAGTTAAAATCTGGAGAAATGTAAAAAGAAAAAAAGTCACACAGCATTAATATTTGAAGCACCATCTTTCCACAGATATAATCAATTAGATTCTTGTCTATTCTACCTTGTGAGGTCCATATGTTTAGATGTCCTTTAAATTGTTGCAATGAGTAAATATTTGGTTCTCTCATGTGGTCTCCGGTTCCATTTCTGTGATTAAAGCTATATTTTCCAACTGTTGATTCATATTCTTTGTTTCCAATCTTTTCTTTTTAAAAAAATCATTTTATTGGGGGCTCTTATAGCTCTTATCACATATGTACATTCCATACATACATTCATTGTGTCAAGCACATTTGCACATATGTTGCCATCATCATTTTCAAAACATTTTCTTTCTACTTGAGTCCTTGGTACCAGCTCATTCTACCCCCTTCCCTCCCTCATGAACCCTTGATAATTTATAAATTATTATTTGTTTCATGTCTTACACTTATCTGTCCTCCTGGGAGGAGGTTATATGAAGATCATTGTGATCGGTTTCCCCTTTCTCCTCCCACCTTCCCCTTCCCCTCATGGTATACCTACTCTCAGTATTGGACCTGAGGGGTTTATCTGTCCTGGATTCCCTGTGTTGTGGGCTTTTATCTGTGATCCAGCCAGATTTGTAAGGTAGAATTGGGATTATGATCATGGTGGGCAGGAAGCATTAAATAACTAGAGGAAAGTTATATGTTTCATCAGTGCTATACTGCACCTTGATTGGCTTGTCTCTTCCTTGTGACCTTTCTGTTAGGGGATGTCCAATTATCTACTGATGGGCTTTGGGTCTCCACTGTGCACTCCCCCTCATTCACATTGATATGATTGTTTTGTTCTGGACCTTTGATGCTTGATACCTGATCCCATCGACACCGCATGATCACACAGACCAGTGTGCTTCTTCCATGTGGATTTTGTTGCTTCTGAGCTATATGGTCGCTTGTTTGTATTCAAGCCTCTAAGACCTCAGATGCTATATCTTTTGATAGCTGAGCACCATCAGCTTTCTTCACCGCATTTGCTATGCACCCATTTTGTCTTCAGCGATCATGTCGAGAAGGTGAGCATCACCTTCAGGTTATTAGAACAAGGTGTTCTTGCATTGAAGGAGTACTTGAGTAGAGGCCTAATGTCCATCTGCTACCTTGATACTTAACATATAAATATATGTACATAGATCTATTTCCCTATCATTATATACAAATATATTTACATATGTACATGCATGTATTTACACCTCTATAAATGTCCTGTGCCTCCTCGTTCTTCCCTCTATGTTTTCAGTCTTTTCTAACCAAAAGTAACTATCCATGCATCTTGCATCAAGAAAACACTTGGCATTTCCCAAGTTGACAGCTTAATTTGATTAATTTCAAATTGCAGTATTTGGCAAAAACCTTTAATTTCTTCATCTTTGGTATTAGTGGTTAGTGTGTAAATTTGAATAATAGTTGCATTAGCTACTAGAGACTGTACATTCTGTACCTGTGTCCTTTCTTTTAAATTTCATGTCAAGAATTCCTCAAGGTGCTTCAAATATTAATGCTGTGTGACTTTTTTTCTTTTTACATTTTTCCAGATTTTAACTTCAAAGTAATGTTGCTTTTAGTGTGAATATGTTTCTGGGATTCTGTGAGAGGTAGGACCTGGGTTCTTTCATGCTTTCAGAGCAGGTGCCAAAGGTGGAAGAGCTTCAAATCGCACCTGAAGACACCACCTCAAGAACAGGTATGATACATAGAACCCTAGTAATTGAAGACAAGATAAATTGTGGTCGACATCAAGAATATCATAGAAGTATGGGTTGTTATAAGAGCTGTAAGAACCCCCAACAAAATGAATTATTTTTTAATAAAGAATATCATAAAAGAAGAAAGCAAACGTTCTTTATTTTTTTAGACAGGAGCATTAAAAAAATGGATGTCAGAAGAGACTTTGAAACTTGTTCGTGAATATAGAATAGCTGAAGTGAATGGAAGAAATGATGGAATGAAAAAGCTGAACAGAAGATTTCAAAGGGCAGCTTGGGAAGACAAAACTTTATGATGAAATGCGCGACAACCTGGAGGGAGAAAACCCAAAGAGAAGAAAACATTTGGCATTTCCCAAGCTGACAGAACCGAAGAGCAAATTCAATTGTGTGTAGCAATATTGAAGGACTTGGTGGGCAAAAGATTGAATGCCACCGGATTCAACAAAGGAAAATGGAAGGACTACACAAAGTCACTGTACCATAAAAAAAACTGGTGGCTGTTCAACCATTTCAGAAGGTAGCCTGTGACCAAGAACTGATCGTACAGAATTAAGAAGTCCAAAATGCGCTGAAGGCATTGGCATAAAAACAAGACTCCAGGAATTGACCAATCGAATATCAATCGAAATGTTTCCACAAATGGATGTAACACTGTAAGTACTCAACGATGCCAAGAAATCTGTGTCCACTACAAAGATTGGTGATCTAACAGAACGTGGAAATTATCAGACAACATATCAATCTGACACACAAGTAAAATTCTGCCAAAGACAATTTAAAGGCAGCTGCAGCAGCTCACGCTCAGGGCACTACCAGAAACTCAAGCCAGATTCAGAAAAGGATGTGGAATGGATATCATTGTGGATGTCGGACAGATCTTGGTGAAAGCAGAGAATACCTGAAAGATGTTTACTTGTGTTTTACTGTCTATGCAAAAGCATGTCATTGTATAGATCATAACCCACTATAGATAACATTACAAAGAATGGAAAATCCTGAATACCTAATTGTGCTCATCCAAAACCTGTACATAGGCCAAGAGGCAGTCATTCAAACGGAACAAAGGGGTACTGTCTAGGTAAAAATCAGGATAGATGTGTGTCAGGGTGGTATCTTTCAGCCATACTTACTCAGTGTGTATGCTGAGCAAATATTCTGAGAAACTAGACGCCTTAAAAAAAAGAACATGGCATCAGGATCAGGGGAAGGCTAATTTGCATCGTGCAATATGCAGATGATATGACTTGAAGCATTTACTGATGCTCAGATGAAGTTTGGACTATACCATTTGGCATGAATTACACTTCAACATAAAGAAAACAAAAAGCTTCACAATTGGATCAATAAACAACATCATGCTAACAGAGAAACTGAAGTCGTCAAGGATTTCGTTTTACTGGGATTCACAATAACACCCATTGAAACAATAGTTGAGAAATCAGATGACATACTGCATTGGGGAAGTATGTTGAAAGATCTCTAGAAAGGGTTAAAAAGCAATGCTGTGCCTTTGAAGACTGAAGTACTCCTGACTCGAGTCATGGTATTTACAATCACTTCATATGCATGAGAAAGTTGTATAATGAATAAGGAAGACTGAAAGTAATTAATGTGTTTGAATTATGATATTGCCAAAGAATAGTAACTAAACCGTGAACTGCCAGACAAATGAACAAATCTATCTTGGAAGAAGTACAGCTAGAAAGTTTGTCTCATGTATTTTGCATGTATTACCAGTAGGAACCAGTCCTTGAGCAAGGACATCATACTTGGTAGAGTAGAAGACCAACAAAAAAGACAACGACCTTGACCAGACTGACTGACACAGTGGCTGTATCAATGGGCTCAAACATAACAATTGTGAGCATGGCACAGTGTTGGCAAAGCTGTTCTATTGTACAAAAACATGCTGGGAAGTGGAACTGACTTCATAGGACCCTGACAACAACAACAACAAATCAGGGGCCCCTGCCTCCATGGAAGTAGGTAGGGTATGTGCCAAGATAATAGGTTCAATACTATCTGAGCAGAAAGTCTTGTTCCTAATCATAATTCTCATGCTACTCATTTCATGGCTTTATTTTTTCATAGAAACTATTTGGAATTTTCTAAAATATCGGAATCTTCCTGTTGTGGAAGATAGATAAAATCGTGTGGCCAAGTCAGGAAAGCCTTCACAATGCTCTCTAGCAATGAAGCCTATAACAAAGCATCTAAGAGTTGAGAATTTCTTTCAACATGTTAAAATGTAATAAATCCCACCATCCAACTTAAAATACAAAATGCTAAAGAAAATGAAAACTATGTACCCTTTTTCAATTTTATTCCTCCCTATGGAGGTTAACTGCTTGTCTACTTGTGGAAGAGGTTGTTGATGGTTCAATTGGTAACATTCTTGCCTTCCATATGGTAGACCCAGGTTTGATCTCCAGCCAGCGCACCCCATGCTTAGCCACTACAGCACCATCAGCGCAGCCTGCACATGGCTATGATGCTGAACAAGTTTTAGCAGAACTACAAACTAAGATAAACGAGGAAGAAAGGCTTAGCACAATAACCTGGGGTTACCTTTTATGCATATCTGTAGATCCATAAACAATCTATGTTTGCAAATATAAATAACATATTGTATATATTCTACAACTTATCTTTTTTTTCTCCCTAAATATTATGTTTGGGGATTTATTTATAGTTCCACATGTAGATGCATTTCATTAATTTTTGTGTAGATATGAAGATAAATATCTCTTTACCTCTTGATGAATATTCAAATTGTTTATTTTTGCTCTCTGGCACATTTTTATCTCAGTCTTTTTTCAGCTGTACAATGAAGGGATTGTACTAAATCATTTCTATGGTCTCTCCATTTTCATTTTCTGTATTTTGTGAGACTGATCTAAGCCAAAGCTAGCTCGCTGCCTGCAGGGGCTGCCTGCATGGGTAGAAGGTTTCATTGACGTGCGTCTCGGGTTGTGCAGGTGTGCAGAATGCAGCTCTTTGACAGGGGCTGCCAAGGCTGTGACCTCAGGGAAGCAGATGGACCGGCCTTCCTTCGAGGGGACCTTTGGGTGGGTTCCAACTGCCAACCACTCAGTTAGTACCCAGCGCCCCTCAAACAATAAGAACAACAGAGGGAAAACCCCAACCAGATTTTTGAAAATGTGAGTTCACAAGAAGTCTCCAGATGTGGACGTTTTCCCATTGCTTCGATTTTGCTGCTCTTTCCCTCTCGTATTACCCAGCAAACTCAGATTTCCCCCTGGAGACTTCTGCTGAGGTCTCCCCTTCCCCAGGATGCCTGCCTTGACCCAGCACTAGGTGGGTCTAGCGTGGAATGATGCGCTCATATCATCTTGTGCATTCTCTTTGCAGCATACAAGCACATTTCTCAAAATTAACTTTTCACTTCTGGGGTTCCCTACCATCGTAGGAGTCACTGTGCTCTGTGTTGTAGCCTTACCCCAGTGCCCAGCACCTGCTGCGGTTGTTAGGTGCGTCACACTTGTTTTGAAGTCATGAGTACCCGATGGGACAGAGCAGAATGGCCCGGTGGGTTTTCTAGACTGTAAACTGTATAGGAGCGATCGCCAAGTCCTTTCTCTCGTGGATCCACTGGGTGGGTCTGAATCCCCAGCACTTCAGTCAGCAGCTGAACACCAGGGCACCTACTCCGTACATCATGAGTACTTAAGTTAATATGAGTGGGATGGATGAATGAATGGATACAATAGTTATGTAACACTAAAAAAACCTGTAGCATTTTCCAGCATAAAGTGAAACTTTATCTGAGAGAATGGAGATCAATGTTGACTTTTAAAGAAACAGAACTCTGTCTCTAATTCCTTTATCTATATCTCTGCAAAGAATTTCTGGTCCCTGGAGGCTGCTCTCTGCCCATGAGGGTGATTATCAAAGACGATCATTTTAGGTTTTAGAGAATGCTATATTTACACTCTCAGCAACAAATCAATTCCGCTGGTTTCAACTGTGTCTCACTCCGGCAAATGCTGGAAGTGTTAGCAAGTGCATAGATGAGTGCATTACAAATGCCATCTCTATAAAACCCCACTTGAATCAAGCTTTCATCTTCACCCTCCACTGAAGCAGCTTGTGCCAAAGGAGCCAGGGGACCCATATTGCTAAATCCAATTGCCAACACTCAGTCAATATCTTGCTTGACCTATCAACAGCACTCCAGACAATTGATCTTCCTTTCTGCAGCAAACACTCTCTCACTTGATTCTAGGACATTACATTTGTCTCATTTGCCACCAGCCTCACCGGCAGCTCCTTCTCGGTGTCACCGGCTGCTTTCTTGTCATTGCTGGTAACACTGGAGTGCCCCAGGGCTCAGCCCTGCGGCCGCTCCTCAATCTATACTCCCTTCCTTGCTTAAGTGCGTTATCCAGACTCAAGGTTTCAAATACCATTAATACCAATTGTTCTCAAAGGGACTATGTTACAACAGGGAGTTGTTTGGCAATTGATGAGGAAGAAGGTACCCTAGTGCATTTCATGGATGGGTGCAACAGCTGTTAGAAGCCAGCACCGTGCAGGACTGGCCTACACAGAGACGCATTGCCTGAATCCCACAGGACTGTCAAACACCCCACTGGATAGTCAAACTTAGGAACAATGTGATTGAAATATAGGCGAGTAGAAACAAGGTTATTTGTGGTCAACCACTAACCTAAAGGCTGACAGTTCAAGCCCATCAGAAAGGCCTGCTAGCCCGCTGTCTAAAGACGACAGCCAAGAAAACGCCAGAGAGCAGTTCCACTCGGGCGCATGGGGCTACGATGGGTCGAAATTGGCAACAGAAGAGGGCTGAAACCTATTTCATTTTATTCAGAAACTCAGTATTGCTGGTTCTTTTCACTTGAACACAAGGTTACATAAAACGCACGCAAAAAAAAGTATTGTTAGCGGGATTCCAGGTCACACAAGCCCAGAGATCCCGCACAAAACGTGTGAAAAGATGTCTCTGCCCTCAGCAGTTTCCCTGCCATGGAGTTCATGCCGACTCACAATGACTCTGTATGGGGTTTCCCAGGCTGTACATCTTTAGAGGCGCCAACAGCCTCATCTTTCTCCTATGGAGCACCTGCTGAGTGTGCACGCTGACCTTGACGTCTTCATCTAACACTGACCTCACAAGGCCCCTTTCTTCCAGGATCACACTTGCCTTGTCTCATGCGTTGTCTTCAAAAACAAAGTGCAATCAAAACAGCGGTTTCTGAGCAGGGAGGTATCTACTGGGCCAGTTAATTTCAAGCCAGAGGCTCCGTTCAGAATGAGAAGGCAAACGCTTTTGGGGACCCAAAAGGGTCATTTTGACTGATTTTCTTGAAGGATACAGGACAATGACAGGGCCTTATTTGGGAGGAATACTAAGGAAATGGAAAAATGCACTGGTGAGGAAAAAAAGCCAGGGGAAGGAGGGAGGCTGATTTGGGAGGAATACTAAGGAAATGGAAAAATGCACTGGTGAGGAAAAAAAGCCAGGGGAAGGAGGGAGACTGGAAGGTTATATACAAGATTTTTTTCCCCTCATACGACAATGCACCTGCTCATTCCTCTAGGCTGTTAAAGACTGTCCTATGAGAATTTCACATGGAAACCACATCCCATCAACCCTACAGTTGGGGTCTTACCTCTTCTGGCTGCGTTTTGGTCAACAAGGAAGATGATTTGAGCACCTCACGAAAGTCAAAATGCTGCTTTGATGTCATGTCAATTGAAGAGCTCAAAATTCTTTTTTGAGAAGTTGGAGAGGTGGAAACACCACCTTCAGAAGTGTATTGACATGGATGGAGGACATGTCAAGAAACGACATGACATCACATTTTGATAGTGTTGCTTAACAAATGTTTCCATGGTTTGCAGCAATGCTTTTGACTTAGCCCCATAGATCCAACATTTGGAAGAAACAGAACTGTCAAGGAAATAAAAAAATTTGCTTTGCTTGTCCTAGTTCGCCAAACTGTATCCATCTCTTTGGACATACTCCAATGGATCACCACCGGGTCACACCGCACTGACTCTCCATCCTTAACGACAGGTAAGGTCACACCGCACTGACTCTCCATCCTTAATAACAGCTAAGGTCACACTGTACTGACGCTCCATCCTTAGCTGTCATTTCCAGTGATTCTATGTCTAGGGATGGACATCTCTTTATTTCGTTATGATTTTTAGTTTATTTGTGAAGAAAGATTTCAATTACAGAATACATTTTAATAAGATCATTTTCTTGTATGTTTCTTTTTATTATAGTTAGAATATGATCATGATTTGTATTACCTGCACAATGGCAGAGATCACCTATGCATCTCCTTTCACAGTAGTAACTGCGTTTTAAGTTAAAACTGAACCTCACAGAGTATTTATTTACACGGAATTCCACTCTTTGATCCATAGATTCCATTTACTTGACTGGCAAATATCTATCCTATCATGAGGCATATCATGGATTCTAGAAAAAAATATTTGCTGATGGTCTAATATTCATGGCATTGTGGTTTTTTCCTCTACCTCCCTGTTCCCATAAGTATTGATTAATTAATGAATGAGTTAATTAATCAAATTCATTAATTTGACAAACATTCATTGCAAGATGGCTGCCGGCCACAGAGCATGCTGACTGCACTGTGGCAAAGATAGCTGGGACATGGCCCCTGTGCCAATGAGGCGCTGATGGTCTAATGGGGAAGCTTAGCCTCATCCCAAACAAACAACTCTGTAAAACATGGATTGTGTTTTGAAAAGAGTGTTCTTTACAGTGATGCTCAGGAAAAATATGGCAGTGATGATCTCAATATGAACTTTGCTATAGATCCACGTCAGGAACAGGAAAGGGTGGGAGTAGGGAAGGAGTAATAGCAATGACACAAAGTAACAGCAGAAGATCCGAAGACTCTCGTTGTTTGGTTCCTTAATGCTTCAGTATTAATGACCCCGTTTTCGACTGTGTTGAGAACCCTTGTCCGTTTGTGTTTGGGGTCAGCAGTTTTTATCATTGCTTCATCCAGTCTGCAAGCATGGGAATGAGTCCTGAGCCATCCAACGCTGATCAATAGCTCAAAAATGCTGTCACTCTCATTTAGTTCAGATGATGGCTAAGTAAATGAGTCCCATACCCAGAATCTCACGGGGCTCCCCTTTGCTTCCCCTTTGGGGGTCCAGATGGGCTTGTGCAGCCTTCTGGTTAGCTATCCATCACAGTTGAATAAACTTCAAGCTCTTAGGACTTTTCCCAGAGTTACATGTATATAATTGACTCCTCTGTTGTTCTGGTGTTATATAACATAGAATTTGCAATCATCAATATTTACCTCAGCTGAGACCTCTGTTACTTTTCAGAATTATAACCAACTTTTCTATTCTCTTTGGCTTGTAGAAGATAAAGAAGGATAAAGTGAACTCTGACTCAGGAACTGAGTATATAGGTTTTTAAAGCATGCAAATATCTCGAAACCTCATGTTAGACTTTCTTTCCATCCAGAGGATTTGGTGATCGTTTTTCACAGGCAAATAAAACCTTCGGAAAACCCCCTTCCAGCTTTCACATTCTATTAGTGAGTGAGTCCCTGCGGCGCAGCGCAGGGCACCATGAAGCATGCTGCATCGTGAAAAGAGGTCAACGTCTCTGAGTTTATACGCCTACTTAGAGGTCACAATCTCGTTTGCAATCAACTAATTGTTAATAATGTGGAATTATGGTCATTTTAAAAGAGTACTTGTACATTCTCCCACACAATTGTAGTTGCTGCCAAAGGAAATAAAATTAAAACACCACGTATAGTGTCGTGCCAGTTGTTGGTCTCATAAAGGACAACAATAATAATTACCATTTATGTAAGTTCTTCTCAGCTATGTCTGGGGGCATTTCTGCCTGTTGGGACCTGGGTGGAGAAGAGAATGTTACTGGCGTCTCGTAGAGGCCAGGGATGTTCATAAGCATCCTACAAGTCACAGGACTATCCTTCTCCACAAAGAATTATTTAACCCAAAATGTCAACAGTCCCAAGGTTGAGAAATTCATATGGGTATGTATATGTATCTAAAACATTCTTTGCCCATCACTATTTTAAGCACTTTGTACATATTATCTTATGTAATATGCAAAACACTACTCTGAGGTGATGGTATTAATTTTCTATTACTGCCAAACCATAGTGGGTATGCGTTGGGCTGCGATCTGCAAAGTCCAAAGTTCGAAACCACCAGCCACTCCTCTGGAGAAAGACAGGGCTTTTGACTCCCGTAAATAGTTGCAGTATCTGAACCTCACAGTTCTACCCTGTTCTATAGACTCTTTATGAGTCAGCATCGACACCATGGCAGTGAGTTCAGTTTGGTTCCTTTATTACTACTGTCACAAATCACCACAAACTTAGTGGCTTATAAAAACTCAAATTTATAACCCCAAATTCTGTAGGTTAGAAGTCCAATATGGATCTCATTGGGCTGACATCAAGTGTGGGCAAGGCTGGAGTTATTTCTGAAAGTTCTAAGGAGGAACCCGTTTCCTTGGGTTTTTTTCTAGGGCCTAGAGGCTGCCCATGTTCTTTGTCTTGTGGTTCCTATCTTTGCTCTTCAGAGCCAGTAATGTTTTAGTTTTTAGATGAGCCTTTCTTCTATGGTCTTACCTGGAAATTTTTAGAGTGATTTCAGAGCCCTGTAACCATTATCACTATTAAGTCCTTTTAATACAGGTAGGGCAACATTCACAGATTCTGGGCTTTGCTGTCATTAGCTGTTGTGGAATAAATTCCAACTCAAGGCAATCCCATGTGTGCAGAGTAGAACGTCACCCTGGCCTTTCCAAGCCTGTGAGTCTTTGGAAGCAGATCATCATGCCTGCCTTCTGACACACCTCTGCGTGAGTTTGAATCAGCAACGCTTCAGCGATAGTTGGGTACTTAACCCTTTGCACTAACCAGGGATTCCTAAAAATGTATGGAAAACTAAAACACTTCAGGAAGAAAAAGTTGAAAAATCCAATTCAAAAGTGGGCAAAGGGTGTGAAAAGACAGTTCATCAAAGATGATATCCAATGGCCAACAAACATGTGGAGCACTATTCACAATCACTAGCTCTGTGGGAGATGCAAATCAAAACAATGATGTGATATCACCGTACAGTGACAGTGGCATGTCATTTCAAAAACATCAAGATAACAAATACTGGAGAGGCTGTGGAAAGATTAGAACCCTCAGACACTGCTGGTGGGATTGTAAATATGAACAATCACTGTGGAAAGCAATATGGCGCTACCTCAAGCAACTAGGAATAGAAATTCTGTACAATCTAGCAATCCCT
>NW_022103928.1:34280719-34281950 GCF_000313985.2 Echinops telfairi | reverse complement strand
TTAGTTTTCTGACCCATCCCAGGCTCATTCCCAGTTTCTGCTCCCAAAACTAAATAAAGAAAATGTTAACTTTTAAAAACAAACAAAATAAGGGCAGGAAAACAAAACCCCATAGAAACAGAAAGTTAAACGTTGTCAATCATACCCCTGGGGTATGAGACAATTACACTGGTAACATCATCAATTTTTCCAATGACACAGCACTTCAGACACTGTCAATAGTGGTGGCTTTGTCTTTTAACAGGTGCCACTGTCTGTTAGGTAGCCCTGGTGGTATAGTGGTTATGCACTGGGCCACGCTCTGTAAGGTCAGCAGTTCAAAACTATGAGTCAGCTCCTTGAGAGAAACGCAGGGCTTTCTACTCTCGTAGTCTTGGAAACTCACAGAGGCAGTTCTATCCTGTCCTAGAGGCTCACTATGAATCAGCATTGACTCGATGACAGGGAGATGAGGTGACCATCGGTAAATGACGGATGAATAAATTACTCATGATGAGGGGGTCAGTGGAGTAGAAAAAAGAAAGTTTATGAAAGCCATTTATTGGAACTGCTTACCATTTATAACTACCAATAACAAAAGGTTAGCCCGTGGGATACATATGGAATGTCAGAAAGGGTCAATTCTTCACAGACTTGGTCTTTATGGATGGACCATTTGTTCATTACTTACTCATGCCCCCCAATAGTCACTAATTTTCACAGCTTCAAGCACAAAGGCCAGTGCTGAGAGTTAACTGCTGTGCCTGCCTCCGAGGAGCAAGAATGTATAGCAGAGAAGATGGTTCAGGAACAAATCGTTCTCTTTCTCCAGCCATGGCACATGCAAAGAGGGCAAAAACAAAATGCCTAGCTTCCGAGATTGCCTGGTGACGTATTCTGTCTATGTTGGCAAGGGAAGATGAATTATTGAAAGGTTGCTCTGAGTTCTACCTGACAAGTGGGGCACTCCCTTCGCAGATTCCAAGCAGAGGAAACAGGATGGCAGAGTCAGAGTCACAGCAGCATGGAAGGATACAGTAGGTTCCAGAAGTGCAAGGCACACATTGCCCTGGAACAGCGTGTACCAAAAAAGCGAGCCAGCAGATGAAGCAAAATAGGGGAATAGGGGCCAAGTCAGGAAAACTCTTGTGCGACATCCCCATGACGTTGGACTTTTGATTTGTAGGTGGTGGAAGGGACACAACGACTTTAAGCAGCTCAATGAGGAGATCGCTTTTTGTTTCTTTCATAT
>NW_022103928.1:34273458-34275874 GCF_000313985.2 Echinops telfairi | reverse complement strand
GATAACAGTTGTATGAGCCCCTAATAAAATGTTTAAAAAAAAAAAAGAATGTTATCATCAAAATGCTATGGTCTGTTTTAAACAAAACAGCATTTTGACTATAATATTTGTATGGAAGTTATTATGTTTTAGCTATCTTTGTACTGAGGCATATATTTTATGTAGCCCCCTAAATACATTTTTTGTTTTAACTTCAAATACCCTATCTATTATTTTTTGAATGAAGGGATCCACTGTAGAAATTCACCCCATTCATTTGCAGTTTCAAACAAGCTTGCGTGAAAATCCAATTTTGGAAACATGAATGAATTTGGGAGCATTTTCATACGTTCAGATTTTCCCTATGACTCAAAAAAGAACTAGCAGATGTGTCTTAATCTAGCTGCCTAACTGATTACCAATAATTCCAAATTCTGTGGTCTACTTGGTCCCTCCTTTGCAGTCCTATATAACTACCTAACATCCTAACTGACAGTTTTTGTACATGTCACTGGACTAGTCTAGAACATACATAGAGAAATCCCGTTACTGAGGTTTCTCACTCTCTAGCTCAAATGTGACTTGGCAAGGGACGTTTTAGCACCGAGCTTTAGTGGTGCACAGGGAATCAGCACTTAATATGGAATGAACAGACTTGGCTGGGCAAAAAGCCCTCTGGTTTTCAGCAACTCTTTATTGACCAGCTCTTGTACTAAATCAACAAACTCTGGCAGCGGCTCGCACTTCCGTCTCCGACTCTGGCCTCCACCCCTTTCACGTCATGAGAAGGTATTTGTGCGTGTTGTAGCCTGGTTTCTCTCCACTTCCCGGGAGTTGCTCTAGACACTGGCACGGTTTTCCTTCTTTTCAGTCATGGGGTGTTTTACTCTCGAATGAGGTGTGTCCTTGCTAACCGCACTTCTGTTAATGAGCACCTCTCCCAGGAAGAATAGCTGAGGGAGGAGGACGCTTCAGGAAGGTGTGTAGGGTGGAACAATAGACTGACTGCTGACATTCTCCCAAATGGTAGAAGAACCGCATTAGGGCAAAAGCTAGCCCTGGTTGTGTTGCAGGTGTGTATGTTGACTTTCATTACCTCCACTCCCTCCTTCTTCCCTTAATAAGTACATGGATTTGGGAACTCTTTAATTAGTCTGATCTCCTCGTCTCTGCTGTGATTGAACCTTCATGTAACAATTACTGAAGAACCTGACAGGTCCGATTTTCTCCGCAGTGCACACTGGATTGAATCACAAAGTATATCTGTTATCGATTTAGGACAAGAGATCTGGAAGCATTCTTGAAAGACTGGTCTCTAAGAAGGCCTGTTCTCAAAGGGCAGGTTAGGGGGTTGACACACTAGAGTAGCCTGTCTTTGTTAGTGCCAAGAGGTTTGCTAGCATTTTTCAGATGATATGTTCTAGGAGAGTCCAGTGATATCCAGAGACTTTATCAGGTACAATGTTAGATAGTTAGGTCAGAGTGCAAAGAAGAGACCCCAAGTAGAATTTGGAATTATTGGTAATCAGGCAACTGGTGGGATAAAGACCCATCTGAAAATACTTGATTAGTCTCAAAGAAAGATCTAAAAGTATGAACGTATGCCCAATTTTCATTCATATTTCCAAAAATTGGATTTCCAAGCAAGGTTTTTGAAACTGCAAATACGGGGCAAATGTCCTCCATGACAACTTTCATGGCTCTAACCATGTCCCAGACTGGCATTGCCTAACCTAATAGAGAGCCCAAAGCAGGGGGAAAGGTAGAATACCACGGCAGGAACAACAAAGCCTGTTGAATTTCGGTTTACTCCTTTGTAATCCTCAGCAGGTGCCCGCGGTCTTCCTAGGAAGTGGCCCTAGCTGTTTAATGCCATCTTCCTAGGCAAGTGAGCCACATTTATTACTTGGAATGCGTGCTTATTTTTGCAACAAGAACTGGCAGAAAATCTGTCCTCTTGTTTTAGTTGTCAGTGAGAATGAAAAATATTCTTTGCCTAGGAAATGGAATGCATTATAGCCGGTCCCCAAACCGGGTAAACCAAGGAGAGATGGATTAGAAGCCAAAGCCTAGCATCTGGTTAAGAAACAATTCATAACTACTCAGTTTCTAAGAACGTGATATCAATCCTGTGTGGCCCCAAGAGGGTTCACGATGAAGGAAAGAAGACGCCTGTGCTCAGGGCCTTTTATTTATTCAGTGTCCTTCCGTCTGGAATCTTCCTTTCTACTCAGACAACTGAAGTAAGCTTGTAGTTTTCACTTATAACATTTCATTTTACTTGGCTGTTAATGTTTTTCTCTCTCTCATTAGTGCTCCTCATTAGTGCTCTCATTGGTCTTCCGGGGCAAGGGTTATGGCTGACCTCTTTATTTTCTTCAGCAAGATAAAGACTGACTGCTGGTTTGACTAAAGAGAACATTAGTTGGTGTTTTCG
>NW_022103928.1:34272203-34273358 GCF_000313985.2 Echinops telfairi | reverse complement strand
CCGGGGCAAGGGTTATGGCTGACCTCTTTATTTTCTTCAGCAAGATAAAGACTGACTGCTGGTTTGACTAAAGAGAACATTAGTTGGTGTTTTCGCGGTTCCCTATACAAATCAGCAAAAGTTGATGATTCTAAGCCACAGAAACATTATCTTACAGTTCTGGAGGTCAGAAGTTCAACATGGGTCGCATAAGGGCTGCAAACAAGATGTCTCGGGGCTTGCTCCTTTGTGGAGGCTCTAGGGAAGAGTCCGTTGCCTTGCCTGCCTAAGAGAGGCAGCCTAGAATCATAGCAACTCCGTGTGTTACGGCGTAGAACTGCTCCTCTGGGTTTCCTTGGCTGTAATCTTCAAAAAAGCAGGTCAGAAGCAGGTCTTTCCACAGAAGCCACTCTTTCTTCTGAAGCACAACTTGGGGAGGGGGGGGGGGGTGTGGTTCAAATTGCTAACTTTTAGGTTTAGTGGTTGAGGAAATGTTGGGGTGGGGGAGCATGACTGACCACAGATCCAACTCCATGTCTGCCCAGGGATGTTCCTGATGAGTCAGGGATGAGACATACCTCCACCTTCCATATTTCCTTATCCTATTCTGACACCAACCTTCCCTCCCTGACACTGTTCTACCGGGTTCAATAACCCATTGGAGTGGCCACCTTCAATACACACAGAACACTCACAAGTGTGTGGATTTATTAGGTAGGTGAACAGGTCGTGGTAAGTTAAAATCAGACAACATTAAGGATGCTGTCCTTTTGTTCACAGCAGGGCATCTTCTCGCCCATGCCATCAGACACATCTCCCCCAGGACCTCAACCTCTCCGCTGCAGCTTCTCGTGCATCTGCTGCCACTTCAAGTCACACAGGGATCTCACACATGCTCTGCTGGTTGATGGTTGTGAGAGTCTCTGCCTGCTTCGGAGATGACACACGGGCCAAATGGACTACCCCCAACCCCTTAGAGTCCTCTACACCTTATCTGCATGCTCCTACCCAGCCATTTAGTAAGAGTACAAAGACTCTGGATGGTAGAGTTATAACAAGTACTTTCATTTTACCACATCAGTTAAGCACAAACCCTTTCCATCTTCAAGGCCAGCAATGTGGGGTTGACTCTTTGTCACACAGTATCACTTGAATATGGACTCTTTTTCCTCCCCT
>NW_022103928.1:34261177-34272103 GCF_000313985.2 Echinops telfairi | reverse complement strand
CAGCAATGTGGGGTTGACTCTTTGTCACACAGTATCACTTGAATATGGACTCTTTTTCCTCCCCTTTCCACATTAAAAACCTCGGTGACAACATGGTGGTGTCCTGGAGGTGCAGTGGTTAAATGCTTGGCTGCTAACCAAAAGGTCAGCAGTTAAAGCCACTGTTGGCTGCACAGCATCAAGGTAGGCCTCTCTGCTTCTGTAAAGAACTACAGCTTTGGAGGTTCTATGACGCAGTTCTACTCTGTCCCGTAGGGTCAGTATGAGTTGAAATCAACTTATGGGCGATGTGGGGAGTGAGTGTGTGCCTGTATGTGTGTCGTTGTTGTTGTTGTTCTTGTTGTTGTTGTTGTTGTTGTTACAGATCCACTCAGTACAATCTCAACAACCAGAAAGTAAACTGACCAGATTAATAATTTTCATTTCCATCTGCATCCTTCATTCCCCGTAATTCCCATAACATATTCATGGATTTCCAATATTAAGATAAACATATTGGGGGCAGGGGATATTATTCCGCCTAGTACACTCAGCAATGTACTTGGCATATTGTAGGCATGCAAAGGATCTCTCTTAAATGAAAGCTTTAATTCTAAAGCCTTTGATTTTGCTTGGTCCCATTTACATCCAAACTCTATTAAATCACTATCACATTTCCATTTTCTCTGGACATTTTGCCATTCATTATCCCAATTTAAGCCATTGCTTTTCCCTCACCCCTAAATTAAGTCATTATGTTTCTTACTTTTTCAAATATATTACTTCCATCCACTAGGGAATTTTGCTTCCACAGCAGCCTGAAGAACTACAAGCCACATATAAATCTCCTTCAAAAAGAAAGTAACTTATTCCCGTCGAGGAAAATCCAACTCATAATGATTCCATAACACAGAGTAGAACCTCCCCTATGAGTTTCTGAGACTGTAATTATTTACAGGAGAAGAAAGCCTCATCTTTCTTCTGCAGAGCCTCTGGTGGATTCGAACTGTTGACCTTTCGGACTAGCAACCCAATGTGTAACTCACTACACAACCAGGGCTCCTATTACTCTCCTTAGCCTGGATTATTCAGCAAACACAAGGAAGTCCATGATTCTAAGGCAATAACTGATGTACAGGGGGTTTGTGCTTGTTTCCACTTAGGTCAAAGGAATTTTGGAAACATTCCCTCCTTAGACAATGAAGCTAAACCTGACTTGGTCAAAACTAAAAGACAATTTTTGTTACACAGGAAGTACTATGACACTCATGGGGTACAGTGGTCTGGGAGATTATTTTCAATTTAGATCCAATCTAAAAGCAGTTCCTACTACCAGAATGTGTAGCCTATAAAGCACTGCTCCTGTTGCAATGGCCAGGGCTTCTCAGTTAAGGAGATATTGATAGAAAGGGAATCTGACAAAAACGTACATGGCCTTAGAAGCTGAGTAAGGAGAAGAGACTTCACCCTTTGGGTTGGGAAGCTATTGATGGAAATGAATCAGTGGAAGCACGGTCCACCACCACCATCATGGCCTTGGAGTTGACTCTGACTCAAAGGGATTCCATGTGCTTCAGAGTACACCTGTGCTCCATAAGGGTTTCCATAGCTGGATGCTCTTGAACTTCTTACCTCTCAGTTAGCAGTTGGGCACATTAACCATTTGCACCATCTGAGGACTCTTGGAAACATGACAGACACATAGATTTATCAAAACTTTCCCAACTATGAGCTTGGAAACAATGGTATATACAATTGTTGCTATCCCTGAGCCCACTGTTGCAGCCACTGTGCCAATCCATCCCATTGAAGGTCCTCCTCTCTCTTGCTGACCCTCTGCTTTACCAAGCATGATGTCCTTTCCCAGAGACTGGCCCTCCTGACAACATGTCCAAAGTACAGGAGACAAAGTCTTGCCATCATCACTTCTCAGGAGCATTCTGACGGTACTTCCTCCAAGACAGATGTGTTTGTTCTTCTGGCAGTTCATAGTATTTTAATATTCTTCAGTAACACCATACTTCAAAAACATCTATTCTTCTCTGGTCTTCCTTATTTATTGTCGGGCTTTCACACGCACATGGTGTGATGGAAAGTACCATGGCTTGGGTTAGGCATCTGTTGGTCCCCAGAGGAACACCTTTGCTTTTTAATACTTTAAATAGGCCCGTGCAGCAGAATTGCCAAGGCAATACAACGTGTGATTTCTTGACTGTTTCTTCCATGAGCATTGGCTGTGGATCCAAGTAAAAATGAAATCTTTAACAACTACTATTTTTTCCCTATTGTTGTCTATCGGTCCAGTGATGAGGATGTTTGTTTTCTTTACATTGTATTGTAATCCAGATTGAATGGAATCGTCTTCGCCAGTAAGTGCTTCAAGTCCTCTTGGCTCTCAGTTAGTAAGACTGTGTTATCTATTTAAGGCTTCCTCAAATCCTGATGACTCATTCTTCCTCATTTAGTTAAACTTCTCAGGTTATTTACTCAATATACATATTAAGTAATGTATATAGGTTTATAAATAAATAAATAAGACTGATGCACACTTGTCTTGATTTTAAAACATGCAGTATTCTGCAGGCTCTGTTTTGTTCGGTTCAAACAACTGCCTCTTTGTCTACGTACAGGTTCCACACGAGTACAATGAAATGTTCCAGAATTCCCATTCCTCACAATATTAGCCATAGTTTGCTATGATCCACATAGTCAAATGTTATGGCAGTCAATAAAACATAAGTAAATATCTTTCTAGTAATCTTTACTTTTTGCCAAGATCCACCTGATATCAACAACGAGAGTCACTCATTCCACATTCTCTTCTGAATCCAGCTTGAATTTTTGGCAATACCCTGTTCATGTACTGCTGCCACCACTTTTTAATTGACTTCAGTAAAAATTTTGTATGAGATTACATCATTATAATTCCCCCTGACCCATAGAAGGATGATAGCCACTGTTTCAGCATCAGTAGCAACAAGACTCAAAATAGAAATGATCTGGTATTGATCCCTCCTCAGTGCTTGTAACCCCACAAACTGTACATTACACTACTCCTGGAGTACCATTCTCCTAGACCAGGAGGTGAATAGTGCTCCTTGGAGAAAAACAGGGCCGGGGCACTGAGCCCTGATCCAAACAACTGATCACGGGAAGTCTCTGGCTTACAAACGGGATCCATACATAGGTGTGTCTTTAAGTTGAATAGGTAGGTAAGTCAGAACAGAAAAGCAAAATACTCTTATTTAGTTTTCGTTTAGTGCAAGAAAAGATGTGAAACCTTTTCAAATATTTGAAAGCTGCACATGTAGTAAGGAAACATGCCAATAATGAATTTTTGCAAGTAGAGATTGGCTCAATTGTTTCAAAGTTGTATAAATTTGCCCTTACTTTGAAACAAGTGAACCAACTCCTGCTTCCAACAAATTCTTCATAACAGTCACTCTGCCTCTGTTCTGATTTACCTCTTTAACACGTAATTTCAAATAATCATCCTCCACCTTCCTGGTTTTTCCTTGAATGAGATTAGCATAAACTCAGGAGATCAGGGTGATTAAAAATTAATTGCTAATTAAAAATTAACAATTATTATAAAAACATGAATGTAAAGGATGACATACTCTTAAGTATAAGATTTCGTAGGCTCTGGACTGTATGAAGAAGAACGTGGCATCAGGATCGGAGGAAGGCTTGCTGTCCTCCAGGCGACCCAAGCTGGCTGGCTGAGAGTGAGGAGGACTTGAAGGACTTGCTGATGAAGGTCAAGGATCGCAGCCTTCAGTTTGGATAATAACTTAACATAAAGAAAGCAAAAAATCCCTACGGGCCAGTAGGTAACATCATGATAGAGAAAGGGCTGAATTGTCAAGGATTTTGTCTCCTGTGGAGCCTCAGTAAGTGCTCAGGGAAGCAACAGTCAAGAGCTCAAAGGACGCGTTGCATCAGGTGAATCTGCTGCTCAGACTTCTTTAAGGTGTTGAAAAGCCAAGATGTTCCTCGGAGGACTAAGATTTCCCTGACCCAAGGCATGGTGTTTTTGATTGTTTCATATGCATGTGAAAGTTGTGCATTGATAAGGAAGACTGGAGAAGAATTGCTGCATTTTAATCGTGGTGCTGATGAAGAATACTGAAAACACCAGGAACTTCCAAAAGAACAATCAAATCCGTCTTGGAAGGAGTACAGCCAGAATGCTCCGTAGAGCCATGGATGTGGAGACTTTGTCTCAAGTACTTTGGAGATGTTGTCAGGAGAGACCAGTCCCTGGAGAAGGGCATCATGCTTGGTCAAATAGAGGGGACGTGAACAATAGGAAGATCTTTGACAAGGGGGGTTGACACAGTGGCTGCAACAATGGGCTGAAACATAAGAGCAATTGTGAGGATGGCACAAGATCGGGCAGTGTTTCTTTCTGTTGTACCTCGGGTCGCTATGAGTAGGAACCTACTTGGTGGCCAACAACAACAACAATAACAACAACTCTGTAATGGTTAGGGTTACATTCCCCTTTTGCAATCTCTTTAGCTGATTGCCTGTCATCCAAAACATTCTGGTTTAAAGCTTATCAATAATAAAACTTTTCTTTCTCTTCTATTTCTACGGAGAGCTTTTCTGAGTTGGGAGTATATTTCATTTTTAATAACTTTTCCCCAAATATTGGCTATGAAGGTAGGATTGTCTGGTAGTTCTTGACTTGAGTGGACCATCTAGAGGTCTGTGGCCACATAACAGTCAGGAAAGAGACTTAGAATTATTAAATAAATCTTCCTCTAAACTTTCTGTGCCTTAATGCAGGTCTCACAGCTTCTCCCGGAAACAACTGTTGTACATCTTGTGTGCCTCTTCCTATAGCCTTTCTCCATGTTTTTGCCCAGCTCAAACTTGGGAACATTTTGATAAATCTATGAGTCTGTCATGTTACCAAGAGCCCCTGGATGGTGTAAATGGTTAATGTGCTCAACTGCCAACTGAGAGGTGAGAAGTTCAAGAGCATCCAGGAAAAACCGCGATCAAAACCTTTATGGAGCACAGGTGTACTCTGAAGCACATGGAATCCCCTTGAGTCAGAGTCACCTCCAAGGCCATGATGGTGGTGGTGGACCGTGCTTCCACTGATTCATTTCCATCAATAGTTTCCCAACCCAAAGAGTGAAGTCTCTTCTTCTTACTCAGCTTCTAAAGCCATGTAAGTTCTTGTCAGATTCCCTTTCTAGCTTTCTGATCAATATTGCCTCATCTCTCCAGTGTAGCCGGTGTCTAGCACTGATGACTCACTAGCAGTTCTCTATTGTGTGTGCTATTTCACACCACCATTGTCCATGTACCTGGTCTTCCTCCTTCGTGGAATGTCTTCTCTCCTTGTGTCAAGTCGACACGTGCTACCCTTGTTTCCAGAGTTGCCTCCGATGTCAGCTTTCAGTGAGGCCTTCCCAACCAGCTGGCATACAGAGAGATATTTCTAGAAGAATGCATCACCTTCTTGTTGTTTACTTACAGATACTGAGTCCCTTGAAGACAGGAATTATACTTATAAGTTACTAAAGTTTCTTCAGCACCTAATGTAATTCCTGTATCACCCTGGTAACACTCTGGTCACTTAATATTTGTTCAAAGAACCCATTTTTAGTAATGAATACTGGCTACATGGGTGCAGATTTCATTATCTTGTGCATTTTTCTATATTCCTTTTTCTTTAGGAAAAAGAAACAATAAATGAAGCAACTAGCTAAAGCCATATGATGGTGAAGGTGTCATTTACCAAGATCTTCAATATCAAACTGTGTGCTGATATGAATCCATTTATTTCCTCGACTTAGATTCCAGCGCCATGGATAAACTTTGACATATTTGTTATTGGCTGCTTGGTACTGTGAAAATTTACATTTTACTCTTCTAACCAAAAAACAGCTCTCACCTTGAGACATTGCTTACTTTATGGCAAGTAGCCAATGAAATCTCTTTGTTGAGTTTCTTGGAATCAGAATTTCAGGTCATATTGTTTATGGTTTCCACCACCTGTCGGTTTGTTGTACTGTGGTGCCTTGTTAGTTAGGGTGATGCTGGAATTTATGCCACCTGTTTATCAAATACCAGGAGTGTTGCCCACGGTGGACAGGTGTCCATGGAGTTTTTAGATAGGACAGAGTAAGAAGAAAGACTTGGCAATCTACCAACCCCTTCAAAAAATTAGCCAGAGAAAACCTTGTAGAAAGAAGGACTAGAAGATGAGGCCCTTATTTTGGAAAGCACTCGAAATACAACGGAAGAACTATCTCCTCAAAGTGAAGTCCACCTTAATGGTGTTGAGAGAGTCAAACTTTGAGAACTTTTGTTTGCTGAAGTGGCACAGCAAAAAGGAGAAAAACAGCTGCAAACATCCATTAGTCATTGGAATGTGGTGTGTACAAAGTATGAATCAAGGAAAATTGGATAATGTCAAAAATGAAATGGAATGCTTGAAGATCAATATCCTAGGAATGAGCTGAAATGGACTGGTATTGGCCATCTTGAATTGGACAATCGTATGGCCCAACCGTGCAGGGAATGACAAACTGAAAGGAAATAGTATCCCATCCATCATCAAAAATAACATTTCATGATATGTCCTAAAGTACAATGCTGCCTGTGATAGGATCCTCTCTACATGCTTACAAGAAAGACCAATGAATACTATTATTATTCAAATTTAAGCACCACTTACTAGTGCCATAAATGAAGAAATAAAAGATTTTACAAATTGTGAAGTCTAAAATTGATCAAGCATACAGTCAAAATGCATTGATAATTATTAATGACTCAAATGTAAAAGTTGGAAACAGAGAAGGATCAGTAGTTTAAAAAAATGCGGCCTTGGTAATAGAATCAACTCCAGAAATGGCATGCTAGAATTCTCGAAAACCAGTAACGTATTCATCAGAAATACCCGTTTGCAACAACATAAATGGCAGCTATATATGGTGAATTTATAGGACAAAATACACAGGAATCAAATCAAACTGTGTAAAGATAGGATCTGATCCAAATGAAACCCACTGCCATCGAGTCCATTCCAGTTCATTGGGATCTTATATTAAGTGTCTAAGGCTGTAAATCTTTATGAGACCAGATAGCTTCATCTGTCACCCATAGAGCTACTGGTAGGCTTGAACTTCCAACTGTGTGGTTCGCAGGCTTGCCTGACAGCACCACCAGGGGTCCTTGAAAGAAATCATTTGCTGTTGTTGTTAGGTGCAGTCAAGGCAGTTCTAACACATAACGACCCTATGCACAACAGAACACTGCCAGTTCCCGTGCCATCCTCACTACTGGTCTATGTTTGCGCCCATTGTTGCAGCCACTGTGTCAATCCATCTTGTCAAGGAACTTCTTTTTCACCGCACCTCTACTTTACCAAGTGCGATGTCCTTTTCCATGGAGTACATGAGACGAGGCTTTGCCATCCTTGCTTCGAAGGAATAATGCGAGACGGTATTTCTTCCAAGAAGATTTGTTTGTTCTTTGGGCAGTCCATGGTACTTTAAAGACTCTTTCCCCAGCACCACAATTCAAGTGCATGGATTCTTCTTCAGTCTTCCTTATTCAGTATCCAACTTTCACATGTGCATGAGGCTATTTAAAACACCATGGCTTGGGTCAGGCACACCTTAGTACTCAAAGTAACATTCTGGCTTGTGAACACTTTAACAGAGTGATACTCATCGGTTCAGTTCAGGGCCAGAACAATAATCACACATGGAACTATAAGTGTGGGCTAATGGTTTTTTCTTTCTCTTTTGGTGTCTTTTTATACATATAAGATAGGCAGGATCATCAATCCCAAGGAGATGGCAATGGAACCAAATGTTTGGGAGGGAGGGGCATGGGAGAGGAGAAGGGGAGGGGAGCAATAAGCCAATAATGATAGGACAGGGGAATAGCGAGGGATCTAAAAGTGATGGTGAGAAGGGGAAAGTGTTCCTGGTTCTGTCTGATCAATTGAAATGTATCCAGGAGGAATTACTGAGAGGTGAATGATGGGTAAATATGATAGTGGAACAGGAGGAAAGAAAAAAGAAATAGAGAACAAGAGAGTAAAAATTCTACATAAGGTATAAATAAAGATATGTATAGATGTAAATATATAAAGGAAGGTGTGTGTATACACATGCACACACAACAAGAAAGCAGATGGACTTTGGGCCTCGACTTTAATCTTACCTCAGTACAAGAATGATTTGTTCTAATAATGTAGCAATGTACGATACTCAATTTCCCAACACAATTGCTGAAGACAAAATGGGTGCATAAACAAGTGTGGTGAAGAAAGCTGGTGCCCAGGTGTTAAAAGATGTAGTGTCTGGGGTCTTAAAGGCTTGACATTAAACAAGCGGCCATCTAGCAGGGAAGAAACAAAGTCCACATGGAAGAAACACCCTAGCCTGTATGATCAAAAGGTGTTGATGGGAATAGGTATCAGAAGTTCAAAAACAAGCAACCAAATTGATGTTAAGGAGTGTAGACAAAGTAGAGACCCAAAACCACCTGTAAGATAATAGGACAGTCCCTCACAGAAGGGTCACATGGAAGGGATGATATATCCAGTGTACACTATAACACTGTTGAAACACAAAACTATCCTCTAGTTTGCTGATATTTCCTCCCACTATTATTATGGTCTTAGTTTTACCTCATTAATCCTGTTAGACCAGAATATGTTCATGTATATAATTTAGATTGTTCAATGCATAAAATCCAAGATAGATAAACCCTTCAGGAATTGTAACAGGAGTAATGATTTCCTGAGGGTACAAAAAGAGAAGTGGAAGGGGGAACTGATAGCAATGATGACTATATAACCCTACCTTAGGGGAACAAATAATAGAATGACAGGTGAACAGATACATTGGATGTTGTAGGATATGGGGGGAGGGGAGGAAAAATAATATTTAATATAATAACAAGGGTTGCTGGGGGGTAGGGTGGGGAAGGGTGGGGATAAAGGGGAGCTGATGCAAAAAGAAAGAAAATGTTTTGAAAATGATGGTGGCACCAGAGCTAAATGGACCCTCTCCCTAGAAGTATGTGAGACAGAGAACAACACTAAACCTACAGGTTGGAGTGAGGGGCCGACATGTCATGCCCACATGGAAGCAAACCAAGAAGGACAAAGAGAAAAGAACAGTCAGTCTAGACCCCATATTGGCACACCACGCCCAAAGGACGATGTCCCAGCACAGAACTGCTGAGGCACAGGGATGACAGTAGAGCCGACAACAGCTCAGGACATGTTGTCCCCTTACTGGAACATACTGTGACAGAAGACAATACTGGGGACACATGGAGGGAGGAAGTGTGTTCTGAACCCCCTGCAGTGGGGCAAATCAAGAAGGGAACATAACAGATAAGTAACGGGAGCAAAGCCAAGCCACAAAGCCCCTAAAGAGCCCTCCGAAATAGACTTCAGGCTAGGAGGGGCAGTTCCTGGAACTCCCCTAAGACCAGTGGGGAGAAAGTCATAAGGTCAGCAGACAGACCTGGAGCATGCATGTTTGTTGCTGTTGTTGTGGGGTTTGTTTGTTTTTTCTCTTCTTCTTACTTCTCTCTCTTTTTTAATTCTCAATCGTTTGTTTTCTATTTGTTTGGTCTATGGCATTGTTGGTTTGCCTACTTGCATAAGACAGGCATGGAAAGTAAGCTCTAGGAGAAAGCAATGGGACCAACAGTCCCAGGGATATGTGGGGGCGAGAAGGGGGTGGGAGAAAGGTGCAGTGGGAAAACAGTGCCATGAACAGGGGAACAACTAGGGAATAAAAATCAATAAGGAGGAGGATATAGAGATCCTGGGAGTGCTGGTGCAACAGCAATCTAGCTGAGAGGAAACACTATGAGGCAGAAGTAGAGCAAGCATGATGGTGGGGCAGAAGGAAGGGAAAAGGAAACAGAGGAATGATCTAGGAAGCAAAGCTATGGATAGAGGGATAAGCATGGGGTGTCTGTATGTAAATACATTAATCCATAAAAATAGAGGTATTGGCTTATGTATGTATATTTATATGGCAATACATTGAGGTAATGGATGGACTTTGGGCCTCTGCTCATACTCTTCCTCAATACAAAAACACGTTTTTCTAACAAATTGGCAATCTAAGATGCTCACCTTCCCCACAGAATCACTGAAGACAAAATGGGTGCATAAGTAAATGTGGTGAAGAAGGCAGATGGTGCCTGGCTATCAAAAGATATAGCATCTGAGGTCTTAAAGGCTTGAAGTGAAACAAACGGCCATCCATCAGAGAAAAAGCAAGCCCACATGGAAGAAGCACGCCAGTCTGTGAGATCATGAGGTGTCATCGGGACCAGGTAACAAGCATCATAAGACCCTTAACAATCAAACAAACACAACCATATGGTTAAGAACGAGGGGGATCAGAGCAGAGACCAAAAGCCCATCTGTAGACAATGGGACATCCCCTCACAGAGGGGTCTCAGGAAAGGGATGAGTCAATCAGGGTGCAGTAAAGCACCGATGAAACACACAATACTCCTCTGATTCCTTGAGGCTTCCTTATCCCCCACCACCATGACCCCAGTAATGCCTCTCACGTCAGACTAGGCTGGAGCATATACACAGGTGTAGATAAGAGATAAGAGCTCGACACACATAACCCAGGAGAAGGAATGTGAAGAGAGATATCAGATGGGAGGGGTGAAGTGGGAGAGGAGAGGAAGAGGGGGGAACCAATCGCAGTGATCGACACACAACTGCACACACTCCTCTAGGGGAAACACCAACAGAAACCACGGGGGAAGGGAGACAGGGGTCGGTGTGAGATATGAAAATAATAATAATTTATGATCGATCAAGGTATCACAAGGGAGTGGGGGGAGGGAGAGAAGCTGATACCAAGGGCTCAATAGAAAGTAACTGTCCAGACATCAGAACAAAAAATCTTACCATAGTGAATGATG
>NW_022103928.1:34248985-34260669 GCF_000313985.2 Echinops telfairi | reverse complement strand
AAAAAAGATGTATTCTGCAGCATATCTACTCAATGCAATGCTGCATTGTCTTAACTAACATTTCTATGTTTACATTTTATTTCTAATATCCATTGTAATGGCTATATAAAACTCACAGATAAAATTTATGATTAAGTGCTTTATTAAGGAAGTTAACATGTTGTAATGCAAGTGGGAAATGCTCAAGATAGAGCCATTCACCGGCAAATGTTACAAAGTTCTTTCAAGGGTGCAGATAGATGCTCACGGGGCATACTACTCAGCTATAAGCCTCAACCAGAAGACGTTCAGCTCAAGCTGTGTGGATCGGCAAAGCCACCTTCCTGAATTAAGTTACCAGAGGCACCCCACACCACTAAGCCTTAACCCAAAAGCACTCAGCTCCACTTCAGTGGGTCAGCAAGCCCAGCTCTCCCAATTAAGTGCCTAGAGGCATCCAACTCCACAAGCCAGCCTCCTGTACAAAAGCACTCAGCTTTACTTTCTCTGTGGGTTAGGAAGTCCATCACACCATTCCATGCTTTGGCTTCTGGTTCTGCTGCTGCTCCTCTGATGTTCTAGTTGTCTTCTGGATCCAGGAGATCCTGTGCAGGGATCTCAGGTCCAGAGGACACACTCTACTTCTGACTCTTGCTAGTAATGAGATCCCACCTTCTGCTTCTTTGAGGGCTCCTTTTTCATATGCAGCAAGATGGCATTGCAGGGAATACTGTTCACAATTACTCACAGGTGAATCTTATCAGTATCGTCCCCCACCATTTTACCAGATCCATGCAGGAAAAGGACTTGTGGTGGGAGTTAGAGGCTTTGCCTAGAAGAGCTACATTAAAACATATGCTACCTCTTGAAATGGCTGAATGTTGACTCCTTTTTGGCACAGTTGTCCTGTGTGCTTTCCAACTTCTTTTGATGCTTCCTGCATCATTCAATATTTTGCCCATAGAGTCTTTCAATGTTGCAACTGGAGGCTTAAATTTTTCTTTAGTTCTGAGCATATTCTTCCCTTGTGGTTTTCTAACTGTAGATCTTTGCACATTTCACTACAATATTTTACTTTGTCTCCTCAAGCTGCCCTTTGAAAATTTCTGTTCAGCTTTCTCACTTCGTCATTTCTTCCATTTGCCTAAGCTACTAGACCATTCAGAGCAAGTTCCAGAGTCTCTTCTAGCACCCATTTTGATCTTTTCTTTCTTTCCTGTCTTTTTAATGATCATTGCTCTCATGATACATAATGTTGATGTCATGCCCCAGGCCTTCCGTCATCGTGTTCAAGACAGCAGATCTGTTCTTGAGACGTTCTCAAAATGCAGGTGGGACATAGTCAACATCATATTTTGGATCTCGTGGACTTGTTTGAATTTTCTTCAGTTTCAACTTGAGCTCACATGTGAAAAATTGATGGTTTGTTTCACAGTTGGTCCCTGGCCTGGTTTTGGCTCCTGATATTGAACTTCTCCATCATTTCTTTCCACAGATATAGTCAACTTGATTTCTATGTGTTCCAGCTGGAGATGTTCGTGCGTAAAATCACCTTTTGTGTTGCTGAAAAAAGTTATTTGTGATAAAGAAGTTGTTAATCTTGCAAAACTCTATCATGTAATCTCCAGCTTCATTACTGTCACCAAGGCCATATTATCCAACTATAATTCTTCTTCTTTGTTTCTGACTTTTTAATTCTAATCACTAATAATTATCCAGGCATCTTGATTGCATGTTTGATCAATTTCAGACTAAGGACATGGGTAAAATTCTTTAATTCCTTCATCGCTAGCTATTGACTGAATTTCCTTGTATGCTGATTGATATTATCCTCTCACAGACAGTATTGTACTTCAAGATAAAACCTCAAATGTGCTTTTTGACAATAAATGCATTGCTGTTCTTCTTGAATCCAACATTCCTAGTGTAGTAAATCATGTAACTCCTTGATTCAAAACAGTCCATTTCAGCTCACTAACATCTGGGATATTGATTTTTATTTATTCCATGTCATTATAGAAAAGCTCTATCACCAGTCTGAACAAGCCAGGTGCTGACTTCAGAACAGATTTTTAATTGCTTATATGTAAATTCAAGAAGAAAATTAAAATAAGTCCTTGAGAGCCAAAGCTCTTTGTTCCCCCTCTCACCAAATGTCCTAAATATTGCCCAATAAGTATTAGCATTTAAAAGAGAAGCTTTTACTTTGCTCTCTCTGAGCTTTTGTTTTGTGGGCTCGCTGTTGTTTTAACAGTTTATTTATTTAAACAGTCTATACGGACATATGTTCTACTGGTATTCACTTTCAGCAGCAAATCCCTCAAGTCTGAACTTTCTATTCCTTCTTCCTAGTATATTCTTAGTCTGGGTGCTCTGCGGAAGGTAACCTGTTCACCGTTGAGTGTCCCTACGTGTATTTGAAATGCCAGTGGCCTCGCTTCCAACTTCACAGCAATATTCAAGCCACCGTAGTACAGCACACTGATAGATGAGTGGGTGCCTTGAATTGCCAGAAGAAGAAACAAACTTGTCTCGGACAAAATGCAGCCAGAATACTTATTGAAATCGAGGATCAGACTTCTCTTGTACTTCAGACGTGTTCTCAGGAAAGACCAGTTCCTGGAAATGAACACCATTCTTGGTAAAGAGGAAGGTCAGTAAAAAAGAGGAAGACTGTCAAGGAGATGGGTCGACACCGTGCCTGCGACAATGGGCTCAAACAGCAATGATTGATTGGGAGGCTGGCACAGAGCGAAGCCCTGTTGGGTGCAGTTGTACCTAGGGTCACTATGCATCAGCACTGACTTGAGGACACCTAACAACAACATTGTTTTGATTTCACAAACATTTTGATTTCATAATTGTGCTGTAATCATTGAGCTACTGTCATTGTGTCGTTGTAATAAGGAGGTTGTCGAGCTAGCAGATAATCGAGAAGCCTGGTGGCTGAAACGCAAAAAGGGCAAACACATGCCTGGTTTTGCATTCAAGTGGATTTACTCACCATGAGCTAGAGCTCACAGAAGGTTAGAGTAAAGGTCCTGACAGCAAGAAATTCACAGTCTCAAAAATTCACCATCTATTACAGTTGATTACAGTTCAGTCTGATAGGGACTGTACTAGGAACAACCCCAGATTGCTGAAGTTACAAAAGTAGCAAAACTCAAAGTAAGTTGAGGACTTAGTTGGTTACAGTACAGTCTGATAGGGACTGTAATAGGAACAGCCTCAGATTGCTGAAGTTACAAAAGTTGCAAAACTCAAACTAACTTGAGGACAGGATAGTTCATAGAAGAGAAGACATTAATTGGACAGTCAGGACAAGTGCAGGGCAACTTCCTTCAGTCAGGGCAAGATGGTCCTATTCCTGTGCATGACTCAGAACCTACCTCACTGGGAAAAAACAGAACACAGCTGATTTTGTTTGGACCGATTTCCCATACTGTAATCATGCCTGAGGTCCTAGGAGACCCAAACAGCTGGTTATCAGCTCCTAACAGAAAAGTTGGTCATTCGAACGCACCCAGAACACCGTGGAAGAAAGGCAGAGAGAGAGATGTGTGTGTTCCCAGTGTGCATCAACTCAATGGCAACATTTTGTTTTGTCACGTCCACAGCCACGCTGGTTTTCATTAGTCAAAATTTCAAGCATATAGCCGTGTTATTTGCATATCTACGGTTCAAAGCCCCTGAAAATATGGAGCAGATTTTAACAGCTTAACATCCACTTCAAAAGCGCATGCACACATTATCTTCTATTAGCTCATGCAAGCAGTGATATGGTAGAGCTACAACTCGTTGACCCAGATTTGTGTTTTATATTAACTTGGAGGTATCACAAATGTAAAACATTTCCAGTCCTCCCGACTCTGATCTCTTACTTAGAGTCAGGTGGTGGGTTGTGTTGTCTTCTCTAAAGAAGCAGAACGGTGACCCATACATGTGCGTAAATAGAACCGCCTCACACAGTTGTAGAAGTGGGGACATCTAGTCCAGTTCAAGTCTGTGGGTCAGATGTAAGCTAAAAGTTTCTCCTGATTCGTGTAGTTGGGGAACAGGAAGCTGTTACCAGGAGCTGATGAACAGGAAGCCATTGGACCATAAGCTGCTCTTCCAAGCTGAATGAATCTAATATTGACTGAATGAATCCAAGGTTGGCAGTCCACTGATGGCTCCTGGAATCAGCAGGCAATGTAATAGGAACTAGATGCAGGATCCCAATCCAGCCAGGGAACTGAGCTAGCTTCTGCACAGTGTCTACAGATACTAAGAGTAGGCCACCCTCCACATGAAACCTCCCTCAATGGTCCTAAGTCTGCGACCAGATTAAGGAGGTCTACTTTCCCCACAACTGCTTGGCTGCTTCATAGAAGATCCCATTATGGAGTTGACCACACTATGTTAGATCATATCGTGGGAGAATCTTGGCCCACCCAAGTTGATATAAAACCAGGGAGGATTCAAATTTAAGAAGGACGAATTTCTCCCCCCCAAAAAATAGTTCTTTAAGTTGTTAGCACTAATTTAGGCTTCGGTTACCATTGGTGCTACATAACCTTTAAAATCCCAAAAGATAATCCCTAACTCCCTATAAACTTCCAATAAAATCCCAACATCTCAATCATCTAACTCTTTTGGTTTAAGAAAAAAAAGATGGGTAAAAAACGTAAGGAAGCCCGAGGAATGGACATAGTGATTTGTTAATCAAACATAATACCTTTTGTGTAAGGCCTGGAAGAGCTGGTTTCAAATGGTAAACTTTGGATTCATCTAACAAACAAAACGACCAAGGTAAACAGGATGGAGAACAGTCCGGCCGAGGTCAAATGATGGGTGACTCAGCTGGAAGATTTGTAACCACCTCCACATGCTGCTACTGAATAGTCTACTAAATTCTACTAAATCATACGTCTTTCTACTAAATTCTACTAAATCAAATATTTTTCTCTTCCTGTTCCCCATAGAATTTACTTCTTATCCCCTTTTAACTGTTTGTTTCTTCAGGCATAACCGAGTTTTAACAATGCTGCTTCTGAAAGAACATTATTATAGGAAAATAGATATGAGTTTTAGTCACAGATAGCTGTGTTCCATTAGCTCCTTACTATCTGAGATGATCACAAATTGCTTCATTTTTCTGAGTCTCTCTCTCCCTCCCTCCCTCCCTGCCTCCTTCTCTCCGAGTGTGTTTAATCAATAAACAGGGAGTGACAAAACCTTCCTTGAAGAAATGTTCTCAACAATTAGTGCAGGGACTAATGGTCCACTCAGATATCACTCTGTGACCTTGAGACAAGAAGAACTAGCTGGTGCCCTGCTAACACTACCAAGCACTCTGGAAGGAATCACGTTAGAACATGTGAAACAAAACTAAATAACAACAACAACAACAAAAAGAGACTTACTAGACACCCTTCAGGCTTGAGACTGAACTCAGTCCCATGGCTCAATTTTCTGTCAATCTATATACCTACTTAAAATAATCAATCATATGAGATCAAAAGAGTAGCATCTGCTCAAGCACAAAGCTCAGCAGGGTTAGGGAAGGAGGGATAGAAACAGCAAACACAGGGAGGAAGTGGGATGTGTGATGGTACATTGAGGGATTGCAATCAATAACGTGAAACAAAATGTGTATTAATTGTTGAATGGAAAACTGATCTGCTCCGTAATCCTTCACCCAATTCACAACATTAAAAAGAGAGAATTGTGAAGATTAGAAATAACCTACATAATGCAAAATGCCTAACACCTATGAGGGGGCTTCAAAAATTTGTGGGGAAATCAAATTTTTCTGCAAACTCTTAAAAAGAATTTTTCAAATTTCTATTCTTGTTTTAGACATTGAATAAGGAAGTCCTCAGAATAATTGATGTATTTGAATTGTGTACTGGAGACTATTGAAAGCACCGGGGACTGCTGAAAAGACACACAAACCTGTCTTAGAAGAAATATGGCCAGAGAGCTCCTTGGAGGCAAGGATGGTGAGAGTTCATCTTACATACTTCGAACATGTCGTCAGGGGAGACCAGTCCCTGGAGGAGGAAGGACATCAGACTTGGTAAAGTAAAGGGCGGTGAAACAGAGGAAGGCCTTCACAAGATGGATTGACCCGGTGTCTACAACAACGGGCCCAGGCTTAGGAACAATTGTGAGCATGGCTCAGGACTGGGCAGTGTCTTGTTCTGCTGTGCATTGGGTCACTGTGGGTCGACACCAACTTGATGGCACCTAACAACAATTATTGTGAACCGGGTGAAAAAGTCATAGAGATCGTAATTTTAGATTCAACAAATTTATGCACATTCCAAGTCAACCCATGTGTTGCAATCCCCTCATTCTACTTCCTGCCTGTGTTTCCTGTTCCCGTGCCTCCTTCTTCACTAACCTTCTGCATTTTGTCATTGGATCAACGTTGCCCTTTTCATCTCAAATGTTTGGTAATTCTAACATGGGGGAGTTCCCTTCTGGAAGTGAAGGGAGGGTCATCGCCTCAGAGGCTCCACTAGTCTCTATCTGACCAGTAAGTCTGGTCTCTATTATGAATTTGAGTTCTGTTCACATGAATGAATTTTCTGAAAATGTTTTGAAGCCCTCCGTTATATACTATAATTTAGAAACCATAGCTTCTATGCTTATCTTATCTTTATAAAAAGTCTCAAAAATATGAATGAAGCCAGAGCTTCCATAGCTACTAGACTACAAGGGCCATCTAATTTCTCTTTACAAAAGTACAAAAATATATAGTTCATCTCTGCTGGAAAATGTGCATAATAGTACTTACCTTAATGTACTGCCTTTGAGTACACTCAAATTACTGGTGACCCTAAGTATTACAAAGTAGAACTGCCCTGCAGGGTTTTCTCTTGGCTATAATGTCATGCAAGCAGATCACCCGGCTCTTTAAGTGTTGTGGTGAGTTCAAAGTTCATACTAACCATTAGCACCACCTAGAGTCCTTAAACAAGGTGCTATCGAGTAGATGCTGACTCATGGTGACCCCATAATTGGTGCAAAAAGATTAAATAAATAAATGAAGGTAAAGTGTTTGGAACAGTGACTGGCATCATGTGGTGTGTGCTCAATAAATGTTAGCTAATGTTATTGTTGAAGAGTCCTGATGTCTTAGTGAGTTAGCATTGGGCTGCTAACTGCAAGGTCAGTGTTCGAATCCACCAGAGGCTGCACGGGAGAAAAATAAGACTTTCTACTCCTGTAAACAGTACAGTCTCAGAAACTCACAGAGGCAGCTCCACCCTATCCTACAGGGATACAGGGTCGCTATGAGTCAGAAATTACACGATGGCAGTGAGTTGGGTTTTTTAAGTGTTATTGTTATTAGTGACAAGTGCTTGACTCTGCTATCTCATTATTAATGGGAGCTGGAATATGAGGGGGCCTCAAATCAATCATGAGGAATTCTATTATCTTTTATCTCATTTTTTCCCACCAACTTTTTGAAACCTTCTGTATATGTATCACAACAAATGGCCTCTCTCTCTCTCTCTCTCTCTCTGTGTGTGTGTGTGTGTGTGTGTGTCGAACTAGACTATGAGTGAAGACACCTGGGTCCAGTATCAGTCAGTGGCTGACTAGCAATGTGATCTTCAACCAGCTTCTTAAACCTCCTGCTGTAGTTTTCTTTTTTATAAAAAAAAAAGACTGTGCTCATAACTGATCTATCACAGAAACATCTGGGAATCAGATTAAATAACTCATGTTAAAATGTTCAATATTTTAAAACATGCACACTTTTTAGGGGTTTACAGTTGCCTCATGCAAAGGGAGGAAATACCCAATTTCTTCATTGGACATGGTTTATGATACTGTTGCAAGTTTGCACAATCATTTAAATGATCTCGGCTAATCATTCCACCAAGAGGAGCCCTGGTGGCACAGTGGTTACACACTGGGCTGCTAACTGCAAGGTCAGCAGTTCAAACCACCAGCCACTCTGCAGAGAAAGACAGGGTTTCTACGCTTGTAAAGAGTCACAGCCTTGGAAACCCCTAGGGGCAGTTCTGTCCTGTCTTGTAAGGTCACTATATGTTGGCATCAACTCGTGCCGGTGAGTTTGGTTTAATTCCTAAACTGTTCGCATCCACCAGTGGTATTGCACAAGGGCATAAGCTATGAGGGCAAGGGTCATTTTATCTTGCTTTGTTTATGTTTCCACATGCTTCGAACAGTGCCTGGCACGTAGTAACGGTTTAATAAGTAATCACTAACTATAGCTGATAATAAGAATGAAGAAAACAAGCAACAGAGCATGAACAGACGTTCATTTTCCCATGTTCATTGCAACACAGTTCTCAATAGCAAAAAGCCAGAAACAGCCTGAAATCCCATCAGTAGAAGAGAGGGTAAACTCTGGTACACACACAATGGAATACTATACATCTGTGTTAGTCCAGGTGGTGTTAGTCCGGGTTGACTAGAGAAACAAATTCACAGATATCATATATGTATATTAAAAAGAGGTTTATATAAAAGAACAATTGTATATTGAGAAAACATCCCACTCCAGTCCAGATCAAGTCCATAAGTCTGATATTAGCACATATGTCCGATACAAGTCCATGAATTCCTCTTTAGACTCATGCAGGACATGCAATGATGCTGAATGAAGGAAGAGCACAGACCGGTGAATAGAAGGTCTTGTGGATCCGTTGGAAAGAGAAGGCAGAGAGAGTGGGTCTGGCCTCCAGTGAGCTATCCATCTGAATTGCACCTCCAATTGAGGTCATCAAGCTGTGACCTGATTGTCAGGCTAGACTCCACCCCTTCTCTCAAATTGACAAGAGATTATGTAGCGGCCACAGCATCCCTGAAAAACAGCTATGAAACCATGAAACGCCTCACCGTGTGGAGGGATGTGGAAGACATTATGCTGAGTGAAGTTACTCAAGCCCAGAAGGACAAATACTGTGAGTCACTGACATAGGAACAAGCAGCAGAACGGGCTCAAGCTCAAGTTTGTAGGGCATCCAGTCTTCTGGCGGAAGAGCAGGCAGCCTGGTAAAGAGCTGGATCAGTGCCAATGAACCACACATCATCCACTCCAGGTAAGCGTAGTGTAAGTCACTTGACCAGAGGGCACCTCACAACAGCTGAGATCAAATGGTCAGGGGAGAAGAGGTGATGCTGTCTGCTGAGTGGTAGCCAGGTGGATCTGGGGTAAGATCCCCCAGAGAGGGAAGCAGCCCTGTCAGAGGGAGGAGGCTTACTGATGGAAGGGGCAGCACAGGAGAGGAGAGAAGAAATGGTCAAGTTAGGGTGAACATAAGTGCATTTCTGTTGAGGGAAAGGGCCGAGGGGCTGACCGCCTGGTGGGGGTAAGAGAGTCTGAGAATGCCCTTGGGATCACTAGGTAGGGAGGATCTTTAGTGGTGTGCAGCAGGAGGGTCAAATTGACCTAGGGTGTCTGAGGGTAGCCCGGGAACCCAGGTCTCAGAACAATGAGACACTGAGTCCTGGATCTTTGGGATTCACAGCATGCTCCAGAGGCTGCATTGGTAAGACCCCCAAATGAGAACTCCACTGGGTGAACTGGTCTCTACCCCAGACACACTTGTAACCTGAGGACTTCAGCTGGGAAACACTTAAGCGGGAAACAGTGTCTGAGGTAGAAGAAGACAGCTGTACCAAGCAAGAGCGGTGGACTATTGGCTGGTGAACAAGCAAGGTCTTGGTGCATCGATGTCTTGTATGCTGCATCAACATACGTATTATCCCAGCAACCCTGTAATGGCTATTCTGCTATATTTTGCTTATGTTTGTTTATATTAGGGTGTATCTCAGAGGTGCATCACCGTTGGGGCTCACCCTCTTGAAGCTGTGTTATTTGTTGTCTTATTTTTTGGTAAATGAAACCCAGGGAAAGAAACTCTAACAAGGGTTTGGGGGAAGAGGGAGATGGTGTCAAGAAGTCCAGGAAGGAAACTATGTTTTGGGAAACATGTCTGATTATGAAAGAAGTTGTACAAGTATGTTTGACATGATTGAATTATGGAATGATAAGTCATATGTATTAGCTCCCAAATTAGAGCAAATTTTTAAAAAGAAGGCATAGATCCAGGAATGGGTTTGGACTCCCATTAAATCCTAGCTCCAACTTAAAAACAACTAGTTTTTATATCATGGCCCTGCTTCATGAAATGATCACTGAAGATAAGGGTGCTACAGCAAAGTATGGTGAAGAAACCAGATGGTGCTTGGCTAGCAATTGGAATAGTGTCTGGGGTCTTCAAAGCTTGTATTCAAACAAGCAGCCATCTAAGCGAGAAGTGAACTGAGCCCACACAGAGGAAGCACACAAGCTGTGTAGTCCAGAGATGACAATTACAAAATTCTAATATGGTGAGGAGAAAGGCATCAAAGCAAAGATTATGAACACACAATATGTGGAGAGCTATGGGGCACGACGGGAACCCAAAACACGCTGCAGAGGATCTGGTCAGGCTGAACCACTGGCAGATCCGCGCTAGCCACAGGCAAGAGTCTCCAACAGCCTTACTAACAGGCAGAGCCCACTGTAATCTTGATTATACTGGATCGACCTTGATACTTGACCAGCTGACCATGCTATAGATGGGACCAGAATAAGTATCTCAGGGCAAGTATCTTTTACTGGTTCCAGGACAGAAACTTCTTCCCTGACTTTTTGAATGTTGTTGGGAGTCTGTCCCTTCTTATGCATTATTTGTATCTTTGTCTGTATACTATTATGCTTTTATCCTTACCACCTTGGCACAATTTTGTTTGTTATTGTCTTCTGTTGGGTCACCCAACTGTGAAGAACAGGAGGAGTTGATGCATAATGAAAATAAGTGCTACTAGGGGTGACCTATCATACAGGGGTGGGGGTGGATGATGGGGAGAATAAGGGGATCTCAGGAGTAAATAATGAAGACGGGAGAAAGGGGGGAGCATCAGAATGGATAGTGATTGCATAACTCATCTTAGAGGTGATTTCACCATGGGAGGGGGGAATGTTCTAAAAAAATTGCTGTGGCGGTGGTTGTACAATTCTCCTTGATAGGATTGAATGATTGAACTACTGAATTATATGATATGTAAATTATTTGTCAATAAAACTGCTGGGGAAAATAAAATAAGAAGATAAGAATGTCCTCTAGGATTTCATATATCTTGCTTCTCCCCACCACTACTCCCTACTCCCAAACTGAGCATTATTAGCCTTGTCTAGATTTTCACCTACAGAAACTTTAGATTGAAGGAAATGAAGTAAGTGTGTGTTTTTCTTTCTTATATACAATAAAGAAATGACTATGAGGGATTTCTACTGAGTGTTGAATTAAGTTGGAATGCCCACAGGTCACAGGTCGGTGGGGTACGTTTGAATGTTGGTGTCGGCAAAGACTCATGGAAGCACCTGGACTCCCAGACAAACAAATCTGCCCTGTAGGAATAAAATAGTGGAATTGAAGAACAAGGTCACACTTTTCTTGGCACATGAAAACAACGCTGTGAAAACTTGGCACCGTGAAACAAGTACTTCAACTATTTAGTATGTAAAAGTTTAATAGTAGAATTCAATTATGAGGCTGGTGGTATTCTAGAATGCTATTCCTCCTTTTTACCTCGTCAGTCTCACCCCCTGTATTAGTCTGGGTACTTTGGAGAAACAAATCCACAGTGACTCATGTATAAGAGAGAGTTTTATGTAAAGAAAATGTGCATCA
>NW_022103928.1:34235003-34242341 GCF_000313985.2 Echinops telfairi | reverse complement strand
GGGGAGGGAGGGGAAAAAGAGGAGCTGATACCAAGGGCTCAATTAGAAAGTAAATGTTTAGAAAATAATGATGGCAACATATATACAAATATGCTTGATATAATTGATGTGTGGATTGTTGTAAGAACTGTAAGAGCCCCACAGTAAAATGAGTTAGAGTCATTGACGCAGTAAGAGTAGGTTTGGGATAGGGTGGTTAGGGTTAGGGTTAGGGTTAGGGTTAGGGTTAGGGTTAGGGTTAGGGTGGTTCCGTGGTAGACTCCTCCAGGTAATGCCCATCGTTCATCCGCCGGTTCATCAGTGGAGGCTTCTGGCTTGCTCCAATCCTGAGCAGGTTTCAGCAGAACTTCCAGACTAAGTTGGACTAGAGGGAAAAAGCCTCACGATTTATTTCTGAAACTCAGCAAAGAAAATCCTAGGGTTACAACAGTCCAATCCCTGTCCAATTACAGGGATGATGTAGGAGCAGGTAGCATTTCTATTTTTGTCATGCATCATGTCACCCTGAGTCAAGGGTATGCTTGACAGCAGCTAATAACATAGAGGATTATAAACCTTCACTGTTCTAAAGAATTACTCAGTATAGTATACACATTGTCACTCACACACACACACATCTGTTGGTAGTGATTGCAGGAACCAAACAACTGATAATGATTAAAGAATAAAGTAAACGGCGGTTTGCTCCATAATTTCTTCATTTGGTATAATTTCCACTTTCCTTAACCATTTTAGACCCCTTTTCCCCACGCTTTGTATGCATCAATGGCATCGGTGTCATTGGATTGGTCTTCTCTGTCCATTTCACTGAGCGACTTGATGAGATAAGGTCTCTACCAGGAGCCCCGGGCACGAGGTTGGCAGCGTGCTGGCCGGTGGAAAAATGCAAACTCCGGAGCCAGGAAATCTGGGTTTGGTGTTTTCTCTACTCTCAGGTTGTAGGCAAGATACATAACATTGGTTGACATGCATTTTGTCATCCGTAAAACAGGGATCCTCATAGTACCTGCCTCTCAAGGTTGTTGTGAGGATGACATGAGGTTCGCACACAGATAGCGCTGCCTCGGGGGCGGCGGCGTTATGAACATTGTTGCTGTCACAAAGACAATCGCTTCCCTTCCTAACTCGTTCTGCATACGGGGTCCAAAAACATATTGAATGAATATTACACCACCTTGTCCATACACATCCTATGTCTTCTTGACTCACTACACCACAGATCAAACAAACAAAGCAGTCAAACCTACGTAGGGCATGCATTCAGGGAGGCTCCAATCCCCTTTCCAAACACACCATGCTCTGGAGAGTGTTGTCATTCTTTGTGAACAAGCAGCCCCCCTCTGTTTGGTATGTTTGTTTTGCCCCTATTAATTACTAACTATATCTCAAGGTGCAGAGCAAATTCCACATTCTCTGTGAAGCCTTGCTGAGTCAGAGAGTCCACAGTGGTCTTTCTTTGCTGTGTCTGACCAGACCAGCATTTCTCCCCTGCCTTTTTTCTGTTTGTGCCTGTGACTGACTGTGTCCACAAGAGCTACATGTTTCTGGGGGTGTACAGAGATGGTATTTTCCAAACTAAATTAACTAGGTTTTAGATTAGACTAATTCTTGGAACACTGCCTTTCTGTGAAAAAGAAGATCCCTAATGCTCTTGACACAGAACCGAAAGGATGGTAGTTTGAGTCTACCTAGAGGTGTCTCGGAAGAAAAGTTGGAGATCTACTCTCCAAAAATTAGCCATGGAAAACCTTATGGAGCACAGCTCTACTCTGATATATGTGGGGTCACCATGAGCTGGAATAGGCTCAAGTTAAGAGGAAATCTCCCTGAATATTGTAGGGAGACTCTTCCATGTTCATGATTTCATATCAAAGGAAATCATTCACAAACAAGAGTCCTTTATGATTAGTGAAAATTGTTTACAGTATCTCACAATGGCAATGCTGTATCATAATAATGAGCTTAAGAATCACTGTTCTATGTTCCTAATTGGACATTTAATACATGAGATTTTGTTAAAACAGCTTTGAAATTTTACTTGTCAGTTGATTGGACTTCAGATATTGTTTTTTCATAGACCTCCGAAAATTCCAAACAAACCCACGGCCATTGAGTCTGTTCTGATTCACAGGATCCCCTAGAACACTGCGACTGCCCCTATGCAGTTCCAAGACTCAAACTCTTTATGAGAAATCCTGCTCTTTCTCCCAGAGAGTAGCTGGTGGTTTCAAACGGCTGACCTTGTGGTTAGCAGCCCCCAGGCTAACCACTAGGCCACCAGAGATCTTTCCATATATCTACCCACCCAAAAATACACTGCCATCAAGTCGATACCAACTCATAATGACCTATGTATAGGGTTTCCAAAGCTGGAAATCTTCATAGAAGTAGATAGCCTCACTTTCTCTTGTGAAGTGGCTAATGTGTTTGAACCTCTAACCTTACAGTTAATAATCCAATCCTTACCAGACAGTGCCTCTAGGGCTCCTTTCCTATAAATAGTGAAATAAAGAGTAATTGGGTTCTTAGATTATCCTACAACAAACAGTCAAGCCATGGTGGAATTGAACTAAAGTCAAATCCACTGCCATCAAGTGGATTCCCACTCACAGTGATCCTATAGGACAGGGCAGAACTGCCCCTGGGGATTTACAAGCCTATAACTCTTTCAAGAGTAGAATGCTTCAAACTGCTGATCTTGGGGCCAGCAGCTCAGCTCCTAACCACTACGCTACCAGCACTTAAAGTGATCTTTGTGCCGGCCAATGGGGCACAGCTCAAGATGCTAAAAATATTGCAGTGTCGTTGTCTGACTCACCTGGGAGTGAGAAAAGGAAAGAATGATCATTATGTGCGTGTGTGTGTGTGTGTGTGTGTGTGTGTGTGAGTGTGTGTGTGTGAGAGAGAGAGAAGAGGGGGAATCACAGGAGGAGACAGGCAGACTTAGAAAGGTGAAGGAGATGAATCAGGAGTGGGAACAAGGAGAGAGAGTGTGGTGGAGCTAGGGTTTCAGGAGAGCAATCAACGCTTTAAGTTTGAAGGCAAAGGATTGAAGTGCCTATTTAAAATCAGATTCTGTGAACACTGGAATGGGTGGCAGTGGTTGAATTTTACACTTCCAGGCTGGAAAGACTTGCAAGTTGCCAAGATGCTGAACAGGTTTCAACAAAGCTCCAACTCTGGTGCATGGATTATGAGCTTCATGTCTATGTGGGTTGTCCTTGTCCCACGGTCAATGTGAACAGGTGGATGCTCTATAAGCAGTAGGTTTGTAACAGAGTGATGGATTGTCAAATGTAAGACACTCTGATCTTTTAAAGAGAATTTGCTCAAACTTTGCCTCAGAAAAAGACATGATTATATTAATTATTTACTTGCAAGTAAATAATAAGTAATTAGTAAGCAAGTAAATCTACTCTCTGCCCTGTAGAAAACATTATCTCCGTGTTCTAAAGCTGTTTGCTAAAAAACATCCTTAAACAAAAGCTGGTAATGTCTCTACTCACAAGTGCAGAAAGAAATCCATAGAAATGTTTCCCAATAAAAAACATTCTAATATATGTATATTTTATAACCTTTACCTTTCACACTTAGATCTTTATTCTTTAAACTATCTACAACTGCTATTTCGGTATAAAGTATAGGAATTCCAGGACACTTCCTTGTGTTGATGTGGAATCTGTATGGATCAGAAGACCATCGTTGGAATAGAACAAGGGGATCTAAACTAGAAAAGTGTGCATCAACATTTATCATTTTGCATGAATTCTCCCATCTGTATGCTGAACAGATCATCTGAAAGCTGAACTGTATGAAGGAGGATGCGCATCAGATTCGGAGGAAGGCTCATTAGCTCCCTGGGATGTGTAGATGACACAATCTTGCTTGCTGAAGATGAAGATGACTTAAAACATTTCCCAATTAAGGTCAAGAGCATCAGTCTGGAGAAGGGCTGAACATGAAGAAGACAAAGGTCCTCACCGTCGACCCAAAGCCACCATCCTGACACAGGCGATGAAAATTGAAATCGTCAAATGATTTCATTTTACTTGGATCAACAATCAACGCTAATGGAAGTAGCACTCAAGGAATATAACAATGTATTACTTTGGACAAATCTGCTACAAAAACCCTCTTTAAAGTTCTAAAAAGCAAACATATCACTTTAGTGACTAAGATGTGCCTCATCCATGCCATGATCTTTTCAACTGCATCAGGAGCGTGTGAGAACTGGACAATGAAAATGAGAGACAGAAGGATTTCATTTGGTTTGTGAAAAATATTGACTATACCATGGACGGTCAAGAGAATAAATCGGTTTGAGAAAAAAATATAACCCAAATGCTACTTAAAACTGAGCATAGCAAGACTGGCTTGCTTACATTAGACATCCGGAAAGACCAGTTTGTTTAAGAAGGACTCAATTTGGTAAAGTAGAAGATCAGCAAAAATGAAGGGGACCCTTCCTGAGAGAGATTGACACACAGCCACAATGGACTCTAACGATCATGATCCTGAAAATGGCGCAACGCTCAGCAGTGCTTTGTTCTGTTGTCCATAACAAGATAGTGTGAATACGGCTCTCAATTTCATGTTTGTCCCCATACAACTACTTGAAGAGTTGACCGTTCTTCACTGATCTGCAATACCAACTTTATCCAATAGCAATTGACTATCAATGTGGAGATTTGGTTCTTTGCTCTCTGTACAGCTGTAGTTTTGACAATACTTTGTCCTTTGCATTCCTATACAAATTTTACACACACACATACACACACACACACACATTGGGTTTTTGTTGAGATTTCCTTCATTCTATATACCAGTTTAGGGAAATTTTGACTTAAATAAAATAAAAATAGATTTAAAATTAAATTCTAATAACATTTTATCTTCTGATCCCTGAAGCACTTTACAATACCAACAATGACAAATATTTTGGTTTTTTCTACATTTCTTGGGAAGTTGTACACTTTTGTATAGTTTTAATCATTATCCTAGATATTATGATATGAATATTTAATTTATCAAAATATAGAACTCATCAGTAACTTTTTACAAATCCACCAAAGCCAAAATACAACCTTTAATAAATCCCAGGTGAATTTTGAGAACCCATCAAGCATAGATTTGACACATTAAACATTAGTGACAGAAGACCTGACAAGCTGTGAGATTTTTTTCTAGAACACCCTACATTAAAAAAAGCAAAAAGTCATTAAAAAGACAGTAGATACGGATGAGCCCTATAGGACCAGTGGTGTGAGTAGCAAAACAGGGAGGGTAAAGGGAGAATGGGTAGGAAAGAGGGAACCGATTACATGGAACTGTGTGTGACCTCCTCCCTGGGAGCCAGACAACCGAAAAGTGGATGAAGGGAGACGTCGGACAGGGCAAGATATGACAAAATACCCATTTATAAACTATCAAGGGCTCATGCGGGAGGGGGGAGCGGGGAGGGAGGGGAAAAATGAGGACCTAATGTCGGGGGTTTAAATGGAGAGAAAATGTTTTGAGAAACGATGTACAAATGCACTTTACACAATTGATGTGTGTATGGATTGGGATAACAGTTGTGTGAGCCCCTAATAAAATGTTTAAAAAAAAAAAAAACAGTAGAACATTGATTGTGGTGATGATTGTACAATTCTTTTAAAGATGATTGAATCATTAAATTGTATGATTTGTGAATTATATTCCACAATGCTTTTTTAAGAAAATAGAGAGAAAAAGTTTAAAGTGATTATGAGAAAAGGCTCTGAAACTTGCTTTTGAATGTAGAGTAACTAAAGCAGATGAAATAAACATTAAACTAAAAGCTGAACAGAAAATCTCAAAGGGCAGCTCATGAAGACAAGTAAAATATTATAAAGAAATGTGCAAAAGCATGAAGTTAGAAAGTAAAAAAGAAGAACCTGCTCAGCATATCTCAAGTAGAAAGAACTGTAGGAAAATCCCAAGCCTTGAGTTGCAAAATTGAGGGATTCCATGAGCAAGAATTGGACAATGCAAAAAGCATCAGAAAAAGATAAAAGGAATATACAAGCATCATCGAACCAAAAAGAATTGATCAACATACAATCATTCCAAGAGGTAGCATATGATCAAGAACCAATAACACTGAAGGTAGAAACCCAAATTACATTGAAGGCCCCAAATTGGCAGAATACCAGGTGCAATGTTTCAAAAAGTTGATCAAGCACTGGAAACACTCACTGACCATTACCAAGAAATTTGGAAGACAGTTACCTGCCTATCCTAAGAAAGGTGACCTAACAGAGTATAGCAATTATAGAACAAAACCACATACAATAAAAATCTTGCTGAAGATAATTCAAAAATGGTCACAGCAATACATCAACAGGTAGCTACCAACAATTCAATCCAGATTCAGAAGAGGACATGGAACAAGGTATATCATTGCTGAAGTCAGATGGATCTTGACTGAAAGCTAAGCATTCCAGAAAGATGGTTGCTTGTATTTTTGCTGACTATACAAAGGTATTCAACTGTGTGGATAATAACCAACTATGGGAAATATTGAGAAGAATGGGAATTCCAAAACACTTCATTGTGCTCATGCAGAATCTGGACATGGACCAAGAGACAGTCACATGAACAGAACAAGAGAATACTGAGTGATTTAAATTCAGAAAAGATGTCCTTGTGGGGGGCCAGCCCCTCAATCGAATGGGTTCAAGGGGTGGTTGTATAATTAAAGGGTAAATTAAAAAGACATCAGACAAGATAAATCATGCCAGGGCTCACCTTGGCCATGACTTTAGGAGCCAGGTCTGTGCAGAGAGAGAGACTATATTTCCAACAACAGTTTATGTACTCTTGGGTATGCAAGCCCCCCTAATTACAGGTAACTATATACAGAACAAAGTGGGCTGTACTCAACCCCTAAAGGTCCTGAGTTCACTGGTGTGCTGGGGGCAGGTAAAAGTGAGTGACAGTCCCCTTATCAGGGAGAACAATAGCACATGTCTGCTCCTATAGTCAAAGCTGCCAGCTAGATAGCAATCAGCCATGTTCTTATGAGGCAACTTTAATACAGCACTATTACAGGAGGATATAATGGTGAACAATATTAATTATGAGAATGTGATTGGGATTCATCTCTAACTCACAAGGGTGAAGGCCTCCATCCACCCCAGAAGCCCAGCCTACCTCTTAAAAATCCCCCACCCACCCCAGAAGAACTTATTTCAATGGACGGCACTGAATCTGCAGCTTTGGGAGAGGGACATATCTGATCCAAGCTCACGGGAACAGATGAAAGGGCAGGAGGAGAGAGTGGAGCACATCCTGGCCCACCAGGCCTTGAGGACGATG
>NW_022103928.1:34230396-34233242 GCF_000313985.2 Echinops telfairi | reverse complement strand
AAAAGTGGGTGAAGGGAGACATTGGACAGGGCAAGATATGACAAAATAGTAATTTATAAATTATCAAAGGTTCATAGGGAGTAGTGTGACCCAGGGCTAGAAATTAGTCTACAGCCTAGGCTTTGGCTGTAACTTTTGGTTCCCCGCTCCTTCTCCCCTTTACTTAACAACAAGTGTGTACCCCTTGGGGCCCAGCTTTATGGGGAAGATGCTCTATTTACATTTTTCTCTGGTTGGACCCTGAACTTTCTCCCTGTCTCCTTTCTCGTTGTTAGCTGCTGTGGAAGCAGCCCCCAATGCCTGGGAACTGCCTACTCAGTAAAAGGTGGGCTATTGTGTTTAAATGAGCTGACTTTCAGAAGAATATCACCAATCCTTTCTTCCTATTTCTTCTTAATCAAGGCGTTCCACTGAAACCTGGTCAGCGCTGTACAGCTGTGTGGTTGGGGGCAGCTAGTGTTACTGGCTGGGAATTGAGCCTGGGTCTCCTGCCCCTGAGCCACCACTGCCCCCACGTGGCCGTAACCACAAAGCTCAAGGTTACCTCACTCAACAAGCTGAGTCAAAGCCAACCACAGAACCCAGCCTGAGCCCCTGCTGCCACAGGGCATTCTTATCTAAGTAGCCCTCAGGTAAGTGGATACGAATATTAAAAACATTGTAAGTGCCTTTCCTGGTTTTCAGTGTGAAATTTCTCTGGGTCCTTAGTTCCCCATATGAGAGAAATGCAACATAGGCATTTTAAAATGTGTTTTTATATATCACAAGTAAAGCCTGAAACTACTGGATTTTCTTAGCAGGAGGGTAAGCCTGCATTGCCTGCTGCTTTTTCAACCTATAGCTTTGTAGTTTGTTTTTAGAAGTGTTTGGCCTAGGCCACATTCACTCAGTTTCTACGGCAGAGTGGGTCAGCCAAAAACATAGGGGAGACAGGACATATAGTACTGAGCTGAGAAATGGCAAATATTATCTGGGCAAAGTCATATATATCTAGTAACATTAGCTGGCCTAAAAATACACATCAAAGAAGTTCTATGTCTTTCCACTTCTCAGATTTATTAAAATTATTAAAAGTCTGGCTGATTCCATTTCCTCCATCTGTCACACGGTCTTCGCAGCACTTTTCCATTCTGAGCAAGTTTCAATTTGTTTGTTTTCATTGGCATAGTGATCTGACATCAAAGTTTTGAAAATGGGGATAAGTCGATCAAATAGAACAAGATTTAAGTGAGTCTGAATGGAAAGTGAGCTAAGCAGAGTGGTTTCAACAGAAAAGGGCTACGAGGAGAAGGAACCGAGGATGGCTAGAAAGATCAGTTGCAAGTTATTCACCAGAGCCACATCATGTTTGCGTAAGAGTTAGAAAGAGTTACTTAGTCCCCAAAGATACTGATACATTTGTGATGTGTTTAAATAACTGAATATTCATGAAGAAAGCTTGTACCCACATTAGCCATTCTAACCGTGAACCTGGGATGGATGAATCGAAGAAGTTGGTACCTGTCTCTTATTATGTTTGACCCTAATTTCAAATTTTATAATTAAGCATATGTATTTTAGTGCCCTCTTATATGCCATATAATATTTTAATTCATTGTCAATTATACACACATTTATGGAATGTCTACCTTAGATGCCAATGCGGTAGACATTAGTACCATTTATAAATATTTCTTACCCCTTCTCCTATCTGACTTCATGTCACTAGTTCCAGCCAATGAACTGAGTTGAGGTATTTAATTGCCAACCTCTCTCTTTTCCCTCTTGCAGAGCAATTGGCCACCTTTGCTCCAAGAGTCTAGTCCGGCAGTGACTCCCTGGACAGAGCCTCTGCTAACCTACGATGGGCAAGCTGCATTAAAGCAAAATAACCTGATGCTAAAGCTTGGGGATTATTTGCTACCACAGCATAATCTAGACTGTACATTCTGATATCTCCTAATAACCAAATCTTACATCTTTAATTGAAAATAAATTAGTGGTTAAGACATTTGTCAAAAATCTGTGTTGTAACCTGGTGTGCCAAGACTTGAAGGCAACATACCGGCATGAAAAAGCAAACCAACAGAGAGGTCTGTGGGGCTGGCCCCAATCCCAGCTACATGGACCCTCACCCCAGAAGAATGCACTAGAGAGGACAACACTGAAGATATAGCTTGGGGAGAGGGGCGGGTCTGCTGAAAACACCCAGGAGCAAACTAGGAGGGAAGGAGAGAGAGAGAGAGAGAGAACTGCATCCTGGTCGCTTGGAACAGCCAATGCACAGAGAGGACCATAGGGCCAGCTCACGATGAGACACGGTGTCCTCTCGCTGACCCATAGGACTACAGGGGATAACACTGGAGACACAGTATGGGAATTGTGCCCAGCCTGACACCCCGCCACCAGGGCGAAACACCAAGAGAGTTCAACAGATCAGCAAGGGGAGCAAAACAATGAAGTCTATGAGGAATCCCAAAAATAGGCTTTGGGGGCAGGGCTTGGCACCTCATCACACTCAATTGCAAAACATTCATAAAGGTCAACAGGCAGACCTGGAATGATTTATAGGCCTCCCCATGTCTATCTATATAAGATAAGCAGGATAGAGCATGATAATGGGACAAGAGGAAAGTAGAAGGAAACAGGAAAGAACTAGGAGGCAAAGGGCATTTATAGAGGTCTAAATGCAGGCATGTACATATGTAAATATATTTAGATATGATGATGGGGGAAAAAATCTATGTGCATATATTTATAGGTTTAGTATTAAGGTAGCAGATGGACATTGGGCCTCCACTCAAGTACTCCCTCAATGAAAAAACACTTTGTTCTATTAAAGTGGCATTCCATGATGCTCACCTTCC
>NW_022103928.1:34225737-34230296 GCF_000313985.2 Echinops telfairi | reverse complement strand
ATATAGCATCTGGGGTCTTAAATGCTTCAAGATAAACAAGTTACCATCTAACTGGGAAGCAACAAACCCCACATGGAAAAAGCATACCTGCCTGTGTAATCATGAGGTGTCAACAGGATGAGCTATCAGGCAGCAGAAGACCCAAAACAAACAAGCAAATCAACGTGAACGAGGGGGGCCAGAGTGCAGACCCAAAGCCCATCTGTAGACTATTAGACATCCCCTCATAGCAGGATCATAAGGGACAAGGCAGCCAGGGTACAGTACAGCAGCGATGAAAGATACAACATTCTTCTAGTTCTTTAATACTTCCTACCCACCCCCTTAATGACTCCAGTTCTATCTTACAAATCCGGGTAGACCAGAGCATGTACACTGATACATATAAGAACTCCAAACACATGGAATCCAGAAACAATAATGGGAGTAGTGATACCATGAGGGTAGGGGGAGAAAGGGGGAGCTGATCACAATGATCGACATAGAACACCCCCACACACACCCCAGGGTGATGAACAACAGAAATGATTGAAGGGAGACAATGATGGTGTAAGATATTAAAATAATAATAATTTATCAAGGGTTCATGAGGGTAGGGAGAGTGGTGGAGAGAGGGAAAAATGAGGAGCTGATACAAAAGGCTCAAGTAGAAAGAAAATGTTTTGAAATGGATGATGCCAACATATGTACAAATGTGCTTGACACAATGGATGTGTGGAGTGTTGTAAGAGCCCCCAATAAAATGATTTTAAAGAGAAAAAAATATGTGTTCTAAATCCTCTTCCTAGAACTTCTGGATCTAATTTCATTTAGGAAAAAAAATTTCTGTGTTATGTTAATGAGGTCCTGTCAGTGTAGTGTGTGGTTTAAGTTAATCACTTTGGAAGTCTAAGAGCGAATTGGGCACAGAGCAGCAAGCACAGATGGGGAACTAGAGAGGCAACGCCACATGAAGATCGCCAAGGAACAGAAGCGCCAAGAAGAAACGAGGATGTGCTCCCAGAGCAGGCCAAACGAGGAAGCTTCTCCTAGAACCGGAGCACTGACCCCTAGCCTCCTAAACTGTGAGAAAATACGTTTCGGTTTGCTTTGGGGATATCTCTTACGGCAGCATCAATCAGCTCTGACAACATTTAACCTTCTATTACCCCAAACATTGGTGGCAGAGCTAGAACTGAAATCCTAGACTTCTTTTCTCTGGAAAGAGCCCTGGTGGCATAGTGGTTACTTGTTGGGGAAGGTCAGCAGTTTGAAACCACCAGCTGCTCCACAGGAGGAAGGCGGGGCTTTCTAGTCCCGTAGAGTTAAGCTCTTGGCAGCTCACAAGGACAATTGTGCCCTGCCTGCAGGGTCACTGTGAATCAGCAGTGAGTTTGGTTCTGTAATTTTTTTTCTCTGGGAAACTCCAATTGCTGGAATCCCTTGTTTCCTTCCGTGCTTCCTGCATAATCACTAATTATTCCTGGAGAAGAACACCACAGCACCAAAATAAACTTGCTTGCTGCTCTTACCCTGAGGGCTGGACAGCGCAATCAGTTGCTTAACCAGCTTTCATAAACACCAAGAATCCCAATGTCTGTGGCAACAAGAAACTTGCCGGTATTTATCGAGTGTCTATTTTGGGGACATGGCACAAAATGTTGATAACCTTTCAACAATTCTACTTGTAGAGATTTAGAATGATTCCAAAACTGATGACACAAACATAAATAAATGGATTCCAACCCTTTTAGTGTCACAAGCTTTCTCTAAGAAAAAGTTTGCAAGATTTTCATTCAACTTAAAAGGTCCTTTGGAGAGAGTAGAGTGGAAAGAACTTTTTTAACAGTGTATTAATATAATACAATGACTCATATGTTGATGTTGAAACTAACACATGGGAAATATCCTTTGTCAAGCAGCTGCTTACAGAACAAGTTTGGTAGCTGATCAGTATAAGCAGCAACAGTCCTGCCTGACTTTCATGTTCTAATAATAAAAATATTATTCTTTAAGCATGTTCCTACAGAAGGAATTCTACTCATGCACACATATAATTAGTGGCTTAATGAAATTCATATGCATTTATACTATTTACAGCATATATTCCCATATCAATCAAATCCATCATGCACTTTCATTTGAATATCAAAATAGGTCAAGAGCAAAGTTATTCTTAGAAGGCAGCACAATATGGAAAAGGAGCTTTGGTGTCCACCACTCCTGGATTTCATTTCAACTGGTGCCACTTACTTTTGTTGTTGTTACTGTTAGGCGCTAGATGTGTGTTATTCAGCAAGACACTTAACTTCTCCATAACCATTTTTCTCATCTGTAAAACAAATTGTCATGCCCACCACAGTAGGCTATTGGGAGAAGTAAAATTGTTACCTAGCATGTAGTAAAGTTTCTCTTCATTTCAATTATTATATGAAGTTCAAAGATAATTTAATGAGTATGACAAAAATTTAAGGAATATTCTTGTAACTAATTTCAATATTGAAATCACTTACAATAATTACTTGCATTGGAGAAATGCAAGATTGCAACCATTGATAAAATACCAATAGAAATGTTTCAACAAGCTGATGAAGTACAGGAAGCATTCGCTTGTCTCTGCCAAGAAATTGAAGAGTCGTGCCCATTACAAAGAAAGCTAGCCCCAAAGAGTATAAGCATTATGGAACAAAATCACTAATATCACATGCTAGTAAATTTTTGCTGAAGATCCTTCAACAACGGCTGCAACAGTACATTGACAGAAAGTAGCTAGAAATCCAAGCCACATTCAGAAGAGGGTATAGAACCAGGGCTCTTCATTGATGAAGACAGATGGATCTTGGCTGAAAGCAGAGAATACCTGAAAGATGTTCACTTATGTTTTCTCGACTATGTGAAGGCAGTCGACTGTGTGGACTACAAGCTATGGGTAACACTGAGAAGAATGGGAATTGCAGAGCACTCCCTTGCGCCCACGCCGAACTCGTACATGGACGAAGAGGCAACAGCGCAAGGGTTAGTCAGAAAAAGTGTGCAGCGGAGTTGAATGTCACCCATATTTATTTAATCTCTAGACTGAACAAATAATCATGGCAGCTGGATGATACAAAGAAGAACATGACATCAGGTTTGGAGGAAGGTTTATTAACAATCTTCAATGTTCAAGTGGCATCACCTTGTTTGCTGAAAGTAAGGAGACTTCAAGCATTTGCTGATAAAAATCAGAGATTTAATCCTTCAATATGGATCATAACTCCATGTAAAGAAAACCAACATCTTCACAAGAAAACTATCCAGTAGGTGGTTACATCATGAAGCATGGAGAAAAGATTGAAGTTGGCGTGGATTTCATCTGGCTTGGATCCACAATCAATGTGCAGGGAAGCAGCAATCAAGAAAGCCAAGGACAGATTACATTGGGTAAATCTACTGCATGAACCCTCTTCAAAGGGCTGTCACTTTGAGCACCAAGGTACACGAGACTCACGTCATAGTATTTTCAATCATCTCATGTGCATGTGAAAGTTGGACATCGAATGGAGAAGACCAGAGAAGAACCTATGTATTTGAATCATGGTGCTGGTGAAAAACATTGAAAGTCCGTCCGTCTGCTACCTTAATCGTTAATACCGCTAGCCTGACACAAGAAAAAATAAATCTGTCGTAGACATGCTAGCAAAATGCTTCTTAGAAGCAATGCTAGCAGGACTTAGTCTCAGGTATTTTTGGACCTGTTCTCTAGAGAGACCAGTCCCTAGAAGGAGATCATGCTTGGTAAAGCAGAAGAGCAGCAAAAAAGAGGCAAACCCTCAACAACAAGGACTGACGCCGTGACTGCCACAATGGGCTCAGATATAACAATAAGGACCTTCTCAGCCAGGCCAGCAGGCACCTCTCCCAGCCATTTCTCTACCACTGCTTCTCATCGTCTCTCCCCATCTCAGATGTCAGAGATCTGTCTCCTAGATCAAGGAGCTTCAGGACTGGGATCTCAGGTCTTGCTCCAATCACGACTCTTCTTTTAATGCTAATGAGATTCCCCCATCCCCAATTTATAAGTGAAGAAACTGAGGTTTCTAGAAGTTGAGAAATTTGTCACGGTCACAAGAGACGGTGCTAGATCTCAAAAATGAAACTTGTACTTCTTTTATTTATTTATTTTTAAGCATTTTACTGGGGGCTCATACAACTCTTATCACAATCCATACATACATCAATTATGTAGAGCGCATTTGTACAGTCGTTGCCCTCATCATTCTCAAACCATTTGCTCTCCACGTAAGCCCCTGGCATCAGCTCCTCATTTCCCCCCTCTCTTCGTGCACCCTTGATACATTATTATTTTCATATCTTACACTGTCCGACGTCTCCCTTCACCCACTTTTCTGTTGTCCATCCCCCAGGGAGAAGGCTATACGTAGATTCTTGTAATCGGTTCCCCTGCGATTCCATTCTTGGAAACATTTTTCAAACTCATCTGTTTGGATGGGTGGCAGCACCTCCCTCGTTTTTTTCTTCACCTCTTCTATGTCGTCAAATCATTGTCCTTTCACAACCCTCTTCCTTCACAGAAACAAAAA
>NW_022103928.1:34221149-34225524 GCF_000313985.2 Echinops telfairi | reverse complement strand
TTTTTTCTTCACCTCTTCTATGTCGTCAAATCATTGTCCTTTCACAACCCTCTTCCTTCACAGAAACAAAAAGAACTCACAGGTAGCAAAGCCAGTATCCCGTCTGCCACAAATCAGGCCTTTCTTTGTCACACATTGTTTCACAATATTTTCAGAACATCTAAATAAAAAGTTTGATTAACAGTCTGACCTGGTGGAACAAACTCCAAACTCCAAATGCACTACAGGTCGACCTGAACTTACATATGAAAATTAATGGCCTCTGGTCTTGTTCTGCCTGATGATATTGAGATTCTCCGCTGTCTCTTACTGGCTGGAAACAAAAAGGACTTGAAGTACTTAGTGGTGAAGATTAAAGACTGTAGCCTTCACTTTGGATTACACTTCAACCTGAAGTAAAAAAAAACAAAACACCCCCCCAAAAAAAACCAAACACAACTGGCAGCATCATGATAAATGGGGGAAATACTGCAGTTATCAAAGATTCTATTCTGCTAGGATCTACCATCAACATCCACAGATGAGCAATCAAGAAATCAATCTACAGATTGCTCTGGCAAATCTGCTGCATCTCGTTAGGGCCTCTCTAAAGCGTTACAAAGTAAGACCTCCCTTTGAGGACGAAGGTGCACCTGACTCTAGCCATCATATTTTCAATCATCTTACATGCGTGAAAAAGTTGGGTCATCAATAATGCCGTCGTTAAGTGCTGTCAAGTCTATTGCGTCTCCTAGCAACGCTATGTCCACACAACAAAACGAATCTAAGCGGGCTTGACTTTCTGGCAGATGCCTGAATAAGCTTCGGCAAAGTTTTACTTGCGTGTGATATTAATGATACTGCTTGCTAATTTCTGCATTCTGTTGGGCAACCTTTCTTTGGAATGGACACAAATAAGGAAGACCATGAAAGGATGAATGCGCTTGCATGATGGTCTTGGTGCAGACTATTGAACATACCACGGACTGTCGGAAGAATGAACAAATCTCTTTTGGGAGAAAGACAGCCAAGATGCTCCTTAGCAAGGATGATGGGCTTCATCTCCTATGTTCTGTCCATGTCATCAGGAGGAACGAGTCCCTGGAGAAGGCCACCCGGCTTGGTAAAGCAGAAGGCCCAGGAAGGCGAGGAAACCCTCAATGCAATGGATAAACACAGCGCTGCAGCAGTAGGCTAGATCACAGCAGTACTTGTGAGGATGGTGCCGGCACTGCTTCATTATCATTATTATTATTATTGTTATTATTATTAAAAGACCACTTTATTGAGGGCTCTGACAAGTCTTATAATAATCCATACAACCATTGTTATCGGGCACATTTGTACATGTGTTGCCGTCATTCTTTTCTAGACATTTACTTTCTATTGAGCCCTTGGTATCAGTTCCTTTTTTTTCCCTGCCCCCTGCACCCTCGTGACCCCTTGATAAATTATAAATTATTATTATTTTCATCTCTCACACCAACCTCGGTCTCCTTTCCCCCGTGTTTTCTGTTGTTCTTCCCCCTGGAGGGGGTGTGGGTGTGGTTATGTGTTGACCATTGGGATCGGTTCCCCCTTCCTGCATGCCCTGTTCCAATTTGTTGTGCATGGGGCCGCTGTGAGTCCGAACGGACTCAACGACACCTCTAACAACACAAACCTAGCAGAAGAGAACTGCCCCACAGCTTCCCGAGGCTGGAGACCTTTGCCAAAGCAGACTGCCACGGAGTTCCCCCTCAGAGCTGTTGGTGGGGTCAAATCAACAGCCTTCGGTTCACAGCTGAGCATTTGACCACTGTACCACGAGGCTTCCTTAAAGCCTTTGTAACGCATTCTGACGCCTGACAGGCAGTCTGTGTGTAGATGACGAATCCCCACACAAAGGCTCCTTGTAGGCACGAAATTCAATCGCAGGTCCCTGGCACAGAACCTGCTGCAAGATGGATTTTTCATCAATCAGACACTGGCAGTAACACAAAACGGAGAACAGAGAAGAGCAATCTGACAAAACACAGAGGCCTGAAAAACAGGCCTTTCTACCTAGGAGCACTTGGAGGGTTAGAGGTTTACCAGGAAGATTTGCAGAGTGGCACTCGAGTGTCCTTTCCCGGGGAGGAGATGAGCCAGTCAGGGTGTGATGTAACAACAGTGAGAAATACAACTTTCCTCTAGTTCCTAAATGTTTCCTCCCCGCGCCCACTACCATGACTCAAATTCGAACTTGCAAGTCTGGCTAGACCAGAGGATGTACACTGGTACAGATAGGAACTGAAAATACAGGGAATCCAGGACGGATGAGCCCTACAGGACCAGTGGTGTGAGTGGCGAAACAGGGAGGGTAGAGGGAGAATGGGTAGGAAAGAGGGAACCGATTACAAGGAACTATATGTGACCTCCTCCCTGGGGGACAGACAACCGAAAAGTGGGTGAAGGGAGACGTCGGGCAGGGCAAGATATGACAAATACCAATTTATAAACTATCAAGGGCTCATGAGGGAGGGGGGAGCGGGGAGGGAGGGGAAAAATGAGGACCTAATGTCGGGGGTTTAAGTGGAGAGAAAATGTTTTGAGAATGACGTACAAATGCGCTTTACACAATTGATGTGTGTATGGATTGGGATAACAGTTGTATGAGCCCCTAATAAAATGTTTTAAATAAATAAATAAATAGATAGATAGATAGATAGATAGATAAATAAAGAGTGTCCTTTCCGATAACCAAGGATCTTTTTCTGCCAAGGCCACGTCCCCAGGAGGAATCCTGGTAAATGGGTCCTTCCTTGCAGCATAGGGTCAAAGGCAGCCCAAGAACTGGCCCTCTGCCTTCAGCTGCAAGTGGCATTTTCCAACTCTTCTTACAATGGGCCCTGACAACCCGAATCCCTCCAGTAGGATGTCAAAAGGAGATGGCTTCCTCTTAGGGGACAGGAACATCTATCTACCTGCCACTGAGAAGCTAAACAAAACAAAGGCAAAGGGTAAGCCGAGCCAGGAAGAGGTTGGCTCTCATCAGCATGCAGGACGTGCACACTACTTGGTACCTCAGCATCAATGATAGAGCACTGGGCTCCTGATGAGTCATGGTGTTAGTGTATTCACGGACATGCCTTTGTGGCTACATGGGCTGAAGCTCGAGATCCATTGTTAAAGTGCTGTTTTTTTGTACATGCCTTTTCGATTTCACAACCTCGGACACACAATGAGAAGAGCACATTCTCTCTATCGCTTCCTCCATGTGATGTTCTTATACCTCGACAAGTGAGCAGCTAACCGTGTTCTATGGGATACTTGATGGCCATGTGTAAACCCTGACCTAGGACTGGCCCAGTCGACTGTGGCTATAAAATTGTATTCATGTTAGTTGTTGTCTTACTTCACACCTTTTGCCGTATGCCTTATCACATTTAGTCACCATAAGCAATCCTTTGGGGGTTGCCGTGACTTTTCCCATTTTGCAGATGAAACCAAGGCTCAGAGGGGGTAAGTGACTTACCCAAGGTCGTGTTGCTTTGAGTTGCAGAACCACATGGTGATTTGGGGTCAATGGAGGCTTCTCCATGGTGCAGTGTGTTTGAAGAGATTATTAAATTTTAGACCAATATTGTTTCAAGTTCTTTTCATAGAATGATCTTATATAAAGAATGGATTTATAAAATACCAAAGACCTGTGCCTCTTTTATTGACTGAATTTAGAGAACACTCATACCCATCGTCTCTGGCTGGCATGCTAAGGTACTTTTCTCTTTGATTAGAGGCTGCCCTTTTATGTTCCTTTCAATGAGTGGTTCCTGGTCTGTTCTCTATGAACAAGCAAAGCTGCATCAAATCAAGTAAATCACACGTCTAGACATTTTAAATTGCTTTAAAGAAATCATTTTAAAACATTCTGTGCATTCCCCACTCTCTTTCTGTAAAGGTCAGTGATGAGTTTAGGCTTGTGTGCCACTCCAAGACTGCGTGTCGTGGAGAAGAAACAAGCTCGCTAATCATGCATCTTATCTTCAGACTAGAGAACCTGCAACATCAATGTTGCTGGGAGCACTTTGTAACCATTGACCCCCCTGCCACCGTCGGGTGGATTCAGATCCCTAAGGACGCCAAAGAACAAAAGAGAACCGCTCTGTAGTATTTCTGAGACTGGACATCTTTACAGAAGAAGACAACCTCATCTTTTTCCCTGGGAGCAGCGGGTCCATTCAAACTGCTGCATTTGCTGTCAGCAGCCTGACCTGGACCTGCCAGGCCACCAGGGTCCCCTTCATAAACATGACAGCATTACACAACTCCAAGATCTAATTGGATGATTGCTTAGGGTTGTGAATTAGTCTGGGCAATTTAGAGAAACAAATCCACAAAAATTCATGTATAAGAGAGAGTTTTATATAAAGGGTAA
>NW_022103928.1:34216375-34220799 GCF_000313985.2 Echinops telfairi | reverse complement strand
CAGCTGCACCCTGGTCCGACCATCACAAAGCAAGAGACCCGAGAACTAGAAAGGAGAGGCTCACCGAGCCATTTATCCCTCTGCCCTTCAATGAACCCCACATGTGTTTATTGGCCAGGTTGGCACAATAAACTACCCACCTCAGGTTGAGAGTTAAAGAAAGGAGTGTTGCCAGCCTGAGATGACTCTAAAATGAGTCATCCCCAGGATTTTATCTAAAGAATGCATTTTTTAAAGAAGGGCAGAGGAAGCTGGCCCTCAGAGCGTGAGAGGAACCTGGATGACCCAAGGAAAAGCTGAGGAGCAGGAGGCTGGCTTCACTTGTCCTAGAGTGGGGCTGGGGTGGGGGTGGGGGGCAGCGTAAAATTGTTCACGACAGATCATTAAGCAAGCACAAGCAAACCCATGGCTACCTTGCTTATTGGGCAATCCACCCCTGACCTGCACGATCTTGACCATGGAGTTTGACCCTGGGTAACTGGGAGTGGTGGTGCCGTCCATGGAAATTAGAGTAGGAACTATTCCCCTTGCTTTTCCTTTGACTTTCATTTTTCAGTCAAACGCCCCTTCCTCCTTCACCTTTATTGGAGTGTTTGCAATTATATTTCTCTTTTCTAGGCTGCTTTTTCCATCTGACTTTTAAAAACCGATTACGGTAAATGAAACACAGTTGTCTAAGTGATAGAGGATACAAAACTTACATCTTGATTTCTGTGAAAAGGCATTTCATTGCAACGCCTAACATGCTCCAAATTATATTAACTCTGAGCATCGCGATGTTTACTCTGGGTTTTAGATTGAAGTCTTTGAGGGGGGAAGAAAAAACATGTTCTAAACCGTTGGCATCACCATGCATACACATGATTACCCAGCATCAACTCTGTGATGAAGTTGTTCCTGTGTAGACTTTTATCCTGGTTTCTCAAACATCTGAAGTAGCGAACACTGAGATGTGAGCAAAGGATACCACTGTGATCTCAACAGACCCAGCCTAATGGTCTGACTCTTCCCCATTCATTAATCCCTTCTTCACCAGTGGCACGGAAAGGGGGCTCTTTAACAAAGCATTATATATAACACCTCTACCAAACTAAACATGAACTGTTTTTTGTAGTTAAATACAGATATTTTTTTCCTCCACCCCTTTCCTCCTTTTATAAGGCAAGTAAAATTCACTGGCCTGGGAGAGCCTCTATCTGCCAAACTTTGGCCAGTGAAGCGCATTCACAGAAAACAATAAAACCATTAAAGGGCGCGGGGGAAGAGGGGCAACAAAGGAAAAGAATTAGGCTGTAGCCTCAAAGGTGCCCTGATTCACCACAGGGTCACAGCTGATTTCACTGGTGTTTGTGCCGTTGATGGCTACATGACCAGTTTCATCACACCTGTAGCACTTCCCTTTGGTGCAATCTTTTTGAATGTGTCCAAATTCTCCACAAGAGTAGCTCTTCTGCTCATCTGCGTGGTCACAGTCATGAGCCCGGATTGCCACAGTTGTAGCAACACCTCTCTCGCGCGCGCGCGCACACGCACGCGCGCACAGTCCTTGGCAATGTGATCACCTCTACCACAGTTATAGCAGGCTTCAACAACAAGGAAGGGAAGCAGACCAAGACGATAAAACCTCTATCAAGTATTTTAAACCATACAATATGAAACCTCAAAGTGGAAAGCCCTTCCCAATGCCAACCCCAGCATGAAAAGAAAGGGTTAAATACTCACCAGCCTCCTGAAGATCGCCATCCTTGGCAAGATGACCAGACGCCGCAACGCTAACAGATGTCTGGAAGAGACGAGGACACAAACTGGGCGTCTCGATCCGAGGAAAAACCACTTCAGCAAGGTTTCTCATTTCATGACCCTGGGACTCCACGGACCTCCAGAAGGGCATGGTCGGGGCCAATGGCTGGGTCACCCACACCTGAAGCATTCATTGCTGCCTGTGGCTGCAGCGAGGTTACCTTCGGCGAGTGAGTGTGTCCACAGCGGCGGAGACAGGGACGCAGCTCAGCTGAAACCCGTTCTCAAGGTAGAGGCTGTTTATTTTCCAAGTCCTTGCCTGTGCCACATGCGGGTCTGCCTGACTTTTTCAGTGGTCAGGCCTCCCAACTGACCTCACCTAACCCACCGTTGAAACCACACATCCTCCTCACTAAGTGACTATCTTTTATGAGACATTTCCCATTTAGGACAGTAATCCAAAAGCCGTAGCTATTCTGTAGATTAACAGCAAAGGTCTGGCAGTACCAAACTCTGAGATGTGAGGAAAGTATAGCACTGTGGTGATTAGGGTTACTGTCAGCTGAACTGGGCCAGCATGCTTGGAGCTTGGCAGTTACATCGTTAATTTGGTAGTCGTGTGTAATGTCATTTGGCAGTTAGGTGATGATGCAGGCATCCTCCATTGAGTGATCTGATGCAATCACCCTCCGTTTTCACAAAACAACGGCGCCCTGAAACATGACCACGTCAATAAGTGAGGAGAGAGATTGGCTGCAAACGTTTTGCCTTATGTGGTAGTCACCTAATCTGGTGTCAATTTAAGGATTAAGAGTGTAGGGGTGGAGTCTAGGCTGCCAATCTGGAGATAGCCAATGAGACTTCTGTGTGGGCATGACCTTCTCCTGAGATCCTGGGAAATCTGGTCATTCCTTCTTGGAGGCAGGAGACACTATCTCTCTAGGTTCATTCTCTTGGAGACAATCTACTGACAAGGCTGACTTCCTGCAAGGCATCCCTGACGAGATGGCACATGGACCGACCCTGATGAAGCCCTGGGAATTGGAATGGCCACATGGAGACCCCTGCCAGCAGTGAGATGCTTCTACCACCAAAAACTTTCTACCCACTGGCCTGTGATCTTCTACATTCAGCGTCATTGCATGTGTTTTGTGAGTCTGAAGAGGACTTTATAGATTGCTGTCGGACATATGGGCTAATATCGGACTTATGACCTTGGACTGGACTGGGTTTGGATGTTTTCTCAATGTTCAGTTCCTCTTGTATATAAACATTTCCCTTATATACATATTTGTGTGTATGAATTGGCTTCTCTAGTCTACCCAGACTAACACACCTTAGATAAGGCTTTTACTGCTCTGCTCCAACTCTTCTGGATTTAACACTTCTTTTAGACTGTCTTCCTTTGATTTCCTGTTCTCATCTTTGTCCCTTGAGACCATATTTGCTAGCTTCTGTTCGCCCTCTGCTGCTAAATACCTGTCTCCCTTTAAATTCCATGCTCATTCCAAGCGTCTCAAAAACATCAAGATCATTGATTTCCCTCGTGAACATGAAAATGAACATTGACTAAATTGCCAGAGCAGAGAAGATAATTATTTTAATTTTTTATATATCCTGATTTTTCACAAACTCAGATCATGCAGAAGGCAAGATCGCACATGAGGTTGGAAATGTAAGACTTGAGTGGAGAAAGAAGTCAGGCTGGAGACATCTATTTCCTTAGAGTCACCCTTGCACATGTAATTGTTCGATCTTTTTTAGAGACTTATGTGCTCTCTAAGACACCCCCTTTAGAGAAGAAGAATAAAGGGTGGAGGACAAAGTCTTGAAGAATATCTAGTTTGGGAGAGCCTTGTAAGAAGGTTGACTAAGGGAAGATGTGGGAAGAAAGGGGGCAACTGGTTGCAATGATTGACATATAGCTCCCTACCCACCCAGGGTAACAAACAACAGAAACATGGGTGAAGGGAGACAGCAGACGATTTAAGATGAAAATAATAATTTATAATCCATCAAGGGTTCAAGAGGGTGGGGGAGACAGGAAAACTATTGAGGAGCTGATACCAGGGCTCAAGTAGAAAGAAAATGTTTTGAAAAGGATGATGGCAACATATGTACAAATGTGCTTGACACAATGGAGGTATGGATTGTTATGAGTTCCCAGTAAAATTATTAAAAACAAGAAGAAGGTCAATTAGTAAAGAAAATAGAATCACAAATTATAAAAACTTTTTTATTGTGAATTGGCAATTTACAGAGCAGAGATCGGATTTACATTCCAACCTCACACACATTTTGTTTCTAGTTAACCCTTGCACAACCTGCCATATGCCACCCATGATCCCATTGCTGCTCTCTGCTTCCGGTTCCTCTTCCTCCTTTGACTTTCTTCAGTCTTTTCCCCCCATGGGAGAAAGTAATAGTTGCCCTTTAAATGGCAGAATCTAAAATAGATCTCAAGAGAAGAAGTAGGATAATATGGTCGCAATCATCTTTGAGTAGATATGAACTTCGTGAAAAGTCTTGAAACGCAAAGATGTTCCTTTGAGTACTAAGGTACACCTGACCCAAGCTATGATATTCTTTTTAATCATTTGATTAGGGGCTCATACAACTCTTATCACAATCCATACATACATCAATTGTGTAAAGCACATTTGTACATTCATTGCCCTCATCAT
>NW_022103928.1:34190260-34214922 GCF_000313985.2 Echinops telfairi | reverse complement strand
GGGGATCAGATCGGGCACAATTCGCTGTGGTATTTCAATGTCTTCCGTGGCATGTGAAAATTGAACGCTGAATAAGAAAGACTGAAGAAGAAACAATACATTTGAATGATGGTGCTGGTGTAGAATCTGGAAAGTACCACGGAGTGCCCGAAGAACAAACAAATCTGTCTTGAAACAAGCACAGCCAGAGTGCTCCTGAGAGGAAAGGACGGCAAGACTTTGTTTCCTGTACTTGGGCGTGTTATCAGGACAGACCAGTCCCTGGAGAAGGACGTCATACAAGGTAAAGTGGAGGAGCGGTGAAAAAGAGAATGTCCCTGAACAAGATGAATGGACACAGTGGCTGCAGCAATGGGCTCAAACATCCCAGCAATTGGGAGGATGGCCCAGGACCCGGCGATGTTTCACTCTCGCGTCACTATGAATAGGGACTGACTCAAGGAATATCACAGCAACAACTAGGACACCATCCCTAATTGGTTGGGTTTTTTTAATTAACACATCATTTTATTGGGGCTCTGACACCTCTTATAACAATCCATATTAATTGCATCAAGCATATTTGTACATATGTTGTCATTATTTTATAAACAATTACTTTCTATATGAGCCCTTGGTATCAACTCCTCTTTGCCGTCCCTCCCTCCCCCTTCCCACCTTCATGACCCTTTGATAAATTATTATTTTCACATCTTACACCTACTGCTGTCTCCCTCCCCCCACGGTTTCTGCTGTTCGTGGGGGTGGGGGGCACATTGCAGTTGCTCCCCCTTCCTCCCCTCCCCTCCCCACCTTGCCCCTACTCTCCTGGTATCACTACTCCCATTCCTGTTCCTGGATTCCGTGTGGCCTGAGCTCTTATCTCTTATCTGTACCTGTGCACTTGCTTAAGTCTAGCCTGCGGTTAAAGGCAGGACTGGCGTCATGGTAGTGCAGGATGAAGAAGCCTCAAGGAACCAGCAGAATATTGTGGATTTCATCAGTGCTAACAAACAAACAAACAAACATATTGCTGAGAATGAGGGGGTCGGTGCAGAGACGCAAAACCCATCTGTAGACAACGGGACATCCCCTCACAGAAAGGTCACAAGGAAGGGATGACCCATCATCCCTAATTGTGGCTGGACTCTTCTCTTCCTAACGATCTCATGGACGAGAAGCGCACTGCAGCACAACCTCCAGGCCACGCGGGGGCGCTGTGCAAAAAGAGGGGCAAGTGTGTGGAACCGAGGCTGCGCTTCAATCCCGGAACCACCCCCGAGTGTTGCACTGTCCGGAAGTGACGCTCCCTCTCCCGCACGCGGTCGCGTGTGTGACGGCGGAAGCTCCCGCCCCACTTCCAGGCGCCCAGGAGTTTCCTCGTGAACTGTTGGCGGTGGACTCCCGGCCGCAGCCATGGCGCACTATAACTTCAAGAAGATCATGGTGGTTCCGCCCGCCAAGGTAAATGGCTCCGCAGATGCCTTGGTGCTGCGAGCATTCTGTGGCGGAGCCTCTCTTTGTCGCCCTTCTCTTTTCCCGAGTCGCTGGTGACACGTGCGCGGCGAGACGTGGGCTGAGCGCGGTCCTGGGAGCCCTCCTTGAGACCCCGGTTCCGTGGTCTTGTGTCCGTTTCCGGAGATCGCCTGCGGGGCCCTGGACCCCCGGCAGCGGAGTTCCCTCCCGCGAGGACGGTCCTGTTGGCGACCTGGCTAGTTTCTTCCATAGTCTCTGGAGAGACTCTTCTCCACCACGTCCACCCCCGCGTTGTCAACGCCCTGCTCTAGTCCAGGTCCTCTCGAGAGGGGGCTACCCCTTTGTCATGGGGTCCCAGATATCTGCAGAGACTGTTGGCTTGGATATGGCGGGGTGAAGAGGTGTCCCCAATATCCGAGGGATGAAACTTCAAGCCACCGCGTCACATCCGTGACTTGCTTTATCTAAAGGCCTTAGAGCCGCACTAATTAAAACTTTGATCTTCCGATTCAAAGTTCAGCATACCTTTTCCCTCGCTTCTCAGAGGTTTTGGTTCTTTACTCTCAAGGGTTAACCCTTGAAAACTTTTCCATTGCAGTCTTTGACTTGGATTTGGGAGAAACGCTTGTGTCTCCTGGCATACAAAGGTATATAGGTGACCAGAATAAATTCCGGTCGTTTTAGGTAGAGCAAGAATCAGTCCACTATGCATTAGTATTATTCCTTTACAGAAATGGAGTTTTTGTTGTAGTAAATGCTCAATATGAGTATGATAGCATCGATCAAAGAATTCCTCTGGAACATTTGCTTCTGTTGCACATTCCTGAGTACTGCACAGTTGGACAGGGTAACAAGGAGGACTTGCTGATCTCAAACTCACTACACTGTGAATATACCCATATATACATACTTATGTCCTTTTATTTTTCTGTTTGTCTCAACAGTAGGGCGAATTTGACTTGGAAAGCTTTGCTGAGAAATAGTATTTTATATCCACAGCACAAGAAGGTGTCTCATTGCTTTAGTGTGTCACTTCTCATTTTTGTTTTTAATTATGAGAAATCTCTTACTAGATTGTAACTATCGTAGGGTTCATGTTATATTTGTATTTTTGACACATGCCATTTTCTTAGCAATGTTCCCAGTTTGTTAAATGAATTGTTCACCTCTTCTAAAACATAATATATGCATAGGGTTTTGGCTTTCTAGGGAATAGAGCATTATCCTTAATAGCACAACATCTATCTTTTGTTATCTAGAGGACAGATGACAGATGACTTATGTTTGAAAGTATATAGTGATAATCCACTGATAATTGGAATTACAGAATAACACCAGGAAGATAGGGGAGAAAATTCATTCTAGAAGGTAGTTGTGTGTCCGAGTATTGTGGTTATAAAAGTGGACATAATACTGTACTTTTTTAAAAATTACGTTTCTAAAGAAAAGTCTTCTATAAGTAGTCCTTATAACTATACTAGACATGAAAAGTTGTTTCAAGGAAGGAATATGTCTACATGAATTTGAAAAATAGATGAATATAGCTCGTTAAGGGAAATGAGGGAGTCATGGAAACATGAAATAGGTAGCTGTACAACTGGTCCTTTTAAAGAACAGACGACACAGTGGAGAAGGGTTGTCTAGGCAATTTCATGCATAGATTAGATCAAGAGATGTACAAGGGTCTTCAAAAACATGACAAAATTATCTTTTAATTCCCTCTTTTTCTGTGAACTTTTTGAAGGCCCCACCCCCCTCTTAGGTTCCTGACAGTTCTTACTGTGATTGCCCACATTCTCTGTGCCACTATTCCATAACTCCTTAAGGGAAGGATTCTGTTTTGTGTATTATCTCATTTTTAGCACCCTTGTATCCCCATCATCCTGTAGCGTGAATGATTAACATTGTTGAATTAATAAATTCAATAGAAAATCAAGCTGTTTGATATGACAGTAGTAAAATATTTGTTTAATATAAGGAGGCTTCAAACTGAAAAATGAAAAAATAGGATTTTTCCAAGAACTCTCTGAAGTCACCTCATAAATTTAGTATTACTAATTGTTAGTCTTTAAATATTTCAGATAAGCGGATGTAAAAAACATGTTTTTAATACACCTAAGACTTATTTTCTTTAATTGCAGGATTTTATTGATCTGACATTATCGAAGACTCAACGAAAGACTCCAACAGTTATCCATAAACATTATCAAATTCATCGTATTAGACATTTTTACATGAGGAAAGTCAAATTTACTCAACAGAATTACCATGACAGACTCTCTCAAATTTTAACAGACTTCCCTAAATTGGATGTAAGTGAGTTGGAGCTAAGTTTGAATGTATGGTTGTGTGTTCCTGTGCTACAAAAGTAGTTTTGCAAAACCTACAAATAATCAATGTTTAACCAGAAAGGGAACCAAAATAGCTGACTTGCCAATGTAGGTGGCAAACGTGATAATAAAAGCAGGATTTTGGATTTCTTAGGTGTTTTTCCTTAACCCCAGCCAGGCCCCAGATAAGAGTGCCCAACGTCTTCTCAGCTTAATTAAGACCTCCAGACTTGCAAGAACCAATTCAAGTTATTTGGAAACTCTGGGTTATAAATTCAGAAGCTCAAAACCCTCTTTCGGCTCCTACTCCCTCTTTCTGAGGCCTCTCTCTCCTGGGTCAACTGGAGCCGTTGTGTAAGATCCTTCTGCCTAAGGTCCACTGGTGTTTGGGAGCAGTATTACGGAGAAAAATAAAACAAAACAGAACTCATTATGTCTTCTGCTACATATTGCAATTTACTGGGTATTGGCTGTAGAAAAAGAAGAGCCAACATTAGCAAACGGTTTAAGACAGGCCTTCAAACCAGTTCAGTTATGACCAACAACATAAGCAAGAACGGGCCTGAGTTTTAAAAAACCTGGGTGATCCAAACAATAATAGTAGGGGAAATTACAGTTTGAGACCCTGGAATGAGACACTCAAAGGGTTGTAGTGAGCCCATTCACAAGCCCGATACTTGGGGTGGGTTAGTGGCAAGCTGTCGAGAGTGATACACAGTCTGACTGTCTGGTTGCTGCCATCTGAGCCAGTCCCATGGGCAAGAGATTCGGTTGCCTCACAGGGTAGTACTATGCCCTTGTTTTCTAAGGGAAAGATTCCATTTCTAACAGGACTTTGGTAATTTTTCCCATTCCAGTTCTCAGATTTTAAAGATTTGGTTCTGTGTCGCTTTCACTTCATCAGCCAAGAACCTGGAAGAACTAGCTCAAAGTTCTGTCTTTAAAAAAAAAAAATCCCTCTGTTGTACTCAAGTTGCAAGAGTCTTAGCGATTGTGAAAGATGATGGGATTAACAAAACAGTGTTGAGCCTGAATTTATCATTGCCCTCTGAGGGAGATAAAAGCAAACATCACTAGAGCTTGACACCATGCTTTTGACAGATGCTTGCTAAATGAATGAATCATTTCTTGGGGAAAGAGCTACTAGGAAATGGGAAGGGGGTATGTGAAAAAGAGCTGAGAATAACTGTATGAACCAAGGTTTTAGCATCCTCCCCTCCCCCCAAAAGAAATGTCTCCTGATTTTTTTGTAAGAAATTTCAATTCACCCATTCTTGGTATTGCTCTTTATACATTAGAGGTGGGAGGATTTAAACTACAAACATCCTATTCCTTTTTTTATAAAGACTAGAATTATCTGAGAATACCTTCTGAGTAGACGGTTAAATTACCCTATTCGTTGAATGCTTGTTATATGTTTACTGTTCTAGGCAAAGGAGTGCAGCAGTGAGTAAAAAGGCCTATTGTTCTAAGGAGCCCTGTTGGTCCTTTGTGTTAAAGGTTGGCCTGCTAATTGCAAGATCAAACCCACCAGCTGCTGCTCTGGCAAATACGGGACTTTCTGTTCCCCAAAAAATGCAGCCTCAGAAATTTGATGTAGGGTTGCTTAGAGTTAGGATCTACTCCATGGCAGTGGATTTCGTTGGGATTCTTGTTCTCGTGGGGATCACAGAGAGTAAAAGTGAAAACAAGCAGGGGTCAGATGAGGAAATCAAGAGTAAAGAGAATAGAGAGTGCCAGTGCAGTGTGATTGCTATTTCTTTGATAGGCGACATTAGAGCAGAAAGATCTGAAGGAAGTGAGAGAGTGAGCCATGTGGATGTATATCTGGGGGAAAGATCATTTGCTACACAACGAAGCAGCAAAAGCCCTAAGGTCAAGAAGTTGACGTGTGCGGGGAATAAGATCTGAGTCATAGTATGCGGGAAGACTAGTAAGAGAGGAGCCAGACGATGAAATGAAGCAATTGTGTGGGATTTTGATTTGGGGCTTTTTTACTTTTAGGTCAGCCGTTTGAGGGTTTTGAGTGTAGAGTACATGCCATGCTCTGACTTTCCTTTTAAAAAGCTGACTGGCTGCAGTGTGTTAGTAGACCCTAGAATACGAGAGATTAATTGGTTAATGCAGCGATGTCGATGAGATTAGTGTGAAGGTGTTGAGAAATAATTGGTCTCAGCATATGATTTGAAGGTAGAAGTGGCAGAATTGGTTTATAGAAGAGATGGGAAAGAAGAATGGAAAAAGATTTCCAGGGTTTAGACTAACACTTTGGATAGTGATGTTGCCAATTACCAAGGTGGGGAAGACTGAGAGAAGAGATTTGGGGAGGAAGAGAAATCAAGAATTTAGTTTTGTACATATTAATGGTGATGATTATAAGACATCCAGTATAATTGCTACATAGCATATATGCTTGAGTATAAATAAGCTTACCCACATATCAGCCAAGGCACCTAATTGTACCACAAAAGCTGCATTAAAATGTGCTGGAAAACTCGGCATTTACACAAGTGTATACGGTAATTGGAAGCTCAAGAAAGCTATGTACTTGGAGAAACACATGGGGATTAAAATATACATATCCTCTTGATGTGATTGAATGATTGGACTGTTTGTAGGGTATGTGAAGTATATGCCAATAAAACTGTTGGTGGAAGGGGGATACATATATTTTTATATAGGAAGTGAGTGTAAGTAAGAAAGTTGTTCTGGGGAATGCTGATATGCAGAACAGGGTGTGAGGAGGAATTGGCAAAAGGAACTCATTAGTTGTGAAGTGATCAGTTAGGAGGTCCATATAGATTAGAATCCTGGCAGGAATGACCAGCCTTCCAGTGCTACCTACTTAAATAGCTAGAGCAATAGAAAATTAGAATAAATGAAAATGGATTACCAGGAAGTTCATTGGTGATTTTGATAACTTTAATGATGAAGTCACAGGGACAAAATCCTAATTGGAGTTGGTTTAAGAGACTAGGAGGGAAAAAGGACTTTTAACCCTTTTCCGTAGAGGTTGCCAAGCAAGGGAACAAAGAAATAGAGCAGTAATTAAAAGATAAAGGGGTTAAAGCATAGGTTCCCAGACTTAAATGACCTACCACCCCCTTTACAGAACAAGAAAAAATTACTCAGCACCCCCCAGCAATGAGAAACTTGTACTATAGCCCGTGATCCAGAGTAAAGTGTAGGTATCTGCTGGTTCATTCCTTCAGCCCCTAGGAGGCAGTTCTCTTGCCCACTTTGAAAAACACTGGGTTAAAGGGATGTTGTTTTAGTACTTCAGAAGATTGAGAAAAAGCATATTTAAACACTGGGTTAAAGGGATGTTGTTTTAGTACTTCAGAAGATTGAGAAAAAGCATATTTTTAGGTTGGTAGGACTATAGTAGAGGTAGAAGAATTAAAAAAGGGAAGATTTATGAACTAAGTTCTTCATTGGCAAGAAGGGCTAAGATCTAGTCCTTACATCCCATTAACCAAGAGAATGAGGATTGAGGAGAACAAGCTGGAGTTTTGAGGGAAAGGAGGGCGTACATTTCCTCAGGAAATTAATCTTTTAAGTATTTACATATTAGGATGAGAAACTGTTGGACCAGAATAACAGATTTGTTCTTTATTGTAGGATATCCACCCATTTTACGCTGATTTGATGAATATTCTCTATGACAAGGATCATTACAAGTTGGCTCTAGGACAAATAAATATTGCCAAAAATTTAGTGGACAAGTAAGGAATTTTCTTAATATGGTGTCTTTTAAGGTATTACCAAAAATGTGGGGGGAAACTTAAGTTGTTTTTGTTTTTTTTAAGTGTTGCGAAAGATTATGTGCGACTCATGAAATACGGAGATTCTTTGTACCGCTGCAAACAGCTGAAACGTGCTGCCCTTGGGCGAATGTGTACTATTATCAAAAGACAGAAGCAGAGCTTGGAGTACTTGGAACAAGGTATTTGTTATACATAACAAGAATGTCTTTTTTTTCCCAGACGGAAAAAATTTTTAAATATTTTATTGTAAAAAGCATATACTATAAAAGTGCCACTTTTAAACAAATATGTATAAGTTTGGCAGTTTCTCAAATGTACAGTTGTACATTGAGAATAATCACTCATAATTCAACACTATCAATTCTCAAAGCTTTTCATTACCCCAACGAGAAATTCTATCCTCATTAAACAATAATACCCCATCCTTCTCCCCTTTCCCAATCCACAAAATCTATATTCTACTTTCTGTCTCTCTAAATGTTCCTATTCTCTATCTTAGTTGCTCTTTTGCTGTCTTAGCTTTTTTTTTCACTTAGTGTAATGTTTTAGGGTTCATCCATGTTGTACCATAAGTCTTTATGGCTGAGTAATGCTCTGTTGTCTGTACCACATTGTGTTTATCTACTCTGGACACTTCGGCTGTTTCCACCCAATGTGGAGATGACAGACTCCAATTATTTTATCGCAGTATTGTTATTCTAATAGCCTGGTTTTTATAGAAAAGGTGATTCACACTGATAATGCTTAGAAATTAATAGCAGTAGTAAGAAAATTGATATTTTTTTAATAATTAAGTAAGCCATGGATAAAATGAGAAAACTCCAAAATATACTAAAATAAATGATTCCTTGTTCTACCTGTTGATTTCATTTTCTTTTTAAAAAAAAGTTTTTGTGTGTATGATACGTGTTAGAACCAAACTGCTTCTCCAGCTTTTGTTACCTGATGTTTTTAATAGGACAATTGCTAAGTTAGGCTTTCTAACAGCAAAAAATAACACAACCAAAACATAGGCTCAGGACCTCTTCAAAGAAGGTAATGACGTAATACGTGAAAAGATGCTGGACATCAGCACCATTGTCTTTCCCCAAACCAAATGCTCTGCCATTGAGTGGTTGCCGACTCATGACTCACAGCCACCTCTTTCTTCCTTGGAGGCTGGTGGGTTTGGAACCTGACCTGGCCTAACAGCCCACAGTTTCACCAGCCCTCAACACACTGATGTCACTTCTTACCCGCTTAGATGGCTATTATAAAAAACAATCAGAAAACAAGTGCTCAGCAGGAACCCTGTCCGCATCTGGTAGGAATATAAAATTGTGCCTCTGCTGTGGGAAATATATGGTTTTTCATTTGCCACATGAGTCTGCACATATCTTCCTAAAAGATGAGAGCAAGGACTTCAATATATTTATAAACCAAAACTATAGCACTATGCAAAAGGCCTACCTTTAGCTTACTGAATAGGAGTATTGATTTGGTAAGGGCTAGCAAAAGAAGCCCTGGTGGTGAAGTGCTTGGCTTCTAGCTAAGAGGTTGGTGATTCGAATCCAGAGGTCTGATAATCTGCGCTCTCAAAGACTACAACCTAGGAAACCCTGTGGGGCAGTCCTCTTCTGACCTACAGGTCGGTCACCTTGAGTCAGAATGGATTCAACAGCCTTGGAATAGGAGGATTCTTTGGTGTAGCTAGATTTGGGAAACGCTGTTCTGTATACCATGTTGGCTTGTGTACTGTATTGGCTTCCAGCTAATCCTTTTTAAAATATATTTTTTCTTAACCACTTTTATGAGAGGCCTTCTAGTAGTTAGTGGAAAAGCAAATTAAAAGGTATTGTAGTTTGTCCATCAAGTCTTTTTACTCTTTATGTTTCCTTAGAAAACTAAACACATTTAATTTAAACTTTCATAGTACGCCAACATTTATCCCGTTTGCCGACCATTGATCCAAACACCAGAACTCTGCTTTTGTGTGGGTACCCCAATGTTGGAAAATCCAGCTTCATCAATAAGGTTGGTGGTCTCTTACTAGAAAGCTAATGATCTGATTATTTTAGATGAGAGTATTGCTGTATTTGTTCTGAGTGGGGTTTAATACATTGATTTGGGAAGTGTTTTTGGCATACAGAGAATAGGAGATTCCCTTTTAGGCAGGATTGGCTATTTGTCTGAACCTAGGTTTATCTTGCTATTAGAAAAACAGTTTCATTTTTTATTCTTACATATTTCTAAGGAATTTGAGGTATTTCACCACATTATTGTTTTAAAGTGGAGAGCTTTTCAAAGGATGTGTTAACTAATATTCTGGGGATGGTAGGGCCAGAGAAACTACTTACTGGACATACTACACTTACTGATTTGTCACCTTAGTTGCTGTATCAACTTTGACGTAAACTGTTGGGTCGACTGTAATGGTACGCTGCTGAGTCACTATTTCATTGCCTCAGGGAGTTTAGTTAGTAAAATGTGGGGTGAGAGATTGGAACCCTGTCCATTAACCTTTAAGAAATTTAGTGATTTGGTGCTTTGAGATAATGTAGCAGAGATCGAGACTGAAAAGAGTAGCTACAGCTTTTGAAACGTGGGCTTATAACTAACATCAGTTAACATGTTAGGTTAACTTATGTTACAGGTTACTTGGTACCAAGAAGACTTGCTTTTAGACAGATTCCTGGATTTTCATGTTACACCTACGTTGGCATGACTTGGTGATATCCAAGCATTTTAAATACATTTCCGAGTAGCATCTGCTAATCTGCTGGACCAGGGTAGTGGTGTGTGATCCAATATGATAGCCCTGGCCAGTGTAGTTTTCTCCTTTTTAATTAAGATTTTAATATCTGAGTCACAGTAGCATCTATCAAGAGTTCGGTAGCATAAAAAAGTCATTAGCTTCATGTGGCCAATGATGACATGGCAAATATGGAATATCTCATTGTAGAAAATGTTATTGGACATTACTGGACTAGTAGGATCCGGTTTTGGAGAATTAGAAGAGTTTGGGGACATGCGTTAAATGATGGATAGCCTCCAAATTTACGTTAATCCTAGCCTTCCTACTGTGGTTCATGTTCTAAGGGACAGGTAATCTGAGGGAGGTAACACCTTTTTGTGCCGTTTAATCCTCTTTTGATTGTGTTTTCTACCCAAACAAAAAAGTTAGTCTTGATAATATCAAGTATAAAAAAATTTCAAGTATAAAAGTATAAAATTTCTTGTGCTTGTTGAAATTTCGGTATTCTTTTTTAAGGTGACAAGAGCTGATGTGGATGTTCAGCCTTACGCCTTCACAACTAAGTCGTTGTTTGTTGGGCACATGGATTATAAATACCTTCGTTGGCAGGTGAGAGGGGTTTCATTTGGTTTTGCTTTTGGGGGAGTTCTTATTTTAAAAGTAGAGCAGGTGGCTTAATTTTTTTAATTAATGAAATTTTGTTGATTTCTAAAGAAAGCTGTTCATATTATAGTGAACTCTTATGTACAGTCAACTATGAGCTGTGTGCAGTGGTTCTCACCCGCAACCTTTTAATACAGTTCCTCATGTTATAGTGACCCCCAACCACAAAATTATTTTCATTGTTACTATTAAATAAAATAACTGTCATTTTGCTACTGTTATGAATCGGGTGACCCCTGTGAAAGTGTCGTTCAACCCCCAAAGGGGTCAAGACCCGCAGGTTGAAATCTGCTGCTCTAGAGAGAATCCTTTTTTTTTTTTTTTTTTTGGAGAGAATTCTAGAGAGATGTGGAAAATATTTTTGGAGTCCCAAAGAGCTTGAAACTTCTCTACATAAAGAAAACTCAGCTGCACTTTGAAATTCTAGAAAAACAATGAACTTTTCTATGCTGTCATTAAAGTGAGCAACTTTAGCTACCAGCATAGATTTGTTCATAAGCACATTCTTCGACCAGTAATGTGTATATTATTTGGTTTTTGCAAACTGTGAGCCCCCACCTCCGTTAGTTTCCTGTGCATATTATGTCTGTTGTTTGTGGTGTTTACGTGGACATGTTGCATGTGAAAAATATGGTATATTAGTCACGGTGCTTTTTTAAACTGAAATGAAGAGTTCTTTGTCATCATTTTTAACCTGTGATTAGAAGTGATATATACTCTTTAAATGCATGAACAATTTGTTTTCACAATAGAATTTTGATTTTACAAATTACGATGCAAATTTTGCAAAACACACTAGTGCCATAGTCTCTGCAGTACCGAGTAGTGATAGTGATGACATCGTTTGAGGGGTGCAGACCCTTCTCACCTTCCTTTCATGAGCTGTTCCTTCCCCATTAACACAAATGTTGTCTCTAGGTTGTGGATACTCCAGGGATTTTAGATCAGCCTCTGGAAGATCGGAACACCATCGAGATGCAGGCCATCACGGCACTGGCCCACCTTCGTGCTGCCGTCCTCTACGTAATGGATTTGTCTGAGCAGTGCGGGCATGGGCTGAAGGAGCAGCTGGAGCTCTTCCAAAACATTAAGCCTCTTTTTATCAATAAGGTACATAGGATAATCCGGTGTTTTTGTTTATGGTCTGCAGTATGAAGTTAATAAATAATCTTCTTCTTCTTCCTTGCTAGCCACTTATAATTGTAGCAAACAAATGTGATGTGAAGAAAATCGCTGAACTTCCTGAAGATGATCAGGTAAACCACCTAAATATCTCTGTAACAATTTATGTCCTGCTGATTCTAAATGTCATTTTTGGACAGGAGCGATTTTGGCAATGCTAATCAAGTTGTTCATTTCACACAATATAATGGCTTCAGGAATTTCATGAGATGACCATTATATAAAAACTTGTGATGTAAAATTATATTTGGGGTAAATACATTTACTGTAAAAAAACTCTTAAATTGATGCCTTTAAGATAGCAGAGTATGCTAAAATAAGCATCTCTCTTTTCCCACCTCAAAGCATCTTGTATACCAGAGCAATATTTTCTAAAATATTTAGCTAGGTTTATGTAGGTACTACATAAGTTAAAATGGCTCGATGGCTAAATATGTTTGGGAAATGACTGGTTCAACAAAGGAAAGTGAGCTTCTGTAAACTATTGCAATATAAGACAATAGGTTTTAATGTGTACTAGAGGAAAATACTAGTTTTTAAACTAATTCAACCCCACAGTCCTTTTATTTCTTTATTTTACATTTATTGTTAATTGGATTTAGTACATATAGCATTCTATAGTTCAATCACATTGAGCAGAATTGTACAATTGCTACCACAATCGGTTTTCTAAACGTTCTATTTCTTCCTAGTTGACCTCAAGCTCTTTTTAAGAGGTATCTTTCAGGAAACCTGCCTTGAGAGCATCACACTAGAAGAGTGGTTCTTAAACTACACTCCCCAGTCCAGTCAGCAGGGTCCTTCTCACCTATGAAGGTGTTCAAAATGCAGATGTTTGGCCCCCACCCTAGAATTTCTGAATCAGGAACTCTAGGGGTTAGGGCTCAGCAGTCTGATTCACCGAGCCCTACAGGTGATTGTGTGATGTTCACTCCTGCTGCATTTTTTTTTCTTTTTCTTTTTTTTTAACATTTTATTAGGGGCTCATACAACTGTTATCCCAATCCATACACACATCAATTGTGTAAAGCACATTTGTACATCGTTTCTCAAAACATTTTCTCTCCATTTAAACCCCCGACATTAGGTCTTCATTTTTCCCCTCCCTCCCCGCTCCCCCCTCCCGCATGTGCCCTTGATAGTTTATAAATGGGTATTTTGTCATATCTTGCCCTGTCCGACGTCTTCCTTCACCCACTTTTCGGTTGTCTGTCCCCCAGGGAGGAGGTCACACACAGTTCCATGTAATTGGTTCCCTCTTTCCTACCCATTCTCCCTTTACCCTCCCTGTTTTGCCACTCACACCACTGGTCCTATAGGGCTCATCCGTCCTGGATTCCCTGTATTTTCAGTTCCTATCTGTACCAGTGTACCTCCTCTGGTCTAGCCAGTCTTGCAAGATAGAATTCGAGTCATGGTAGTGGGAGCGGGGAGGAAACCTTTAGGAACTAGAGGAAAGTTGTATTTCTCATCATTGTTACATCACACCCTGACTGGCTCATCTCCTCCCCGAGACCCCTCTGCAAGGGGATCTCCAGTGGCCTACTAATGGGCTTTGGATCTCCACTCCGCACTCCCCCCATCATTCACTATGGTAAGATTTTTTGTTCTGATGATGCCTTACACCTGATCCCTTCGACACCTCGTGGTTGCATAGGCTGGTGTGCTTCTTCCATGTGGGCTTTGTTGCTTCTGAGCTTGATGGCCGCTTGATTACCTTCAAGCCTTTAAGACCCCAGACGCTATACTTTTTGATAGCTGGGCACCATCAGCTTTCTTCACCACATTTGCTTATGCACCCATTTGTCTTCAGTGATCCGTTCGACACCCCGTGATCACACAGGTTGATATGTTGTTCCATGTGGGCTTTGTTGCTTCTGAGCTAGATGGCCGCTTGTTTACCTTCAAGCTTTTAAGACCCCAGATGCTATAACTTTTGATAGCCGGGCACCATCAGCTTTCTTCACCACATTTGCTTATTCACCCGCTTTGTCTTCAGCGGTTGTGTTGGGAAGGTGAGCATCATAGAATGCCAATTTACTAGAAGAAAGTATTCTTGCATTGAGGGAGTACTTGAGTGGAGGTCCAATGTCCTTCTGCTGCCTTAATACTAAACCTATAAATGTAGGCTCATAGATCTATTTCCCCATCCTCATATAATATATTTGTATATGTACATGTCTTATCTAGAGCTCTATAAATACCCTTTGCCTCCCAGCTCTTTCCTCTATTTCCCTTGATTCTCCTCCTGTCCCACTATCATGCTCAGTCCCCACCAGGATTTCAGCACTTCCTCTTTGTTACGTTCCCCTTGAACCTGCCCTACCAGGTCTCCCACTCCACCCCTGCTGCATTTTTATATTGTTTGCTAACAATATAGTCTTAAAAGCCTCCTAGACTTTTAAAATGTAAGAATTTCTTACATTTTACTTAAGACTTGTCTTTTTTGAAGTCTGACAGAATGTTTTTGAGTGCCCTGGAATTGGCTTGCTACAGTCAAGTGTGATTCGGTGATTTGTACTGTCTTTATCATGAAAGGATTTCTAGGGGAAAATAACTTTGTAAGAGAACTATTCTTCAAAAGAGGTTAAAACACCCATTTGAGTAACAGCAATGCATTTCTCATTTTTCCTTTATATTCCCAGAAAATATTTATCGATTTGCAGACCAAAGGATTTCCTGTAATAGAGACCAGCACCCTGACTGAGGAAGGTGTTATTAAGGTTAAGATGGAGGTGAGTGCTTCCTTAAAAGCAAAGACCAATAATCCTCATGTCTTTCTCTTGTTTCAGAAATGTCAGCCCTGGGAAAAGCATTTATCTTTCTGGTACACCACGGTGTTCCAAAAGTTTTGGAAAGTATATACTGGGGGAAAAAGCTATGCATGTATTTCCTTCTTTGGGGAGGAGCGGTTATGAAATAAACTCATACTAACTTATTATCACAGGTATGAACAGGATCATCTAGTTGGAGGCACTAAGGATAAGACAGCAGTTTGAAAAGAGCACTTATCAGAGCAGCATGAATTCTGCTAAGACTGAAGCAGAACGATTGCACTGGCAGACCATCCGTATCAACTTTTGAGTAAATAATCTTGGTCATGCCGTATTTGAATTACCAGCTGATAAAATAGGCAGCACCATGGACATCCCAATTGCTTCAGCTTCCTCAATTCTGACTGAAAATTAAAGGTGAGCAGATTTTCTGCTCAATGGGTACCCAAACTGTTGCACCCAGATCAACTGCAGACAGGCGCAGAACTTGAAATAGAAATTTTAAACCATTGAGATCAAGGTCCTGAATATTTTTTTTTTTTAAGAAGAATTCCAAAAGGAAATAAAATATGGCTAAAGACAAAACGTAAGCAAAATGTTGGCTACCAAGAGGAGGTACTGGGACAGTCAAAAGCAAGGGTCATGGGGGGTGGGGGGGCGGGATGCCACAGGTGATGCTCAAGCCATTTTGCTTGTTGGCTCTCTGGGGGACCAAAGAATGACAGTACATGTTTATGAGTGTTTTGAGATAGTCAGAACTTTAGCAGAAAAATGCATGGGAAAACTGCTTATTCATCTCATTTAAAAACGCCAATTTCTCAGTGTGAAATCATTAGGCATCCACTTTTTCAATCCTGATAGCCGTCTTGATTCCTTGCTTCCTAATCCGAAAAAACCTAAAGGGCACTATTTTTAATGTGTATAAAAGATCGCACCGGGATAGTTAAATTCACTTACAAAAGTGATTTGAATTTGAGGCTATATTGAGAAATTCACATAATAGATATATATTTATTTTACTATATATTTATCTTTTAGTGTTGCTCTTTTTTGAGAGAGATCATTTTATTGGGGGCTCTTACAGCTCATAACAATCCATGTCAATTTTATCAAGCATGTTTGTACATATGTTGCCATCATTATTTGCATACATTCACTTTCTGGTTGAGCCCTGGTATCAGCTCCTCTTTTCCCTCAATGATAATTTTCCATGAGCTTTTGATGATCCCTCGTATTAGTCATCTAACCCCTCATACTAACTAGCTAGTTGGCAGTAGATGCAGTAGTGAACAAGGTGGTTTTTAAACCCCTTCACTGGAGCCTCTAGGCCTTCTCTCTCCATCCTCAGTTGAATGATGAGAATTTGAAGAGTTTATATTAGGAGTTGAATTGTCTCCCCAAATATATGCTGTAATTTCTCGCCCTTCTCCTTGAGCATGTAATCTTATTTGACTATAGGGTTTTGTTGTTAAAGAAGCCAAACCAGTGTAGTATATGTCTTCAGGAGAAAAAAACATGCCACATGAACATCCCCCAGGAGACAGAGTAAGGACTTCCTGGCCTCCTAAACTGAGAAAATAAATGTCTGTTTGTTAAAGCCGCCTATGTATGGCACTTGTGTTAAAGCAGCACCAGGTGATAATTTGTCAGTAATTTTAACTTTATCTGCTGTCTCTCAGCCTGTGAATATTTCCACTGGAGCTACTGTGAAAAAATGTGTTCATGGAACCTGTTCAAAAGTAGAAGGAAGACGATAGTATAAAAAGCAGGAACAGGTTAAGAGAGGCAGGTTCATGTTGGATTACACATGATGCCTTATTTATTTGTTTATTTAAATAAACAATGTTATATTTCCCTAAAATAGGGGGAAAGCTGGGATGCTGTTGATTTTACTCAAAGGTTAGTTTCTGAGGTTAGACATGATCTGGAAAGTGGTTTATAGTTAAAGATCTTATTTTAAACTCCTTTACGAAGGACAGATTTCAAGCACTACAAGCTTTGGATAGTCATTAATATTGAGAGAAAAGTTCACAGTGGTTTGTGATCAGAGGTTAAAGGTCAACTTTGCCAATGAGCTTAAGACATTTTGCTTAAAGCAGGTCCACCACCTGCAAGAGAGAATGAAGCCTTTCCTCTTTATCAGAGAGTGTGGTACGCTACAGTAGTGGTTATATTGATATGGGGGTGATACCTGATAAGAATTTCACCTTTACATGTTAATATCATTACGGGAAAAGCATAACATGAGAGAACTTTAAAAAGTTAGTAGAAATCCATAGGTCCCCAACAAGTAGATGCTCACAAACAAGTCTTTGAAACATAAATCTGATCCGTGTGGGGACTTTGGTTCGTGATTGTTTCCTGGGTCGTATAGGATGCGGTTGTCCTGTGTCTCTGACTGTGTGTCCTGTGTTTTATCCATCACTAGGCTTGTGATAGGCTTTTGGCTCACCGAGTTGAAACCAAAATGAAAGGAAACAAAGTGAATGAGGTGCTGAACAGATTGCATTTGGCTCTACCAAACAAAAGGGATGACAAGGTAAGGTTGCCTTTTTAGAATGCCTGGAAATGAGATCATTATGCTCCACCACCCCACCCCCCTCCGGGGGTTATAGATTCAGTTAAGCTAATACACACAGGTTTCATGAATGGTCTTGGTTTCTTCTCATGACAGAAGTTATGCATGTATATTATAAACAGTTGAAAAGGTAAATGAGTAAAGTGCCAAGTTAAATATCTTCTCACTCCACCAGCTAGTTACTGTTATTTCTATCTTGTTTATTCGAACATTTTCTGCTAGATAGATAAAGCATAGTTGTCATTGAATGACCCCTGGCTCGTGACAAAGAATGAAACATTGCTGGGACCAGCAGCATCTTCACAATCTTTGTTATGTGTGAGTCCATTGTGCCCAGTCCATCTCATCGAGGATCTCTCTTGGCCTCCTTGGACCTCTGCTTCAGCAAAAATGATGTTCTCCTCCGGGGTCCAGAGCCAAGCGAGTTGGGCAGTATCCTGTGATCCGTAAGGCTGATGTTTAGAAGTAGACTGTCAGGCCTTTCTTCCTAGTCTATCTTAATTTTAAGGATCTGCTGAAACCTGTCCACCAGGCGTGACCCTGTTGGTATTTGAAATACCAGTGACATAGATTCCAGCATCATGGCAACATGGAATCCACTATAGTAGAACACACTGGCATGCAGGTAGTGGTTTGGGTATATTTGCATTTAAAATACATCTATATTTAAAAACACAATTGGCAGTGTATTGTGTTGTCTTGCAATTTATGTTCCAACTTACTCATTTTCATTTATATGCTGGTGCTTCAGTCAAGTAGTTCTCTGTTGTGTCTAATTTCTTTCCATCACACATAGCTGGAGTGTACATCTTTTTCACAAAGATAGATGTATATCTGAAGAGGTTTGCTTATTTTTTGTTTGTTTGTTTGTTTTTTGTTTTTTTTTGAGGTTTGCTTATATAGAGAGAGTAAACTTTAAACTTTGGAATAGAGAATCACAAATTAAGTGCTTTGAAAATATTGCTGTCTTCTAAAATGCCTTTCTCAATTACACCTTGCTAATAGTTTAAAGATCTGTATTCCTGTGTCACCTATCTATCACTCTAGTAGTTTAAGTGGGCTATCTTGTGATGATCAGTGCACTTCAATATTTTTCTTTTTTTAAAAAAATCATTTTATTAAGAGCTCATACAACTCTTATCACAATACATACATACATCCATTGTGTCAAGCACATTTGTACATTTGCTACCATCATCATTCTCAAAACATTTTCTTTCTTCTTGAGCCCTTGGTATCAGCTCCTCATTTTTCCCCTCCCTCCCTGCCCCACCCCTCTCATGAACCCTTGATAATTTATAAATTGTTATTTTGTCATGTTTTACACTGTCCAACATCTCTTTTTAAAAAAAAAAACTTTTATTGGGGGCTCATACATCTCTTATCACAATCCATGCATTCCTCCAGTGTGTCAAGCATATTTGCGCATATGCCGCTGCCATTATTTTCAAAGCATTCTCTTCTCCCTTGAGCCCCTGATATCAGCTCCTCATTTCTTTCCCCTCTGTCCCCTGCCCACCCTCCCTCACGAACGCTTGATAAGTTATAGATTATTTTTTCTATATCTCACATCATCCTTTCTCGCCTCACCCTCACCGAATCCTCCAGGTATTTCTACTCTTCTTGTTGGCCCTGTGGTGTTTATCTATCCTGGATTCCCTTTGTTTCGAGCTCTTATCTGTAGCAGTGTGCATGCTCTGGTCTAATCCTATTTGTAAGGTAGAATTGAGGTCATCATAGTTTGGGGAAGGAAGCACCAAAGAGCTAGAGGAAAGTTGTGTGTTTCAACGGTGCTATACTGTACCCTGACTGGCTCATCTCTTAACTATGTCCCTTCTATGAGGGCATGTCCAATTATCTACAGATGAGTATTGGGTCTCCACTCCATGCCCCCCCCCCCATCCCACCCACCCAATTCACCTTGGATATGGTTTTATTCTGGGTCTTAGATGCCTGATACCTGATCCCATCGACACCTCATGATCACACAGACTGGTGTGCTTCTTCCATATGGGCTTTGTTCCTTCTGAGGTAGATTGCCACTTGTTTATCTTCACTTCAATATTTTTCATACGCTATGGGTCTTTTAAGTTCTTTGAGTGGATTGTCTTTTGTTGATTTGACATTTGTACATTAAGAAAATCAGATTTGCATCCTATGTGCTCTGAAGAATATCTCAAAGAAATACAGTTAAAATTGTTACCATGATGGATACCCCCCCAAAAAAGCAGGAAAAAACCTCTGCTGGGTAGGGCTTTCGTATACACATCAACGAACTTGCTCTGAGTTAGTGCACCCAGTGGTGTTACCTGGGAAGGTTCTCTCTGGCCACAGTGAATCTTTTCCTGAAAGCAATTTCACTTGAACCTCGTTTTTTGTGATGGCCAATTGAAGAAAACAGTGTGCTGCTGTGAAATTTTGTTTCTTGCTTGGGGACAGAAACTGTTGTGATGTTGAACACAGCTTAACAGGACAACATTATGGGGAAAAAACCTCAAGTGGAAAAAAAACCCTCAAGTGTATGAGTGATTTTCTCATTTCAAAAAGGGTGAGATGGCGATTGATGAAAAACCTCATTCTGGATGTCCATCAACTTCCCAAAGGGATGAAAATGTAGACTCAGTGCATTTGGAGTTCATTCCACCAGGTCAGACTGTTAATCAAGTTTTCTGAAAAGATTGAGGTTCTGAAACAATTCATAGAATGTGTGCGACAAAAAAGGCCTGATTTGTGACAGACAGACTGGTTTTGCTACCACCATGACAATACACCTGCTCATGTCATCTGAGTGCACGCCTCTCTTGCCCCACACTCCTTGCTCACCTGGCCTGTGCCAATGTCTTTTTGTTTCCGCGGATGAAGAGGGACATGAAAGTACCGCAATTTGATGCCATGGAAGAGGTGAAGAAAAAAATGAGGGAGATGCTTTCAGCTATCCAAACAGATGAGTTTGAAGACTGTTTCCAAGAATGGAATCACAGCTTTGATGAATGTATTTTAAGTTTCATAGAGAATACTTAGAAGGTGATAAGGTTGTTTTATAAAAAAATTAAATACATAGTTTTTGGAGATGGGGAATTCCAGTTTGGGGGAGGTGTACCCCCTTGTATAGCTGTTGCATTTTTTTTGCCATGTATAGGAAGTCCTTACTCATCCCTAAGTATTGTTTTAAAAAGCATCTTTTTATTTTCCCGTATAGTTTCGTGGTTTAATTTTTAATATATTTTCTTTTGAATAAAAATCTTTACTGTGTCTTGAATTTAGTTTGTAATGAGGTGGGGATTTGGAGGTAGTTATCTGCTCTGTCTTTTAAATAGCTAGCCATTTAACTCAGGTCTAATTAAGAAATAATTCATTTGCTATTGGATTCTCATATGTCCCTGAGTTTGTGGCTAAGTTTCACTCTTGCATTTATCTGTTATTTCTCCTGTGCCAATTTCCTGTTTCCATAATTTTTTACATGATTTTGATAATACTTTTTTCAAAGTCTGTTTTTAGTCCACCGTATATACTCGAGAATAAGCCAACCCAAATATCAGCTGAGGCACCTAATTTTACCACAGAAACTGCATTAAAAATGTGCTGGAAAACCATATATACAGTACTTGTGAACTGTTCTTGGAATTCTTTGTCTAAATTGCTGTTTACTCCTTGCCCCCGGATTCTCTGTTGGTAATTTGACTGGTCTGGCTATGTTTTTCTGTCCGTAACATATGGAGAATTTGTACCTGGTTTTTACTGCTTATGAAAGGTTTTTGGTTTGATTTGGTCTGTCCCCCCAGGCTCCTCGCCCCCGCCCCGCTCCCACCCTCCCACGGAAGCAGTGTTTTATATACGTATTTTCAATAATGTCTTCTTAGGAGAGACCTCCTTTCATCCCAGCAGGAGTAGTGGCACGTAAGAAGAGAATGGAGATTGAGGAGCCTAAAAGAAAAAGGGTAAGTTACTTAAAATTAACTCACAACTGATTTAATTATAAAGAGAGAGCAGCACTAGTAATGGAGAATGGAAGCCTTGAACATGTATTAAAAGCCGCCTATAAGCCCAGTGTTAGGTCCTGTGATTGTAGCGGGTCCCTACTGGCAGAGGTCCCTATGCTTTTGGAACTTGCATTTCAGTTAATGGGAAATGGCAGCGAGTGAGGTGATAAGTAAAATATATAGTATGCAAGGTGATTGAAAACAAACCAACTTTCTTACCAGAAATGGGAGTTGAATCCATAGGTATTGAAAGGTTTGGATGTTAGAGGAAGAAATTATTTTGTAGTAACAAGAAGAGTGCTTAGTGCTTTCAAACCTAAAAGAAAGCTGAAGCTGATTTTGCACATGTTTCTGAGATTTGTTTTTGTCTTTTTTCTTGCAGGAACGAGATATTGAACTGGAAATGGGAGATGATTATATTTTGGATCTTCAAAGTAAGTGCTATTATAAAACAGTTTTATACATCTTCAAATGCCAATTTGAAAAGTGAAAGGACTTTAACAATGAAAAGTCTTTTTAGCATATTTGTTCATTTTTTAATTTCTTAAAGGCAAGCAGGGCTCTATAAAGTTTATTGGTGCTTTGTTTTCTGGGTACTTTTCTGGCCTAGATTGAACAGTTTATTGTAGTTTCACAGCATAGAAATATTGCAGCAAATTGATGTTATCTTTTTTTCTCTGATTGTTTCATTAGAGGTCCACTTGGTCCTGAAATATTCAAATGCCTTAGACAATGTTTAGAGTAGCTATATAATTGACCGTACTATTTTTCTCTGTGGTGGTGAATACAAATGCTTGATTATCTTTATAGAGTGGTAAGAAGGGGCACAATTTCACACTCATTTAGGACACGCTGTATTTAAATACATTGAAAACTAAAACATCCTTTTTGTTTGTTAACTCTAGAGTACTGGGACTTAATGGATTCATCTGAGAAATCCGATAAAATTCCAGAGATCTGGGAAGGCCACAATATATCTGATTATATTGATCCTGACATCATGAGGGTCAGTGACACCTTATGTACTGTGTTGATTGTGGAATGATTGATTTTCCTCCTGAGCACGGCCACTAGAAGATACAAGTAGTCCTGGCTGCATTTGTCCCTTGAGTGCTTTCTCTGCATTTGTCCTGAAACTACCATCCTGGATGCTGGGGAAAATGTCCATCACAGAGACATTGCTCCATCTTGGTCCGGTGATCCTGCCACCTGCCCACTTTCTGAAATTAGCCCCACTTATTCTGAGCCCGCCTATCTGGGCTTCCTTTTCCCTGCCCCCCTTAACAGATTACCTCACTTGACAGAGAAAATGGATTCCAGGGGGCATGAGTTCTATAATCTCCTCCTTTTCCTGCCACCACCACCCCCTCCCCCCCAGTGATGTCCTGACTCAGTAAAAGCGCTTCCCCATCATCATCCTGATGATTGATGAGTTTGGTTCCATCAGTGATGTTTTTCTCTCATTTCGGTTCCTCTCCCTGTTGCTGCTTCTTAACAAACAACTGTTTACACACTTTTCCAATCTTATGTAAAAAAACATACTTTAACCTGGCATCCTACTTTGACTTATTACCCTCTTTTTCTCCTACACTAAGCTTTTTGAAAAATATTTGCTGCCTACTTCTTTTTTAACCCCTCATTAGTTTCCAAGTACCCTCCTTCATTTATTTTATTTAATTAATTAATTTATTTTATTTTATTTATTGATTGTCTTCAAGTTCGACCCACCTTAAATTTCAAACTTCTTATTCTAGAAAATGGTAACAACATGGTTTATTTAGCTACCCTAAGAATAACCATTGTGACGCCTCCTTTACTCTCACTTGTTCTATTTATTCCACTTCTGAAATATTCTTGTCCCCTACCATATAATTTTTTTATGCACTGCATTTGCCTTAATTGGTCTTCTGACCTGTTGATTTTTATTATTATTAACTATCTAGACAGGTATTACTTTGGGATAGCATTGCATTAGAGTAAATAATTAGGATACTGTAGTATAAAACTATGTATATGAAGGGGCCTCAAAAGTTTGTGGGGAAACAATCTATAATCTTTTTATTTTATTTTTCCAGGAACTTTTTGAAGCTTCTTGGTGGATATTTGTGTGTCTGTGTAATTCTTTAAGTCTCTGAGGCTATTTCCTGTTGTTATTTATCTGTTGGGAGGATGTTGGCACATTTTAAAAGCTAATCTTTGAGTAATTGTTTTCAAAGGAGAAAAAGAAACGATACAGGTCAATCCACACTATGCTGTCAGTGTAGTATTTATATGTGTTCGTTTCTTCAAAGTTATTTTCTCCCAGAGAGACTAGACTGTGGCTTTTCTTCTGTCTCCAAAGATTCCGGGAAAGGTGCTTCCTGTATTAGCATCGCTGCATCTACATGTGAGTGTTTCATTTCTGATTGTGTGTCATTGTGTCTCCTTTTGAAGAAACTGGAAGACTTGGAGAAAGAGGAAGAACTAAGAAGAGCTGCTGGAGAGTATGACAGTGACTCCGAAAGTGAAGATGAGGAAATGATGGAGATCCGGCAGCTGGCCAAACAGATTAGAGAAAAAAAGAAATTGAAAATTCTTCAATCCAAAGAAAAGAACACACAGGGACCCAGAATGCCTCGAACTGCTAAAAAGGCAAGTGGGGGGGGCGGGGTGCTGTTCAGAGACATGACCTGTTTCCTTGCATATTGGATTCCTGTGTAGATGTGGCCAAACAAAACTTCCAGTCCAATGAGAGCGCCTAAAGTTTTTTACTAAATTAATTTTGTTGGTATATATTGGCTAGCCAGATTATTTCTTTTGTTTCCAGTATATTGTGAGAATTTGCATATAAAACTTTTATATAATTTAGGCTTTTGTGTCCTAGTTAAGAAATCTTCCCTGTTGGGGTGGAAGATAGGATCTGTGTTGGTTCAAGCTGGGTTCTATTGCCACCACTGTGACCAACCCAGACCAGGGTCCAAAACCATTGAGAGTGTGCACTTTCAAGAAAAAACAGTTCCTCACCCCCACCCCCCAAAGAAAGAAAGGTTCTAGGCAGCTAACACAGAAAGAAAATAACTTGGAATTACAGAAACCTCACGGATATTTATATATTTGAAAATACTGTACAGTGAACCCTCGTTTATCACGGTTAATCGGTTCTAGACCCTACCGTGATAAATGAAATTCCGCGAAGTAGGATTCCTTATTTGTAAATCAA
>NW_022103928.1:34187416-34189173 GCF_000313985.2 Echinops telfairi | reverse complement strand
TATTATATATTTATCTGTATATGATTTAATAGTTCATTTCTTGTTATATATCTTTATAAATAAATATATTATCAGCAATTTGGTTTATATTTCTAGAGAACCCTGTCTAACACAGTGCCCAAATAGAAAACTAATTTTTAAAGCCATATACATTATAGACTATCATTAAAAGTGAATTTGCATTTGAGATTCTTTCTAACATTACATAAAACTAATTTTGAGTGGATCTATAGTTATATTCAGCTTGAAGTCAGAATTACTCTTCCCACTTAAAAGTAGAAATTTTGGCAGAGGCACTTCTACCCTGTCCTACAGGGTTGTTTTGAGTTGGCATTGGTACAGGCAGAGTTTTTTTAGCTGAGGGGCCTGAAGAGAATGGAGAGCTGACAATCAGGAGTATGAGAAAGAAGAAAGTGTTCTGAAATTGATTGTGGTGATGATTTCACAACCCTTAATATGATTGAACTATTAAAATGTATGATAGGTGAATAATATGCCAATAAAACTTTTTAAAAGAAAAAAACTAATTTTGTTTAAAATACGTTTTTCTCTTGCCTCTCCAGGTTGAACGGAAAGTTTTGGAGAGTGAGATGCGAAGTCTTGGGGTTGACATGGATGATAAAGACAATGTAAGTGTCTAGGGGTGGTTTTAGATGTACGTAGTTGGATATGGGATTTTCTTGCTTTTAAGCTGGCTTTTTAGAAATCTGAGAATACATAGTTGATTAAAATTTACATGGAAAAAGCATTTAGATCTTTCAGTATTCCTAATGAAAAGACTTATTGGTGTGAAATCTTGATTTGAAATAATAAGATGGGCAGCTCGTATATATGCTCATTAAGTAATATTAACAACAATGTATTGGTTGCACTGTTGGCTCAAGAACCCCACACTGTTGATAGAAAGGACAAAATGTTCCGAACTCAGTTCTTGTTACTATTCACAAAGTGTGAGCATATTTAGGAAGAGCTTGTATGTTCCAGTGCCTTTCATTGCCAAGGTAAATCATCCACAAGGTTGTAGAAGTTTCCCCTGTCTCCTACTTGAATTTCCTAAACAGTTCTAGGACTTTGGTTATCCAATTTCTGGTGAACTTTTTCCGGAAATAATGTAATATGAAAAAGTTGTCTATGTAAAAATGTATGTACTCTGCCATAATTCATAGCAGATAAGCTGAGATGCTTGTTATATCTTCAGGGCTAGAGGGACAGTTTTTTATTCTTTTTGGAACATTAGTCCCTCTTATATAGAGACTCAGTAAAAGCTCATCTCTCCTATTTATTAGCTTGCTAAACTAAAATTAAAACACTGTATAACGTTTGTATCCAAAAAGCTTAAAATGAAAGTTAACAGTTTAAGTACAGAAATTGCATAGGGACAACATTAACTTTTATTTCAGTATCAAAATATTGAAAACATTCAATATTTTCCTTCTGTTGCTAATTACAATTTTTTATGTGTAGTTCTTATTAGCTGCCTTAAATTCTTTGAGGCAGTAATAAATAAATTAAATTTTACAACCTTGTGGATGATTTACCTTGGCAATAAAAGGCACTGGAACATACAAGCTCTTCCTAAATATGTCCACACTTTGTGAATAGTAACAAGAACTGAGTTCGGAACGTTTTGTCCTTTCTATCAACAGTGTGGGGTTCTTGAGCCAACAGTGCAACCAATACGGCAAATAGCAGCTCCGTCGTCTGCGGAGGACTCACGTTGTATTCTTCTAGAATGAGGACTTAGATTTTGTACCTTT
>NW_022103928.1:34184077-34185446 GCF_000313985.2 Echinops telfairi | reverse complement strand
TATATGTAGATCATTGTGATCAGTTCCCCCTTTCTTACCCCACATTCCCCTTACCCTCCTGGTATTGCTACTCTCATTATTGGTCCTAAGGGGGTTTATCTGTCCACCCTACACTCTTGATCCTCAAACTGACACTAGATTATATAACTACCACAAATTTGAAATACAAATTTAAAACAGCCCGTGTTAGGGGGAAAAGGTTTAACTGGTATTTGGCCAGAAACCAATTATGTCTTTTTCAAATATTTAGTTGCTTTGGATTGTTATTGTAAATATTCTTCAGTGTCCCTCTCCCTAGTAATGTACTTTCATTTTTGTCAGTAAATCTCGAAGCAAAGCCCTGAAGTTCTTGTGTGACTTTGCCTTTCACGGTTTTCAGGCCCACTATGCAGCCCAGGCAAGACGATCTCGGAGTGTCACTCGGAAAAGAAAACGGGAAGACTCTGTTCCACCGTCTTCTCTCGCCCGGAGTCGTAGTTGCTCTCAAACACCACGTGATGTGTCTGGTCTTCGCGATGGCAAGGTTAGTCTGTCATAAGTGCAGTAACTATAAGGAGTTTAGTAAGTATAGATGCTGTATGTTTTTCTTATTCAAAGAGGGTCAGGGTCAAGGGTCAGCATTTGCCATTTGGGTCAGGCATGTTTTTACAGGCAAAGAGATTCGCAGGTGTGTTTGTACCCCATTTTCTTGGCATCCTTTAGAAACATGCTTGAGCCAGGGTCCAGATGTGCTCTGTGGACCTGTGCTCGGCATGTGGACTGTTCCTTTTGGGGAGGTGAGCAAACAATGACTTATAACACATGGGTAAATACCACAGGGAACCAGGAAGTGTGAGTTGCAACTGCTTTGTATCTTTAGAACTTGGACTCTCAGTTCCAGCAAGCCCATGGACAGAAAACCAGTCGAGACTTGAGCTCTTTTGGTCACCTAGTTTGAGATAACCCTGTGTCTTCCCATTATTGTGGAAGGCCCATTGAGAGCTTGTGTTACTGTTACCTAATTACTTATAGTGCCTTTTGGAAAAAAGCAAAGCTTCTTTGGTTGTATACAGCAGGCTCTTTTGCCAAAATCATTTCATTTAAAAAAAAGTACTTTTACCATTTTCAGAGTTGAACTGCATGAGAAAATCTGTATATAAACAAGGAAGCAGGTTTTATGGGGCATATAATTGAAAGACCAAAACCCTGAAGGGTTTGGCACTATTAGTGTCTCCATTTATAAGAAATGGGTGATTTGTCTGAATTAATGGCCTGACTTGGAAGCCTAAGCTTTCCATCTGCTGGTGTCACTATCGAAAACTATGCTTTTATATGGGCTTTGCCACTTGTTAGCCAGATGTAAGTAGTACATTTTCACAGGACTGAGTTT
>NW_022103928.1:34180291-34183505 GCF_000313985.2 Echinops telfairi | reverse complement strand
TCGTCTCCTCCCCGAGACCCCTCTGCAAGGGGATTATATTTTATTGTGAATTAGGTGAGGGGGGTTACATTTCAGGTCATCGTTTTTTTGTACAATAGCTGTCCTTGTGTCCAGTCAGCCAATCATCTTCATCATCTGTCCTTAGCCACCCCATCCTCTGCCACCACCTGTCTTTCCCCACTTCTTGCTCTTGTAGGATATTATCTTCCCCTTCACCCAAGTCCACACTTAGCTAGCTCTCCTCCAGTCCATAGCTCTCCCTTCCCCCCATAACCCTCAAAGTATATTCATTTTCTTATTAAACCTTTACCTTGGTTCATTTCGTATATGTATTTTTATATACATCTATATATAGTTTTTATGTAGTATATATATAAATAGTGGGTTCATACAATATGTGACCTTTTGTGATTGACTAACTTCACTCAGTGCTACAAATGTATCCACGTTATGTGTTTCCTAGTTTCAAGGTCAGTGTTGTGTAATACGCCATTGTGTGGATGGTACTAGTTTATTATTTATCCATTCTCCAGAGGGCATTTAGAGGCTTCCATCTGTTATGGTGAACAGTGCCGAGAAGAACGTGGTTGGCCCTCATTTCTTTAGAGGACATACAAATAGAGGGGCTGCTGGGTTGTGCTGTGTCTCTATTCCCAGTTGGTTGAGGGAGTGCCATGCCACTCTCCACAGTGGTTGATTTTGTTGCTCTTTTTCTAGTTGCTGAAGATGTTATGTTAAGGTGTTGATTTGGGGTCATCCTTGTTCATGTGTGTATGTTATAAATTGCCCTTTGGGTACTGCTTTTACTATGTTCCTAAGATTTTGATACATTGTATTTTCATTCTTTGTTTTAAGAGTCTCCATTTCTTGATTTGGAAAAGAGGGATTGAATACAGATGTAATTTAATATTTCAGGTCTAGAAATTATCTAATCTTTAATTTCCCTTTAGTAATCATTGGCCAAGTATTCATTGAGTTCCCACGGATACTGTGGTAGGACTGAGAAGAACATCCGTGAACAAGACTTCTTCGTTGAATTTAGTAACACTGGGGGATTGAGAGTCTACTACCAAATCATTATAATACTCTGGAAATGTGTTTAGTATTTTACTATTGTTCTCCTTTACAGATGGTGAAGAAAGCCAAGACGATGATGAAGAAGGCTCAGAAGAAGATGAATCGCTTGGGGAAGAAAGGGGAGGCTGATAGGCACGTGTTTGATATGAAACCCAAACACTTACTTTCTGGAAAGAGGAAATCTGGTAAAAAAGACAGGAGATAGTGTCTTTTTCCATTGAAAGTGCTTGACTGAACTGTGGAGGGGGGTTGTTTCTTTTGTTTTGATATTTGTTTGGGTTTATGTATAGAAATATATACAAAACAATACTTAGTATTTTAATCACGTTTTAGTTAACTACATTCTTGCTCTCGTTTGTTTTTGGTTTGCTTTGGTATTTCATGAAGTTTAGGGTAAAGATCATAAGTTGGAAGTAACTTGTACTAACTTGTACTTGTTGCTTTGCTGAAAATCATGGTTAACTTTTAAGACTTCAAGTGTGATGAATTTTTTGTTAGACCTTAATATTACAAATAGCAAATATATAATTATATTACAAATAGCTGGAATGGACGGTGGATTTTACATTTAGTAGAGTTTCAATGCTTCAGAGTCACAGAATTGGAAAGACATACCAATGTAATAATGCTTTTAATGGAGAAAATCTTTTCTTCTGCAAGGGGAACCTTTGTCCCCCCCACACAAATGGTTTCTTTGGCAGGAAACACTTGTGTGTTTTAGGGAACTGCTGGCTACCAGGGATGTGTGCCCTGGGCTCGTGCGGGAATGGTGGCGATGAGTGTATTGGGACCTCAGAGCTTCAGGTGCTCTCCTGAGTTAGTTGTTAGTTTTGTACAATATATTCATTGTAAATCTGTCCTCCAAAAAAAAAAAAAAATCTGTCCTTACCTCTTTTTTCCCCCAAAGCATAATATTTTATTTAGAATAAAATTTTACATAAGCACATTAAATGTGGGTATCTCCTGCTTTCTTTGTCGTGGGTGAAAATCGGGTCTGTTCAATAAAGCACACCCTCGGCGCTGCTTCTTGGTGCCTTATGTTCTCTATTATTTTTTAATTTGAGAAATTATGACGTTTGCTCTTACGAAGCCATTTCCTAAAATGTATGTGAAACACAGTGAGATGTTAAATTTCATGACTGCCTAACAGCCCAATTCTAGCATTAGCCTATACGAAACTAGAAACTAGCATGCAACTGTCAGTCAGTTCCTATGCTAAGGCTGATGCCCTTCAAAGTACACCGGGGCATTGTTCTACTGGACCTGGAATTTAATGGTTGCACCCAGGTTGGAAACATTGCATTTTGGGACAAGAAGTAAGGTTTTCATATACTGAAAGGAGTTGATATTAAAAGATGACTTTAACCGGCAGGATCCAATTTTTAGGCCTTTTTCTCTGACAGGATGGAGTTGTGTCTTTAGAAAATTCCTCACTGTGGTAAGCTCATGATTGTTCTTGGAATGTGCCTGAAGTACAAATATCTCTCCACCTGCATCTTAGAAACACTACAGTTTCGTTTCTGACTCCAGATTCCCATCGGAAACAAGTTCCCTTCATCCTCACCCTTAATGATAAAGTGTGATAACTCATTCCACAAATCTTCCATAGTTATTTACCATTGTTTCAGATTTTCTACTACTTCTAGAGCAGGTGTTATTAAATCAAATTATCTCAAAAATTTGTTTAATAAATTCATGTCCATTAGGTAAAAATATAATGACTTATCATTTGTTTTAAAGTTGTTTCAGTTTTTAATATTTTCTGCTTTCTTTTTGATTGAGGTCTTTCTTTTTTCTCTTCTTTATTAAAATTCTTGTGTATAATTTTCTGTATACAAAATCCAGCATAGTTGATCTATAATAGAGACAGTAAGTGGATTAATAATTATTAGGGGACATGGTAAGTGAGGTTAAGAGGAAATTGAGAGCTAACAATAAATAAGAGGAAGAAGAAAATGTTCTAAAATTGCATGATAATTGCACAACTCTTGAATTTTAAGATATGTGAATTATATGCCAATAAAACTCTTAAAAGTTTATTCAGTGTTATTTTATATAATAAATTGATACATAGTTTTGTTACAATCAAAATTATTCTTTATAATTCTGCATTTCTAAAACATTCTGAAGTAATGCT
>NW_022103928.1:34176123-34177895 GCF_000313985.2 Echinops telfairi | reverse complement strand
GGTCTGGGACCAGCCCCCTAGATCTCTCCACTGATTCCATTTTCTATCTATTTGAGTCCTTGGTATAAGCTCCTCTTTTCCCCTCCTGCCCTCATGAATCCTTATCAATTATATTTTCTTATTATTTCTTATCTTACACTATTGTCTCCCTTTACCCACATTTCTGTTATTTGTCCTCTTGGCAGCTATATATCCAACCTTGTGATGGGTTCCCCCTTTCTCCCTCTTTACCCTTCCTGACCATCCCCCTGCCCTCATGGGAAAGTGGTTTTTATTATTAATTGGTAGTTAATACATACAGCATATCAATCCATAATTCAGTCACATCAAGCAGCATTATACAATTGCTTCCACAATCAGTTTCCAACCTACTTTTTCTTCCTGGACCCCTTGACCTCATCTCCCTTTTACCCCACTGCTACTGCTGTACCCCACCCACCCCGAAATCCTTACTTGGCTTGCTGTGCCTATATGGTCATCAATCCATCCTGGGTTTCATAAACCGAGACAAAGAAAAACAAAATACAAAAAAGAAAAGCAAAATACAACTTAATGAGGGTGACCTCCAATGACATAACACCTCTGATATGAATAAACAAAAATACAGAAAATGAAACCCAGATCAGGTCCCGCATGCATGAGAGGGAGAATCAACTGACAAAGTTTTAACTGTTCAAATCAGATTTATGCCTTTGATATTCTATACTCATCTGTCCAATGCACTGTTTAGTAACTAACCACTTTCCTCCCGTCCCTCAGTTGTGCATAGAGGGAGTTCACTGGAGCCTTATTTTTTATGTAGTTCCCACAAATGAATCTTGGGCTCCCACTGTCATCCATAGCTTTCTGTAAACCAGATTCTCACAATTTAGGCTCTGGTACTAATCCCTCCAACTTCGGATTATGATTTGCAGTCCTTTGGTGGAGGTGTACTTCTTTCATGTGGAAAGTAGGGGGGTTGTTTTGTTTGGGTCATTTTGTTTGGGGCGCTTACGTTTCATACATCAATTGTATCAAGTATATTTGTACATATGCTGCCATCATTTCCAAAACATTTTTTTTTCTTTCTTTTTTTTTTTTAGTGAGTGAGAGAGTGAGTGAATTAGAGTGAGGGAGTGAGTGAGTCAGTGAATGAGAGTGAGTGAGTGAGTGAATTTGAATGAGTCAGTGAATGAGAGTGAGTCCCAAAACATTTTCTACTTGAGCCCTTGGTATAAGCTCCTTGACCCCCTCCTTCCCCCACCCTCATGAATCCTTGATTATATATTATTTCATGTCTTACGCTGTCTGTTGTACCCCTCCACCCATATTTCTGTTAAATTTCCCCTCCAATCTTGAGATGGGGTCCCCCTTCCCCTTCCCTGGAAAGTAGTTTTAACCACTGAAATGTTATTTGGGGAGGGAGTATTACAACTCATTGTGATGATATGTACAACTCTTTTGAATAACAATTTAACTACGGAAGTGTATATATCAAGAACACTAGTAAAAAATAATGAAAGAAATCAAAGTTGACCGATGGTTACCATGGGTGAAGAAGACGGTTTTTGTTTTGTTTTTTTTGCTTGGGAGGCATTGAGTTTGTGTTAATAGAAATAATGTGGAAAGGTTATCATTAATGATGTACAACATGAAGAATTATAATGAATGGTGAATTATACATACAGAAGTTGTCAGAGAATGTTTTGTGTATATTTATGCTACAATGAAAAAATACTCAATGAGTACAAGGAAGAAGAAAATGTTCTAAAATTGATTATGGTTGTACAACT
>NW_022103928.1:34161579-34174228 GCF_000313985.2 Echinops telfairi | reverse complement strand
GAGAGGGAACAGGAGGTGCCTGGTTCGGGGTGGGGGTGGGGGGATCCACCTGTCTGTCAAGGGCCGACAGCACCCTTGGGCGGCAGAGGTGCCTCGAGCATGGAGCCACTGTCAAGCTGGGGCAGAATCTCCGAGGTCTGCAAAGGGGTCCAGCTTTTCTGACTAGGTCTGGCTGGTGGGGGGACAGGTGAGGCCGCCTGCTGACCCCCAGGATAGACAGCAGGACGCCTGCAGCAGGCGTGGGACCCAGTGGGACCGCTGCAGTCTTGGTCTAGGCGTCCCATCCTGCGGGGTTCTGCTGGGCCGTCCTTCAGGCCCAGGACCTCCTTGCTAGAGGACTAGGGAGGGGACTGTCGGTGGTGGGGATGCAGCCGGCTCCGGGCCTTGGGGTCTCCATGAAGAGATACGCCCAAGAGATCCGGGTGGAACGAGCTGAGTATGCGGGTGGAACGAGTTAGCGGTTGTAACGGGAGCCTCCTAAGGGGCAGAGGGTGGCGGGGACCGACAGGGTCACCCTGCACTCGAAGTGGGCGACCTGGGCTGCGCCAGGGCAGTGACGAGGCCTTGGTACAAGGCTGATGGATGGTCTGTGGAACCCTCGGCCAGAGCCCCGACTGTCAAGAGGAGGAAGCTAGGCAGGTCAGGGTGGCTGGAGGAACCCTGGTCACCCTATTAGTGAGCTTCCCGCCCTGGCAAACCCTCTGACGTGGGAGGACGTCTCCAGTCTGGTTCTTGGGCAGTTCCTGAGCAGCCCAACCAGTGTCCTGGGCCAGGACCTCGCAGACGCCAACGTGGAGGCCCTGGGCTTCCTCTCCAGGTGTCTGGCTGTCTTCCGTGTCTTCGATCATGCCCGGAGGGCTTTCTTAAGGAAGGTTGTTTGCGACACACTTTTGTAAGTCTCTCCCTCTGAGCCAGTCCAGGTGTGCAGGAAACAGTCACCTCCCAGCTGCTCCGCAGCTCTGTGCTCCTCCCTGCAGGGGACAGTCCCGCCTGGGCTGTTCAAAATAAAGAGATTCTTTTTGGAAATATGATACCTATTATGAAACTAAATTGAAAAATACATACTTTCATAATTTATGAGATATATTAACAAAGCATACATATTTTAAAGGATAGAAATATGACATAATGTATTCATTTTTTGCATAATTTAGTTTTTTATTCATATCGATACTTTATCTTGTATTTCCTGAATAAATGAGAGAAATGTTTTATATAATGACATGTAGCATGATTTATGAACTAATATTGCCCAACTATTCATAAGAACATAATTATAAAAATAAAATTTTATATCATAATACTTTCAATAATGGGAATTCCAGAATATTTCATTGTGCTCCTGACAGCTGAAAGCCTTGTGTCCACTTTATTGATCTATCTATGGCCTTTCCACACCAGAGAAACCAAAACTCTTGAATTTTTTGCTTACCACTCCCTCGTTTGCTGTCTGCCCCATAAAGATGTATAGTCCCAATCCAAGGGAGTAAACAACAGGACCAATGTTTCTGGGGGGATATGGGAGCGGGGGAGGTTGGGGAAAGGAAGTGTTAACAAACCCAGGGACAAGGGAACAACAAATGATCTAAAATCAATGGCAAGGAGGATGTAGGATGCTTGGTAGGGCTTGATTGAGAGCAATGTAACCAAGAGGAATTACTGAAACCCGAATGAAGGCCAAACATGATAGTGGGACAAGAGGGAGGTAAAAGGAAATGGGGTGGGGGTTGGGGGTTAGGAAATAGAGGAAAGAACTAGGAGGCAAAGGACATTTATATATGTCTAAATCAGGCATGTACATATATAAATGTATTTATATATAACAATAGGGAAATAGATCTATGTACATATATTTACACAGCATACACTTCAAGTATCAAGATAGCAGATGAACATTGGGCCTCTACTCAAGTACTCCCCTCAATGCAAGAACACTTTGTTCTAATAACCTGGCATTTCCATTATGCTCACCTTCCTGGCATGATCACTGAAGACAAAATGGGTGCATATGAAGACAGCTGATGGTTCCCGGCTATCAAAAGATATAGTGTCTGGGTCTTAAAGGCTTGAAGACAAACAAGTGGCTATCTAGCTGAGAAGCAGCAAAGCCCACATGGAAGAACCACACCAACCTGTGTGATCATGAAGTGTCAATGGGATCAGGTATCAGGCATCTAAGACCCAAAAAACCATATCAATGTGAATGAGGGGGAGGGCGGACTGGAGACACAAAACTCATCTGTAGACAATTGGACATCCCCTTACAGAAGGGTTACAAGGAAGAGATGAGCCAGTCAGGGTGCAGTATAGCAATGATGAAACACAACTTTCCTCTAGTTCTTTAATGCTTCCACATCACTATTATGGTCCCAATTCTACTGTACAAATCCGGCTAGACCAGAACATGTACACGGGTCCAGATAAGAGCTGGAAACACAGGGAATCCAGGACAGATAAACTCCTTAGTACCAATAATGAGAGTAGCGATACCAGGAGGGGAAGGGGAACGTGGGGTAGAAAGGGGGAACTGATCACAATGATCTACATATAACCCCCTCCCTGGGGAATGGACAACAGAAAAGTGGGTTGAAGTGAGACATTGGTCAGTGTAAGACATGAAAAAATAATGTTATAAGGGTTCATGAGGGAGGGAAAAATGAGCTGATACTAAGGGCTCAAGTAGAAAGAAAATGTTTTGAAAATTATGGCAACAAATGTACAAATGTGCTTGACACAATGGATGCATGTATGTATTGTGATAAGAGCTGTATTCACCCCCAATAAAATGATTTTTTAAAAGATATGGAAATAGTAATTTATCAGGGGGTCTCAAGGGGGGTGGGGAGGGTAAAAAGAGTTGATAACAAGGGCTCAAAGATAACGTAAATGATGAGAAAATAATGATGGCAACATATGTACAAATATGCTTGATACAATTGATGTATGGATTGTTATAAGAGCTGCAAGAGCCCCCAATAAAATGATCTTTTTTAAAAAAGTGTATAATCCCTGACACCCAGACAAAGTTCTACTCTGTCCTAAAGGGTCCCTATAAATCAGAATTAATTCAGTGGCCATGGTTTTTTGCCTCATACAATAGTTTTACCAAATATGTACATGATATGCAAAATTATGCCATATGGATTCTTTTGTGACTTTTTATATATGTATGTTTGGCACTTCATCCACCTCTCATACAAGCATACCAAGCAGAGTTTTACAATCCTTAACACAATCAATTTTAGAACTTTGTCTTCCTTGTACTCATGGTTGTTAAACTTTTTAAAATTGTGGCACAACGAAACATTTTCCAATTCAACAACTTCTACATGTGTAATTTAGTGCCACTGGTTATACTCTTCCTGTTGTGCAACCATTATTGATCTCCTTTTCCAAATTATTCCACCACCATTAACATAAACTCAGTGCCCCCTAAGCAAAAACTCTTCCCCCTTCACCCATGGTAACCATTGGTTCACTTTGGTTTCTTTTTCTTTTAAGTAGTTTCCTTGATATAAAATTGACACATCATACACTTCAATAGTTAAGTCACTTCTTAAAATAGTCGTATACCACCCCCACCCCACTATCATGATCCCAATTCTACCAGGCAAATCCGGTTAGACCAGAGCATGTACACTGGTACAGATAGGAACTGGAAACCCAGGGAATCCAGGACAGATGAACCCCTCAGGACCAGTGCTGAGAGTGACAGGACCAGGAGGGTGGAGGGAAGGTGGGGTAAATAGGGGGAACCGATCACAAGGATCTACATATAACTTCCTCAACTAGGGGACGGATAACAAAAGTGAGTAAGGGAGATGTCGGACAGTGTAAGATATGACAAAATAATAATTTATAAATCATCAAGGGTTCGTGAGGCAGGTGGTAGCGGGGAGGGAGGGGAAAAAATGAGCCGATACCAAGGGCTCAAGTAGAAAGCAAATGTGTTGAGAATGATGATGACAACAAATGTACAAATGTGCTTAACACAATGGATGGATGGATTGTGATGAGTTGTATGATCCCCCAATAAAATGATTTTTAAAAAAAAGAGTTGTATATACATCATCACAATCAGTTCTAGTACTCTCTCCCTCTTCCACATAAATTGTTAGCTCCCAAATTCCCCTCCCACTCTGGTCAACCGATAAACCATTGTATCAGTTATTGTCTCTGCATCCACGCCTTGCTTCTTAAACTGGGAAACCTAACAGAAACAATGAAAAACAAAAGGAAACGGATAGAGAAAGACAATGATAAAAAAAGAGTACGAAAGAAAAGACCACCGGCAATAGTGACAAATCCAGAGATGACTTGCTGTGTGGGAAATATTTCAGCCCAGAAGGAATTCAGGGTGAGTCAAAGGGAGATCCCCTGACCCAGCTGCGGGACCTGGAAATTCAAACACAGCTCGCCATCCTGGGTTTGTCACTGTTATTACTACTCTGAAACTGCAGGAAAAGTTGCCACACGATTCCTTGGGGTATTTCCCCATGCTCTGGCCCTAGCTCTGGTTAGGGGGCTTGTAGGGTCCCTGTCTCCATTTCTGAAATCACTGCACTTGCCACGACCTCCAGAGCCATGTCACCCTCCACTCTCACCATAATGACCTTCCCCTCAGGTTGCCCTTCACGTTCTTTGACACAGTGGCCACCTCTCTGTGATGTGAAGACACCGTTCTCATGGTTAGCTTGGCTTTGGCAGCCACTGCTCTCCAGATCAGGCTGGTTTTGACGTCCCTGAAGGAACTGATCTGGCTGGGTGTCCTGGTTGAACTTGGCCACTTAGTTGGCTGCCTCTTTCCAGACTTCCACGCTGTCCCAGAGCACTTTGCGGTGGCAGGGCAGTGTGCTTGGGCGTGGAGACATGTCTGCTGACCCTGGGCCACCATGGCTTTTCTCTGTGGTCACTAACCCCTCTCAGACTCGCTAGCTACAGAAGCAGCTGGAAAGTGTTCGGCTCTTGACTCTCCAATGGGCTTAGGAGGCCTCCTTGTGGATCCCCACCACTCTTCCTTTTCCCCTCTGCTCTCTCCCCTTTCTCTTTTCCCTCCACTCTCTCCTTTCCCTCTTTCCCTCCCATTCCCGCCCCTCTCCCCTGTCCCTTGTTGCTCTTTTCCGGCCAGGTTGTAGTGTTGGACTGGGGGGTCTGCTTGCTTCCACGTGACTCACCTATGGCCCCTTTCCTGGGGAAGACTAGGGTCAGAAGCTGCGCAGCTGCAGCTGGCTGTGCGGCTCCTCCGTGGGTGGAGTCTCCGCTGCAGGTCCCTTCTTTCTGTGGGGGGCGGGGGTCTTTACTCGGTGGGCAGTTACTGCTGTCGGTGGAATCTTCCCTCCTTGGCCAGTTATGACTGTTAGTGGACGCTTTCCCTGCTTGGTCAGTTATTATTGTTGGTGGAGCCTGCCATTAGATGCTGCTTCACTTAAGATGTTTGCGCTGGCCTCTGGGGAGACACCGTTGGAATCCTAGCGTCTTCGCATCTCATTTGAGGACCAGCTAGCAGTCTTTGACGTTCTTTGGGGGGCCTGCAATGGGGAGGTCGGCACTGCCTGCAATGGGGAGGTCGGCTCTGCTGCCTCTGGAGCCCTGTGTGGCTGCTGTTGACATCCTGCGCCTGTGTCTGATGGGCCTGCTGTGTTGCTTAGGACACCTGCTGTGGTGCTTGCCACAGATGGGGTGCACACTGTAGATTTGGGATTTGGGGTAGGGCTTTGCGGGGGGCGGGGGCGGGGGGGGATTTTTTATACCTTTCCACCAGCAAAAATAACAGAGACAACCACTCCTCATCCTGTCCTGATTCCAAAGGTTTAGCTCCATAAGCAGTTTGTGTCCCCGGATGGAAGGCCAAAGGTACTTCTGCCACTGCACACTTCTGGGAAAAGGAACGTCAGTCCACTTCTCAAAAATGAAGAGATCTTTCCACGCCTCTAGAGAGAGCCAGAGGTAAAAGCAGTAAAAGCCAGTGGCAAACAAGGCCACCTGCTTCCCCCAGCTGTGGACAGAGACGCTTGTCCCAGCTGTGGACAGAGATATCTTCATAAACTTCAAGGGCTGAAGACAGGTGAGCGCGAAGGGCTTTGTAGCTTTGTAGCCTTTTCCATTGAGGGATTGGCTGCCATACTAATCCCTTCCAGAGGCTGTCTGGCCCGATAACACGAGGAAAAACAAAGAGAGGGCTGGGCCACTGTCACCATTTGCATATGATTGACAATGACCATTACATCACCTCTTACTGTGCTTGCATGAAGGCACTCTTGAACCTGGTGTGTATTTGAATATGTCATATTCTATTGGGGGCTCTTATCGCTCTTAAATAACAATCCATACATTAATTGTATCAAGCATATTTGTACATATGTTGTCATTATTTTATAAACATTTACTTTCCATTTGAGCCCTTGGTATCAATCAGCTCCTCTTTCCCCTCACCACCCTCGTTGTTAGGGGAGCCAGCCCCAACACGTCGTCACGCATCCGGTAGGTGCAATTGAGCAGTAATAATAAGTAAAGATTATAGTAAAGTCAGAGAATAAGAGAGATAGAAGAGAGATTGAAATAATGGAGTCAGACACATTTCATGGTAGCATGTTCACCTCAGCCCCACTTGGTGGTCCATGTCAGGATGTGGAAGGTAGGAATTGCAGAAGAGAGAGCGATTTGTACTAACCAAGGCTTATATATCTTTGGGGGTGTGCATGCCTCCTAATTACAAGTAAAGACATACGTCACAGGAAGGGGTCGTACAATAGGAAATACAAGCAATAGGAGGGGGATATACAATGGGCATAAGCATAACAGGAAGGGGATGAATTAGGGTTGTGTACATAATAGGAAGGGGAGGGACTAAAGGTATACATGTGACAAGATGGGCGGGCCCTAGATTCATGATGGCAGCCTAACTTTGGTCACCCTTGAGTGGGCTTGACCTCCCTGGGTTCTCCTTCAGGGAAACAATTACTACTATTCTTATCAGAAGGGAGTGGGCCCTACTTAGGGTGGAATAGACTGTGCAGTCTGATTGCTCTAGATGGCTGATAATCCTTAGGGAGAATAACCTCTGACCTACTTTTTTGACCTCCAAGTGTAGTCCTTGTAGCTAAGTGTGTAGCAAGTAGTTAAGTTTGGCATATATTTGGGGGAGACAACTTGGGAGAAATTGTTCTGTTTCCCACACCTTGTGACCCCTTGATAAATTATAAATTATTATTTTCATATCTTATACCAACTGCTGCCTTCCTTCCCCCACCATTCCTGTTGTTCCTTTCCCTGTGGGAGCGGGGACAGTTATGTGTCAATCACTGTGATTTGTTTCCCCTTCCTCTCCCCACCTTTCCCCTACCTTCTTGGTATCGCTACTCACATTTCTGTTCCTGAGGGGCTTATCTGACCTGGATTCTGTGTCCTGAGCTCTTCTCTCTACCAGTGTACATGCTCCAGTCTAGCCAGAACTGAAATCCAGGACTGGGGTCATGATAGTGGGGGGTGAGGAAGAGTCAAGGAATCAGAGGAATGGTGTGTTTCATCGGTGCTATGTTGTGCCCTGGTTGACTCATTCATTCCTTGTGCCCCGTCTATGAGGGGATGTCCCATTGTTTACAGATGGGTTTGGGGTTTCGGCTCCAACCCCCCCTCATTCTCAACAATATGTTTGTGTGTTTGTTTTGGGTCATCTGAAGCCTGTTACCTGATCCTCTCGACACCTCATGATCACACAGGCTGGTGTGCTTCTTACATTGAGGCAATGGAAACTTGTAACTGACTCTCTTAATAATCCCTCCAACAACGCTGACCATTGTGAGAGAGTTCTCTAAGGGTCATATGTGCACATAATTCCCTTTGAGTGCTCCCCACAACTTTCCCACAAATTCCTCTTGGCCTCCACAGAAGTGCCAAAAAAGAATTTTTCAAATAGGAAAGTTTTTGTCTTGAGGTGTTTGTTTTATTTTCCCATTTGAAAAGTTTCAGCAACTACAAAAATGCTTTATAGAAATGCTGGTTGATGCAATAAATTGGCAGGGCTTTTGATTGTTTCCATCCTTTTGCTATTATAGATAGCGCTGCAATGAGCATGGATCAGTATATGACTGTGTCTTATTCTTTTATTTCTTTAGGGTATATACTGAGTAAAGAGATTGTTGTGTCCTGTGTATATGTATTCACAATTGTTTAAGGAAGGCAATACACTGTTTTACATGATGGCATAGTGGCCACTTTGGCCTGCTACTCATAAGGTTAGCAGTTCAAAACCACCACCACTCAGCCAAAGGAAAGATGAGGCTTTATTTTTTTTAATCTTTTTATTGGGGTCTCATACAACCCTTATCACAATCCATACATCCATCCATTGTGTCAAGCACATTTGTACATTTGTTGCCATCATTTTCAACACATTTTCTTTGACTCCAGTTCTTTGAGTTACTTACTTTCCTTATTCCCCATAAATCCAGCTGGAAAACAGAGTTAAGTTTATGATTTTGAAAAAAAAGCTAATGAGTGAAAAAATAAAAGGCAGTGTCTCTCTCTCCCAGCCCCCGTTTTCCCCCTCAATGAGTTTGCCACCAGAATACAGGTGCCGGTGAAAGCCACAACAAAAAATACAAGCCAAAGTGAGAAAGAGAAAGACCCGTATCAACACTGTTGTCATTGGACACACTGATTATGGCAAGTCCACCACAACCGATCACCTGATCTGATCCACAGATGTGGTGGGATCAACAACAGAACCAGCCACAAATTCAAGGAAGGAAGCTGCTGAGAATGGGGAAGGGCTCTTTCAAGTCTGCCTGGGCCTGGGATAAACTAAAGGCTGACTGGGAGTGTGGCCTCACCTTTGACATCTCCCCATAGATATTTGAGACCAGCAAGTACTCTGTGACCATCATCGATGCCCCCAGGTATGGAGATATTATTAAACACACGTTTACAGGAACATCACAGGTCGTGCTGTGCTATCCTCATTGTTGCTGCTGGTGTGGGTGAACTTGAAGCTGGATCAACAGGAACGGGCAGACCCGTGAGCATGCCCTTCTGGCTTACACACTGGGTTTGAAAGAGCTCCCTGGTGGTGTCAACAAAATGGATTCTACCGAGCCACCCTTCAGCCAGAAGCCATCTGAGGAAATCGCAAAGGAAGTTCGCACCTACTTTCAGAAAATTGGCTGCAATTCTGACACAGCAGTTGTGCCCCTTTCTGGCTGGAATGGTGACAACATGCTGGAACCAAGTGATAACAGGCCTGGGCTCAAGGGGTGAACGATTACTTGTCAGGGTGGCGATGCCTGTGGAACTCCGCTGCTTGAAGCTCTGGATTGCACAAGCCCCTGCACCTGCCTCTCTGGGATGTCTAGAGAATTGGTGGTACTGGCACTGTCCCTTTGAGCAGAGTGGAAACGGGGGTTCTGAAAGCTAGCCTGGTCATCACCTTTGCTCCAGTCAAGGGAAGTCTGTTGCAGTGTACCACGAAGCTTTGAGTGAAGTCTGCCCAGGGACAACATAGGCTTCAATGTCAAGAGCATCTCTGTCAAAGATGTTCACTGTAGCAATGTGGCTGGAGACAGCCAAAATGACCCACCGATGGAAGCAGCTGGCTTCCTTGCTCAGGTGATCATCCTGAACCATCCTGCCAAGTCAGTGCAGGATATGCACCTGTGTTGGATCGTCACCCTGCCCACATTGCTTGCAAGTGTGCTGAGCTCAAAGTGAAGACTGATTGTCATTCTGGCAAGAAGCTGGCAGAGGAGCCCAAATTCTTGAAGTCTGGTGATGCTGCCATCATTATTGACATGGTACCTGGCAAGCCTATAGGTGTGGAGAGCTTCTTCAGCTATCCTACTCTGGGGTCATTTTGGTGTTCGAGACAGGAGACAAACAGTCTTCCCAGAAGACTCAGAGGCTAAATGAGTATTACCCATCACACTTGCCACCCCAACCTTAATCAGTGGTGCCAGAACGGTCTTAGAACTGTCTCAATTGGTCATTTAAGTGTAATAATAAAAGACTGGTTCTTGATAACGCATCGTAAAACTTTCAGAAGGAAAGGAATATTTCGTGGACCGCATGCTTCTTTTTTGTGCCACAGATTTACTGGTTTTTAGATCAATACTTTTTAAATGGAAAATGACCAACAATTTTTCACAGAATTTTGAGATCCATGAAAACAAAATTTAATGAGAAAAATCACACACACACACACACACACAGTGTTTTATGCCTCAACTCCAAAGTCAAAGCCAAACCACGGCCCTCAAGTCAATTCCAACTGATAGAGAGTGGAAACCCTTAAGAGATCCCTCGGACCCAAGGAGAGTCATCCTAAATTCAGTCTAGCCACTTCCCTGCCATGAGCTTAGACCTCTTATAATAGCAGGTATGTCTACATGTAAAGTCATGGTGGCACCATGATTAAGCACTCAGCTGCTTTCCCAAAGGTTGGCCGTTCGAATCAGCCAGCCACTCTGAAGGAGAAGTGGCAGTCAGCTTCCATGAAATTATAGCCCTGGAAACCCTAATGGGGCAGTGCTGCTCTATCTACAGGGTCACGATGAGTTGCAATCAAGTTGACAACAGGGTTTGGCCCACATTTGAGCTTCTCAGAGGCAGAAAGGGCTCAGAGATCCTCATGTGTTTGTTTACAACCAGGCCAGCGGCTATACTAGATTTTGTGTGTTTGGGTGCTGAACATGACTCACATGGTCCCTGTTGCCAGAACTTCACAGCCTAGAGGGGAGAAGGACAAAAGCCCAGATATAAATACTAAGGGGCTTCAAAATATTCGTGGAAAATCACTTTAAAGACAATGGGTTTTCCCATAAATTTTTTGAAGTCCTTTCATGCCTACCAAAAGAAAAAGAAAAAGAAGAAAAAGGCCTATAGAGAAAGTAAAGTAGGGAGGGAGGGCTGGGGGATAAGTAGGTGAGGATAAGAGATGCCACACAGGTGATATGGCTACTACCAGAATGACAAGCTCTGTACAGCCTGGGGGCAGTGTGACAGGGAGAAGATATTGCAGGATGAAGAGACTCGGAAATAGAGATCCATTTGTCCAGAGAAGCGGTTAGGAAGCAGACAGTGTGATTGGAATGAACTTGGGAGGACAAGAGAGTGGGAGAGGGTGAAGGACAGCCCAATGCCAGGGCCTGGTTGACTAGAAGAGTCGTCCCCTACCCTGGCATATCATCACTGCAACAGAGCAACTCACAACCACCAAACAGTGTTGAGCTCACAGTCTTTGTGCACTAGGAATCTGGACATGACTCAGTTGGGGGCCTCTTCTTTAAAGTGTCTCAGGACACTGGGTGCGTGGTCTCAACTGAGGCGTGGCTAGGAAGGATCCACTCCTGGGTTATGGACAGGACTCAGTGAGCGAGCCATTGGACAGGGGTGGGGAGGTTCATTTCTCTTCTGACTGTTGACCCGGGATCAGGGCCTTCTTCACACGAGTCTTTGCCATGTTGGTCTTCCCATACTGCAGCTTCTTCTTTGGGGGAAAGGAGAGAGGAATAAGACTGTATTGTATGCATCTAGGGAGGGGATTATACTGAATGAACATGTGGATCAAGTGGTGGGATTGTTGGAAGCCGTTATGTAGGTTATCCACCGCCTCGTCCAAAATGAAGCATGTGCTTATGCTTCAAAATATAATGGCAGTTATGAATGGTTTTATGCCTAACATCTGATTTTCATTTCATTCTAACCCCTGTGGAATATAGACATGGAAGTGACTTAAATCACACCAACAGAGCCCAGTCCTGGGTTGACATGTTACTCCATGCTGCTCCTCACTCTCTTTTGAAATTATTTCATGTCTGAGTCTGCTTGCTAGCTATGTGTGACACTAGTGCACGAGTTTCATAGCTGATATCTCACAAACACCTAATGGTGACCTCCCTGGGCAGTGGACCCCAGAATATTTCCCTTGGTGCAGGTAGAGAGACTGGGGAGGTCCTGAGAGGCACAACCATTGCAAGGTGACAAAGTGGTTAAGAGCTATGTCTCAACCCAGTGCTGCCTTCTCAAACCTTTGATCTTGGGTGCACACCCAAGTTTTCCCTGAGATCTGTGGGGAGGGCTATGTCGTAAAACTTTGTATAATCTAGAAATGACAGCTAAATTATGTACAGTGATAGAGATGGCTTGGGAAAGGTTTATCGTACCCAGGTGGGATTTGCAGGTCTTATCTGAGGTCAGGATCCAGATCAGGCGACTGAGAACATGACCTCATTTCTAGAGCACAAAGAACCTAGAAAGCGGCTAAGACCAGCTCCCTAACCAGCTCACGTGGGTGGAGAGACTAGAACTAGAAGCATGTTCTCTTCCCTCTTCTCGAGATGTTACTGTTATTGGTAGATGGTGTCAAGGCACTTGCTACGCAAAGTGGCAGTGTACAACAGACCAAAACACGGTTGGAATCTTTGACATTCTTGCAATTGTTCTTGGATGCAACCACTGTGCCATCAGCTCCTAGAGGACTCCTTTTTCCTTTTTTTTTTTTAGGTTCTACACTTGTAGATTTTTTAAAAAAATCATTGTATTGGGGGCTTGTACAACTCTTATCACAATTCATATAAACATCCATTGTGTCAAGCACATTTGTTGCCATCACCATTATAAACACATTTTATTTCTACTTGAGCTCTTGGTCTCAGCT
>NW_022103928.1:34159638-34160681 GCF_000313985.2 Echinops telfairi | reverse complement strand
TATAGGGTCACTGTGAGTCAGAATCTCAGAATCTACTCCATGACAGTGAATGTGGTTTATAGTTTGAGTCAAGGTCCTGGTTTAGAGGTCGGCTTATGTGTTTTTTTTTTCTGAAGGGTAGGACAATGAGCAATAAATCTGATATGAAGGGAGAGAGAAGATCATACCCAAACACTTTGCTTGTTCCCCTGAGCTGTCTTGGCTTACTCTGAATGCCAGGGCAAGGCCCAGTGTCCCTTTAAAATTTACTCCCCTCTGGAACCAATAGAGAGGTCTGTGGGGCTGGCCCGAACCCAGCTATGTGGACACCCCACCCCCCTCAGAAGAATGCACTTCAGAGAACAACACGGGCTACAGCTTGGGGAGTGGGGTGCTTCGGATTAGAGCACACGGGAGAAATGACAAGGGACGGAGAGGGAGGAGAGGACATCCTGGCCCATTAAGCCCCAAGGACAATGTTCCTGCTCAGAGCAGACAACGCATGGGGAGGACCGTAGGGCTGGCCCCACCACGAAGACACAGCATCCCTCACTGAACCATGGCGCTGCGGGGGACAGCACTGGAGACACAGTGTGGGAATAGTGCACAGTCTGGCCGCATCACACTGGGGCAAGGCACTGAGGGCATGCAGCAGGGCAGCAGGGGGAGCAGAGTGATGAAACTCCCGAGGAACAACAAAAGTAGAATTTGGAGACAGAGTGTGCCACCCCATCAGAGGAGACTAGAAAACACTGATAAAGGCCAAAAGACAGACCTTAAACTTTTTATAGGGTTTTAAATTTTTGTCAGTGGCTTTCTTTTCATTATTGTTATTTTGTTTTTGTTGACATTTTGTTGCTTTTGACTTCCTGTGTTGTTTTATTTGACTTTGTCTAGTTATTGCACTTATTAATGTATCTGGATGTCTATCTAGATAAGATAGGTGGGATACATAGATGAAAAGAACGGGCCCATGGTCCCACTACCAACTGGGTGCATGGCACCACCCTCCCCCAGGGGGAATTCACTTCAGAGGACAGCACTGAAGCTGCAGCTTGGGAAGA
>NW_022103928.1:34137112-34157641 GCF_000313985.2 Echinops telfairi | reverse complement strand
TAAGATATGGAAATAATAATCTATAACTTATCAAGGGTTTGTGAGGGAGGGCATGCAGGGGAGGAAGGGGGAAGAAATGGGGAGCTGATATCTGGGGCTCAAGCGGGAAGAGAATGCTTTGAAAATGATGGCGGCATATGCGCAAATGTGCTTGACACATTGGAGGAATGTATGGATTGTGATGAGATGTAAGAGCCCCCAATCAAAATATTAAAAAAATAATTAATCCCCTCTGACCCTGAGCTGACAAGTGGGCTCTGTCTCTTTAAGCTGTAGACAGTTGATGACAGCTTCAAATTCTCCCACACTAATTTCCTCAGAGGCAGGTTTTCCCAATCTTGTGTTCCCCCTAGGGTGGGGCTCATCCCACAAGCATGCTGGGAAGAGGTGCCACTGCCTTCTGTGGGACCAGATCAAATCTTGAGGTTCAGGGGACATTAGGGGTGAGCCTCTAGTTCAGTGGTTCTCAACCTTCCTAATGCTGCGACCCTTTAATACAGTTCCTCATGTTGTGGTGACCCCTAGAATGTGTGTAGCTACTATTCATTTTGTTGTTATCTTCCACTCTATTTCTATACCATGAGTTCTGGCAGTGTGTGGTGGGTTATGCATTGAGATGGTAACCACAAGGTCAGCAGTTCAAACCTATCAGCCACTCTAAGGGAGAATTAAACTTCCATAAAGGTTTACAGTCACAGAAACTCATGGGGGTAGTTCTACTCTGTCCTATAGGGTCACTATGGATCAGAATAGACACAAGAGTAATGAGTGAGAGAGTTATTCATATTCCATGATATCAATTCTTCCATTGGCAGAGATTGAGATTGCTCCCAGTTTCTCTCATATCTATGTTCAAATAGAATTGCTAGTGAGTTAGGGATTAAATTGGGTTGGTTGCTTAGTGTGCTCACCCGTACCTCTAAATGTTCAAGTCCTAATCCCTGGTACCTGTGAACATGACTGTTTGCAAATGTCTTTGAAGATGTTGTCAGTTTAAGAGCACGGCTCAGTGGAATAGAGTGGGTCCTAATTCATTCATGATAACCTCATCAAAGAAACAAAGAGGTAGGGTGGCCATGGGAAAGCGCACCCACCAGCCAAGGAATACGGGCGCCTCCAGGAAATCGGGACAAACTAGAAAGGAGTTGCCCTACAACTTCCAGAGGAGTCTGGTTTAAGAGTCTGTGTTGATTTGGACTCTCCAGAGATGGGTGAGACAATACATATTTTCCTTGGGTGCCACCTAGTTTGTGGGCTTGTTTCAGCAGCCTTAGAAAACAAAAGGTCTGCCCTGTTCTGATAGCCAACAAGTGCTCCCGGATGTCCGAATGGGTAATAGCCCTTTCTCCTTTCCATGGTTGCCCTGAGGGGTAATGAGACTTCTTGGGGCAATGAATCTTCTTGAGTTGAACGGACTGTTTCTTATAAAGCTTCTGGGGGAGTTTAACAGGAGAGGGAAGGTTCCGAAGCTTCCCCAGCTTACAATTTGAGACTCTCGGCCATCATCTCAGGGACCTAAGCCAGAAAGGGATTGAGGCAGGATGAGATACTCATGCTGATTCTTCTGTGTTGCCACTACCAGGCAAGCGGGACCTGGAAATTCAAACACAGCTCGCCATCCTGGGTTTGTCACTGTTATTACTACTCTGAAACTGCAGGAGAAGTTGCCACATGATTCCTTGGGGTATTTCCCCATGCTCTGGCCCTAGCTCTGGTTAGGGGGCTTGTAGGGTCCCTCCCTGTCTCCATTTCTGAAATCACTGCACTTGCCACGACCTCCAGAGCCATGTCACCTTCCAATCTCGCCATAATGATCTCTCCCTCAGGTTGCCTTTCATGTTTTTTTGACAGTGGCCACCTCTCTGTGATGTGAATATGCCGTTCTCATGATCATCCTGGCTTTGATGTCCCTGAAGAAGGACCTGATCTGGCTGTCTTAGTTGAACTTGACCCACCTAGTTGGCTGCCTCGTTCGACTTCCACGCTGTCCCAGAGCGCTTTGCAGTGGCTGGGGACAGGGTGCTTGGGCATGGAGACATGCCTGACCCTGGGCCGCCATGGCTTCTCTCCTATCTGGGGGTCTCTAACTCTTCTCAGACTCGCTACCTACGGTGTGGCTGGAAGATGTTGGATCCAGAAGGCCGTAGTCTTGTTGATCATCACTCTTCCTTCTTTCCTCTTGTTTTCCTTTTCTCCCTCACCCTTTCCTTTCTCTCCTTCCACCTCCTCCTCGGCCACCTGTATCTCCCTTTCCTCACTTCCCTCCAATTTGCAGCAGATGCACTGGTTTCCACGCCATTTCCCTGTGGCAACGTTACTTGGGAAGGCTGTGATCAGAGGCTCCGGGTCAGGGGTCGGAGGTGAATTTTCCGCTCTTGCTGTTGGTGGAGTGTCTACTGCATGGTCAGTTCTTCCTGTGGTTGGAACCTGCCAGTCGATGCTGCTTCAGTTAAGATGTTTGCGCTACTCTCTGGGGAGACAATGGAATCCACCAGTGTCTTGGCAATTATTTATTATAGACCTTACTGACTTAAACTCGAACCTTTTATTACCAGTTGGTTGCCTCATACTTATATTTACTGTACTGGTGGATGGTTGCAGCATTTGTAGCATGGTGGCAGCATTTGTAGCATGGTGGCCACCTGCAATACATATGTTCATGACTGGGAACAGGTTGCTTTCCATTGGTAGGTTTGCTCACTTACATATAGCTGTCCTATCGATATATTTGTATACACATCCTTGGTATTAGCATATGGCTTATTACCACCACTCCTCTCACCTTGCACATTACGTACTACTTTACAGTTAAGTGTAGCTCTGTTAGGTATGTGCTCAGAGAAGCCACAGTAAAGAAATCAAATGACATATTACATATACAGCAAATCTACTGCACAAGACCTCTTTAATGCGCTGAAGAGCAACGATGTTGTACTGAATACTAATGTGTGCCTGAGCAAGCCACAGTATTTTCAACTGTCTCATAGTCAGATGGAATTGGACATTAAAATAGGAAAACAGAAGAATTGATGCATTTGAAAATGGCATTTCAAGTAAAATACTGAAATTAATCAATACATCTTACAAATTACCTATGCTAAAAACTATATGATCAAGTACTAGTTTTTAAAAACAATTAAATATAATAAAAAATGAAATTTAGTTTGCAAACCCTCAAATTTATAAATTGTACATTAAGTCTCTATGTACCATATTGTATTTTTGTTTGAAATCATCAGCAATGTTCACGGATTCTGTTTTTTATCTCACAGTGGAAACATTTTAATTCACTAATGCAACCTCTTTCATAAAAAGCACATTAGGAATATTGAATGTCATTCTTTTTTTTTAATGTCATTCTTATTTCTACATATTTTCTCTAACACTACTCTTCTAATCCAATTTTCAGTTGCTCTTATGAATAGGTAATACTGCTTTATAATAAAAAGTTTATAAAAAAGCATGGATCAATTTTTTTCTCTAGTTTTATAATTTTGATCATTTTATTTTGTTGATAGCCAATTTTTTTGCTTATTCCAAAAAAAGGAATTCTGACCATAATTTTTATTAATGACCAAAATATTTTTTAAATTTTAAAACAATGATTATAATCTTTGTATCGAGTATGTAACTACATAACTAATTATTTATTTTTGTATCTCGCTCTTAAAGTAATTGGCACTGGCTTGCCAGAATTAAATTATATTTTAGAAGCTACTATACAGTTTTAGAGAAAAATGCCAGAATTAAAAATTAAAACCCACATGCCAAAACAAGAGTGCTCTTCCGTCGCGGCAAAGGCAGCTATATTCTGGGAAAGGGATCTTGGTCTTGCTAGGAACGATTCAGGAGTTGTACGAGCTGCTGCTACACCTTATAAAGTGAAGGGGTGGTTAAAGCAGTCAGCGGCTATCCAGGGCAGAAGTGTGCCTCCAGCAGGGGCTCCATGGATAAACTGTGTGGCCCTCGGCTTCCGTAAGAGTTACAGCTTTGGAAACGTTGCGACAGTTCTACTGTTTCACAGTGTTACTGTAAGTAGGAACTGACTGCATGAAAGTGAGTTTTGTTCTGAAAGAGCATAGCACGCAACACGTTCCAACTTACATGTTTGCAAGTATTAAGAGTGGTATAAAGTGTTATTAAGAGTGGTAACACACCAAAATGCCAGGTGATGATCTCAGTAAGGCTCCACGCCCAGTAACACAGTAGGCACCAGCCACATGTCAGTAAGTATGTGTCTCTCAGCTCACACTTTCCAGAATATAAAACTAAACAAATAGTCTTATAAATTCACTTGAAACCATCTGGCATTTATCTTGTTTAAGTTATTGCAGGCAGATCGGACTATTATTCTAATTAAAAACTTAAAAAACCGGACAACAGTATAGAAGTATAGTAAATTTTTATTATTTTTCATTTTCAATAAAATAAATACTTGCTACATAAAAGTCTCGCCTAAAGTGCTTAGTTACCTGCTCAGGATTAATAAGAAATTATTTCTATTGAAATTATAAATTGCTTGACTTTGTAAGAAACATGTTTTTCCCTCCACTATTTTAGTGTTACTTAACATTCCAGGATCATGAGGTTTAAAACTTCAAACTAAGGTCTCTATGGCAAATGTATACAAACCCAACTGTAAATACTTACATATATGTTCCCAGACTTGAATCTATAAAATGTGAACATCAGCCTTTTCTGTCTGCTATTCCCCCCTCACCTTGCAATCCGGCCTGACTGAAGAACTGCAGTACTCCACTGGAGCAACTCTGCTCCCCTCCCTCCGCTCCAAGACACTCCATCCCGCTTGTTGTCCCATGTGGGAGGTGTCATTGGCAGGTACAGCCCAAGGGTGCTGGCTAAACACCCCATGTTGCACACAACAGGCCCCACAACAAAGAGCTATCTGGTCTCCCGTGTTAAATAAGATTAAGAAACACTGTTACACAGGATGAGCCAATTCCCATTTTATGAGCAGCTTGTGGACTTAATTCTGAAAATACATGCTTTGTGATTGGCAAAGACTACTTGAAAGGAGTTTGTGGCCCACTGGCTTCGTGCTTGGTCGCTCAGTGAAAGCGTGAATTCACTAGCCATATGGGGGAGGAAAAACGTGGCACTCTGCTTCTGTGGTGTTGGAAGCCTGCTACTCGTCCTATAGGGTCACTATGAGTCAGAACTGACTCAATGGCAACAAGTTTTGCTCATTCGTTTATTTAAAGGTTTAATCAGTATTCACTCCAGCTTCTGACCAAAATCAAGAGTTGACTCTAAGTATTAAAATGATAATGTCAGATAAAACCACAAAAATCAACGTAGAATTACAGACTAGGATCTAGGCCAATTAATTCCCCTTTAGCCTGTTTAACTAGTTTTATCTGGTAATCCTAAAAGCTACAACTGTGTTGAAGGAGCTAAGCAAATCAGTTTCCCATTTCCTTTTCTGGATTACAATACAAATTCAGTGGTATATAAAGTGACTGGCAAACAGCACAGTGACCTAGAAATATTCTGAAAATGTTTATCCTAACATATATATCCTAATATATAAAAATTTAAGAGCTTTTATCATCCAAAATTGTCATGGATATATTTTTGGACAGATCGAATTGCCTTTTTGCTCTTTTATAATACTTGCTCAAATAGCAACGTATGAATAAGCATAGGATACAAAATTAAGTCAGCTGCCCTTTCCATATACCTTTCCAATTGTATAAGTATCAACGCACCAAATGAGAGTTCTCCTAATAAAGAAGCAAATTATCAAAACACACAATCATCAGTCTAAGTTCACCACAGAGAAAAGTGTACTTTAGTATTCATCCCTACTTTCACATTCGATGTATTTTCTCATGTTCGACAAACTTATTCAATTGGTTTAAGTTATCCCACCACTTAAAGAGGAAAGCCTCCGCAATCATTTTAAACCACGGAGTTATCTTAATTTCACCACGGGCTGCTTTTTCCAAAAGTTCTTCTACTTCTTCCTTTGACACATAGCGCAAGCTTTTAATCTCATTGGGATCTGGATCCAGAGTTACATTCTTCTTCACAAACAAAATGTAATCAATTTCATGTTCACCCCAGATGCCATCAGATTGAGCCTTGTAGTGAATTCGTGTTAGATAATTCATGTCTTCTGGAAGAACCTATTGAAAAAATAGAACACAATAAAAATGCCAGTGATTTAAAGAAAAAATAATCTAAGAGTATCCAGTAATAATGTGTCGTGGTGTTAGCATTAAAATAAAAAACAAAACAAAACAAAAAACTATTTATAATACATAGAACTACTACACTGCTAGTTCCCAAGAGTCTACTTGCTTTCCCCCCCTAGGATCAGGCACATACTTGTGGACTTCAGAAAGTTTAATCGACTGCCTACTTGCATAAGATAGGCATGGGAAGCAAACTTGAGAAGAAAGCAACGGGACCGATGGTCTCAGAGGGACTGTGGGGAGAAGATGATGAGGGAAGGGAATGGTAAGCAAACAACACCATAGACAGGGAACAATTAGGGAATTAAAATCAAAAACAAGGATATAGAGATCCTGGGGATGTTGGAGCATCAGCAATCTAGCTGAGAGGAATTACTATGAGGCGGAAGTAGGGCGAGAGTGATAGTGGGGCAGGAAGAAGGTGAAAGGAAACAGGGATGATCTAGGAAGCAAAGATATGGATAGAAGTATAAGCATAGGCACATACAATATGTTAATACATTAATTCATAACAATAGTACAAGGTATTGGCCCATGTACATATATTTATATAGCAATACACTGAGGTTGTAGATAGGCTCATGCCCTCCCCCAATGGAAGAACACTTTGTTCTAACAATCCGGCAATGTGTGATGCTCACCCTCCCGGCACAATCGCTGAAGACAAAATGGGTGAATAAGCAAATGTGGTGAAGAAAGCTGAAAAAAAAAAAAAAAAGAAAGCTGATGGTGACCAGCTATCAAAAGATATAGCATCTGGGTTCTTAAAGGTTTGAAGTTAAAGAAGCAGCCACCTAGCAGAGAAGTAACAAGCCCACATGAAGAAGCACACCAGGCTGTGCAAACATGAGGTGTCGCCAGGACCAGGTAAAGGCATCAGAAGACCCAAAAACAAACAAACAAAACCATTATTGAGAATGATGGGGGTTAGGAGCAGAGACCCAAAGCCCATCTGTAGACAAAGTGCTGGGACATCCCCTTCACAGAGGGGTCACAGGGAAGGGATGAGTCAATCAGGGTGCAGTAAAGCACCAATAAAACACACAATACTCTTCTGGTTCCTTGAGACTCCCTTATGCTATGACCCTAGTACTGTCTTTCATGGCGGGCTAGACTGGAGCATGTGTACAGGTACAGATAAGACATAAGAACTCACAACACACAGAATCCAGGAGCAGTTGTAGCAATACCAGGAGGTTAGGGGGAAGGTGGGGAAAGGAGGGGAAGAACCAATCTTGATGATCAACACATAACCACATCCCCCACCCTCACCCCAGGGGATGACCAGAAAAACGTGGGGAAAGTTAGACAGCAGTTGATGTAAGATATGAAAATAATAATTTATAATTTATCAAGGAGCCACAAGGGTGGGAGGAGTGGTGGTGGTGGTGGTGGGGGGAAGAGGAGCTGACACCAAGGGCTCAAGTAGAAAATGTTTTGGAACTGATGATGGCAACATATGCACAAATTGCTTGATAGGATTGATGTATGGATTGTTACAAGAGCTCTAAGAGCCCCCAATAAAATGTTTATATAACATTTATAAAAGATAATGGAGTTTTTCCATGAACTTTAAAAAAATCCCTTTGTATCTTGATTTTTTAAAAAATAGCAGCAGATCAAAGAAATATAATCACTTTTTTGGATAGTAACTTACCATTTTAACAAGATGAGATAATTTAAATATTCAGAAATCTTTATTGGAATATTACCAGAAAAAAGATTTCAATTTTCCTAATAATAGTTGTCAGCCCTACATTTAGTTCCAAAGATTGAGCTAAATTCCATTAAACTCAATGAAATTCAACATCATAAAATTTATTCTGATTCACAGTGAGTAATGCTAAGTAAAATTTACATAATCTTTATTCAAGGTGTTTTCTGGAACTAACTTATTATTAACTCCACAGGTCATCTCCAATAATCCACTTTCCAGTACACTCTGTGTGAGAGCAGGCTAGTCGCAACCCTGGTCAGTGACAGAAAGGGAATCCCAGAGGCTTAATCTATGTGGTGACCTTACAAATGTCCACTGGGCATTGAGTGTCATCCATCGCCTTCTGCAAATCAGGTGTTCACATTTTGAGTTCTAATACAGTTCCCTCCTCTGGTCTTGGATTTAATTATTTATAATCCTTATATTACACAGACTGGCTGCTTGTTTTAAGACAAGCCTTTAAGACCCCAGACACTATTCTTCTCATAGCTGGGCACCATCGGATTTTCACCAACTCTTTTATAGTACTCACATCTTTAATGATCTCCTCATGAGGGCAAGTATTGTTTAGGGCCACATTTATAAGAATTAATTGGAATGAGGACCTAATGTCGGGGGTTTAAGTGGAGAGAAAATGTTTTGAGAATGAAGTACAAATGCGCTGTACACAATTGATGTGTGTATGGATTGTGATAAGAGTTGTATGAGCCCCTAATAAAATGTTTTAAAAAAATAATTAATTGGTCTTAGATTATGGCCATGATTACGTGTGAGCTCAAAATTCATTTATATATCTATGATTTATACATTTCTTGGGTCTACTTTAGAGACAGCCTTATCATTTTATTGGGAAACATTATAAATCATTCCCATGTGGCAGATGATAGTCCTATTGATATTAATATAGCCAATGATATAGAATTTAAAATACTGTTGAGAAAAGGCATATGTACATGTATATGACAGAGTATTTAGACAAAGTATATTTATTTTATTTTTTTATTGGGGGGGCTTTACAAATCTTATAACAATCCATCATTCAGATGTATTAAGCCCACTTGTACATATGTTGCCATCAACATTTCTAGAACAAACATTTTCTTTCTACTTGAGCTCTTGGTATCAGCTCCTCTTTTTTCCCTTACCTCCCTTGTGAATCCTTATCAATTATATATTAATATTGCTATTTTGTGCCTTAAACTGTCCATTGTCTCCCTTCACCCACATTTCTGTCATTTGTCCCCCTCAGGGAGGCTATATATCTAACCTTGTGATGGGCTCCACTGCCCAGTCCCCATGATATTGCTACTCCCACTACTGTTCCTGAGGGTTTTATCTGTCCTGAATTCCATGTGTCTAAATCTCTAATCCGTACCAATGAGTGTACTCCGGTCTCGTCTGATTTGTAAGGTAGAACTGGGTCATGGTAGTGGGGGAAAGGAAGCCTTCAGGAGCTAAAGGATTGATGTGTGTATCGTCGGTGCTACAGTGCACCTTGGTTGAATTGTCCCTTCCTTGTAACCCTCTTCTGTGGGGAGATGTCTAATTGTCTACAGATGGGCTTTAGGTCCCCACTTCAACCCTCCTTTTGCATGGATATAAAGTATTTTTAAAATGTACGTTTAAATGCTAACTTGTATGGTTTTTATGCACGGTAACATCAGTTACCTCTTCTGTGGGAATTCCTAGCTCAGCTTTTAAACGCCTCTGTGCTGCTCGTCTTACTCCAATTGCATCATTTTCTTCAAGTTCTCCTGGATTACTTAATGGATGACTACAACAAGTATTGGTAAAATAACCTGGAAAACATTAACATAGGTAGAAATGAATTTTTCTTTAAAATATGTCTAAAAGATCAAGAAATCTAATGCTGTTAAAAACAAAAATAATTCTTTAGTGTTTTAAAATGTTATAATGCTTTACAAAATAGTCATTTTGTAAAAAAAAGACAACTGTAGATAAGTTCTTTTTTTTGGTCTTAAAAAAGTTCTTAACGACTACCCAAAAAGAAAATCAGAATGTGATGCTGCAAATAGTATACATGTAACTATACACATACATAACATACCCTATCCCCGCCCAACCCCCCAGCTCTTATTCTTTACTGCTGCCACATTAGGTTCCACTCCCTGTATAAAGTTTTTAAATACAGAAGAGGAAATTATTTCATTAAGCTTAATTGGAAAACGAGAATTTTTTTTTCTTTCAGAGGCAAGCCTAGACTGTTTTAATAAATAAAATCACACGAAAGACACAATGGAAAATCGTCTTTGAAACTACAGTGTAAGTTACAGTTTGTTTTATGGCTTCTTTGCCACTAGACAATAAAAGAAAATTCCCTAAGAAGGCAAGCAAGCATACAGCCGCCAAAACACGGAACGCTTCACAGACTTGCAGGTCACCCTTGCACAGGGGCCAGGCTGTCTTCTCTGGATCGTTCCCCCAATTTCAGTCTACGTGCAGCTGTGCAAGCACAGAAGCTGATAATCATTCTGTGTGCCATTTACCAAGCAGGACCCCAGTACATGTTTATCTCCTTCTTTTTCTTTCTCATTTTACATACCAAGTTGCATTTTAATAGTTTTAAAGTTTTATTTTAAAAGTTTCAACTACTTTATGTCCTCTTTACTTAAGCATCTAAACGTACTTAATTTGGCCAAGGAAAACTATTCTATAGAAAAAGAACAAGTAACAGAATTCTTAGAAAAAGCAAGAAAATTTACTTCTAATACAGTTCTAAAAATCCTTTTCCCCACCCACAAGGATTAATTCATTTATAATACCAATACATTGCAATATTAAGCATACTAACCTGGAAAGGTAATTTTAGCATCTGATCTCTGCTGAAGTAGGAGTTTGTTTTCTGTGTTAAATAAGAAAACACTAAAAGCTCGATGCAATAATCCTGGAGGCAAAAGAAATTCCATTATTTTGATTTTTAAATGTCAGTGATTTGTTTCATTTCCCCCTGGGAGTTAATAATATTAGTAAGCAGCTGCCATTGAACTTTTCTACCCATAGTCATAGTTTTGAGTAAGGCACGGCAAGGTTGCCACTGCTGGTCAGGCCACGTGTGTTGCTGTGATGATAAAAGCTGTGTTACCTGTATTTCAAATATCAGTAAGGTCACCTATGGCGTAAGCATTTCAGCAGAGTTTCCATACTAGGACAGATTAGAAAGATGGAAGAGGCAGCTCACTTCTGAAAAATTTGCCACTGAAAACTTTATGGCCAGCAGCAGAACATTGTCTGATCTTGTGCCAAAAGATGAGCCCTTCAGAAGGCAAGCAAAATAAAATTGGAGATACTGTGTCTTCAAAGAAAATCTCACTTAATGATATGGATAGAGTAAAAAGCTCTTGGGACCTTCATTTGCTGATGTATCACAGATCAAAATGAATAGAAACAGCTGTAAACATTCATTGATAATTGGAATGTGGACTGTACAAGTATAAGTCTAGGAAAATTAACTAAATAAAAAATGAACTAAAATGCATAGATTGATATCCTTTAGGAAGCTGAAATGGATTGGTACTGGCCATTCTGAATTAGATAATCATGTATTATACTGTGTTGGAAATGACTAATTGAAGAGGAATAGCACTGAATTCATCAACATACACCCTAAAGTACAATGCTATTAGTGATAAAATGATATCCAGATGCACCCAAAGATCAGTTAATCCAACTATTATTCAAATATACAAACCAACCACGAATAGCAAACATGAGGAAATGTTACCAACTTCTATAACTTAAAACTGATCAAATATGCAACCAAGATACATTGAACTACTAGTGTGCGGAAGGCAAAAGTTGGAAACAAAGGAAGATTAGTAGTTGAAATCACATGATAGAATTTTCCAAGACCGACGTATTCATTAAAACTGTCTTTTTTCAACAAACTAGCATAACATACGTGGACCTCCCAAAGAGTATAGGAATCAAACTGACTGTATCTGTGGAAAGAGACAATGTAGAGGGCTCAACATTAGTGGTCTGAACAAGTCTAGGCGCTGACTGTTGAACAGACCATAACTTGGTTGTATGCAAGTTCTAGCTGAAGAAAGCCCATGAGAGCCAAAGTATAACTTCGAGTAGATCCCACTTGAATTTAGACACAATATCTAGATTTGCAATGAACATTAATGATAAAAGACGAGTTGTGGAAAGACATCATGAAAGAAGAAATGTCACTAAAACAAAAGGAAAGAAAGAGACAACCCAACTGGATGCCAGAAGACACTCGGAAGTTTGCTCTTGAATGTATAGAAGCCAAAGGGAATGGAAGACAGGATGATGAGCTGAACAGAACGGAGATGAAAGTAAACCTAATATCAAGTAAATATGACAACACCAGAAATATACAGAGAAGCATGACACAAATTTTAACCAAAGGATAAAAAGAAATGATGCTTTAAAAAAGATTATTTCAAAGGGCAGCTTGAAAATACAAAGTAATGTATTATAATGAAATGTGCAAAAACCTGGAGTGGGAAAACCAAAATGGACACTTCTCAAACTTACAGAACCGATGAACGTCCAAGTCTCACGTTATAATATTGAAGGACTCTGCGCTAAACTCATGAGTCAGATCTGACAACAGTGGGTTTGGTCACAGGGGTCCTCAAATTGTGGCCCGCAGAGGACATTTATCCGGCCCGCTGGGTGTTTTTGCCCCATTTTGTTTTTTACTTCAAAATAAGATATGTGCAGTGTGCATAGGAATTTGTTCATAGTTTTTTAAAAAACTATAGTCTGGCCCTCCAACGGGTCTGAGGGACAGTGAACTGGCCCCGTTTAAAAAGTTTGAGGACCCCTGGTATGGGCACAAACACTGAATGAGGCAGACCATATCAAAAGATGAAGGAATTCTGAACCCGAAAGGATGCGTCAGCAGCCAATCATTCCAGGAGATACCATGCAATCAAGAACCAACGGCACAGGAGGAAGAAATCCAAACTGCCCAGAAAACAAGGTTCACCCACACTAAGGTTCCAAGAAATTGGGAAGACAGCTGCCTGGCCAACCAACTGGAAGGGATCCATAATCAGGCCCATCCCAAAGAAGGGTGATCCAACATGATGCAGACATTATTAAACAATATCATTAACACTATACACAAGTACAATTTTACTGAAGGTAACTCAAAAGTGGTTTTCTTTTGAGAAGCAGTATATTGACAGGAACTGCCAGAAATTCAAGCTAGATTCAGAAGAGAATGTGGTAAGAGGGCTATCAAAGGTGATTTATATGTACCTTGGCTGACAGCAGAGATTACCTGATATGTGTTTACTTGTGCCTGATTAACTATGCAAAGATCTTCAATTGTGTGATCATAGCACATAATGAATAACATTGTGAACAATAAGAATTTAAGAACACTTAATTGTGCTCATGTGCAATCTGTATGTAAACCAAGAGGCAGTCACTGGAACACCTCAAGGGGATACTGCATCATTGAAAATCAGGAATGGTGTGTCAGGGTTATATCCTTTCACTGACCTTATTTGATCTGCATTCTGAGCAAGTAATCTGAGAAGTTGAACTGTCTGAAGAACCCAGCATCAGGACTGGAGCACTATTAACACCTTGTCAGCAAGATGACACAATACTGCTCGGTCAAAGCAAAGAAGACTTGAAGCACTGACTGAAGATTCGAGGCTACAGCCTTCAGTATGGATCACATCTCAAAATAAAACAAAAATTCTCACAACTGGACCAATAAGGAACATTAGGATAAACAGATCCACAATCAAGCCTAGGCCAGCCTCAGTCAGGGAATCAAATGACATTGCTCTGAGAAAATCTGCTGCAAAGGCCTCTTTAAATTGTTAAAAAGCAAAGATGTCTCTTTGAGGACTAGGGTGCACCTAAGTCAAGCCAAGGTATTTTCAATCACATGCAAATGCTGGACAATGAATAAGGAAGACTGAAGGAATAACAGTGCTGGCAAAGAACACTGACAATATAGCAAACTGCCAGAAGAAGTACAGCTGGAATGCTTAGAAGTAAGGATGGTGAATGTGGGCCTATTATCAGAAGGGACCAAACCCTGGAGAAGGCTATCATGTTTGGTAGAGGCTCACTAATAGGATGGACTGACTGTTGCTGCACAATGGGCTCAAACACAAAAACTGAGGATGGTAGGAATGGGTAGTGTTAGTTCTATAAAGGGTTGCTACGAAGCCGGCCCCTGACTCACTAACAACTGTGTGGTTACAATGGGGAGGAGGTCTGGCACCACAGGCACAAGAAGGTCAGCCACCAGGAAAAGAAACGGGAATCGGTTGCCAGCTCTGCTGCTGGTCACACGTCCTTTCTGGGATTTTCAGCTGAGGCTCCTTCAGTCTTCTACCCCTGCAAAGACTCCTCCCCTTCTTTTCACGCTCTTGAGTCACTGGAAAGTTTGTTGGATTAGTTTATTTTCTCTTTTACAAAATAACCCAGAAGGAATTGAGTAAAAGACACATAAAATGCAGAGACCAATGTAGATGTTACTAATCCATTACTTTTAACTGGAGCCAAAGATAAAATACCAAATAACTGAGAAGCTCTTTCGTTTACCAGCTTACCTTTCTGAGATAACCTGAAAGTATTTTTAAACAGTACCTTTTTTTTCAATGTTTTCATTCAGATGACAATTCTTTTTCGTCTCAGCCCCAATTTTGTTGTCATTTTCATCAATGAGAATACACATCTCAGCCAGAAGTTGAACCTGTTGCTCATCGAGATGGTCAGTATTTATTTCAGGCATCGTGACAATATATCTGATCTGTCCAAAAGGTCTAAAGTAAAGAGAAAGAAAGGCTATTATTTCACATCTCTTTGAAGGCCAGTTAAACATAACAATTAACCAGGAGTTGATCCTGACTCCTGGTGAGCCCACAGGAGAGCTGGGCTCCACAGGACTAGCAATGGCTGGATTTGCAGAAGCAGATCAGGAGGCTTTCTTTTTTTTTTGGGGGGGGGGGGGGGGCAAGGAACCTCTGGGTGGCTCTCAAAGTTAGCAGCCATGGATGCTACCTGCTTTCACCACCAAGACATCATAAAAATATTTCAGGGAAGCAATGATTGATTTCTGCATGCAGCAAGCAAGCCAGCCATTTCAAAACAGGGTGTGGGATTATGCTACCTGCTGCTCCTGTCTGCAGTGTCCCTGCTCTTTGTTCCTGTCAATACTGTGGCCCACTGTTTAGCCCCGGCCTGGTCATCTCTCCTCCCATGGACATTCACAGTTGGCCTCTCACCATAGGTCAATTAGCAACCTATATTCTTTCAATTCTTGTTCTATATAACCCTCTGCAGCACATGATATAGTCCATCTCTTTCCATTTACACACTTTTCTTCCCTATTGGAAGTTGTCTGTCGAAGCGCTAGCCCCATCCTAATATGGCACCCTGTTTTTCTACCAGAGCTTCTAAACCCCTCCATTATGCTTTCCTAAGGTTGTTCCCAACATGCTTTGCTGTTCTGCTTCTGTTGTTCAAAAAAGCTACCCCAACCTGTTGAAATGCCTTTCTCAAGGCCCAATTCATGTGCCCAACATTCAATATCCCAGTAAATTTTAATCTGTACTTTCCCAACCTGGTTCCTAACGAGAAAATGATAATTTGAGTGACTGCTTTCTCCATTTTTCAAAAGGCACAAAATCCACTCTAGATGTATGAGAAAACTGAAGTCTTACATTCAAGGATTGCCTTAAGCAGTGCTCCCCCAACTTTTTCTATGAAGACTTAGCATCCATTCTGCCTTTTATAGCATCCTCAAGCCTCAGCCACACAAAAACACACAAACCCACCAAACGCACTGCTATTGAGTCAATTCTGACTTACAGTAACCATATAGGACTTAGTAGAATAGCCCCTGTGGGGTTCCAAAACTGTAAATCTTTACAGGAGCAGAAAGCCTCATCTTTTTCCCAGGGCTGGTATTTAACTTTGGGTTTAAACTCATGAAAATGGCGTTGAAAAAAAGCTTAAGGTAGTGGTAAGCCACAAGCTTAGGGAAGAATTTTCACAAAAGATCCAATGAGTTTACTGTGTGTCTATACAGGTAAAGAGTTCGATAATTGCATTTCTTAATCTTGATTAGCTTAATAGAGCAGCGTCCTTTACCTGATGTTATGCATCATCAAGAGTTTAAAATGTAAACCTAAAGATACTGCACATGCAGTGTATTATGTGAACAGCCTTTTAAATGATACTAGTAAACATTTATTGAGTGATGCTCTTATGTTGCATATTTTAAATAAAGTCCAATCTTACAAGAAAAGTTTAATACTTTCTGAAGATACTACTGTGAACAAAGAAGACAGTATTGTAAAGAAAACCAAAAACCACCCAAAAATTTTAAAAAGATGTACGTTAAAAAAAAAAAAAAAAGGTCGTAGGTCATTTACCAATCATAAAATCTGCATACCATTTCTTAAACTAGCAGAAAGAAAATTTGGTACAATGACCTATTTAACCAGAACAGGGAGGTGTCTCTCCCGCTAGTGTAAACCAGATTTTCAAGCCTTTCTGGAAGTCAAATTCCCCAAGCACCACCACCACCAAAGACCTTTCTGACCAAAAGCCTCAGTAAACACTAAGGACACCAAAGGCAATAAGAATTTCCAATCACGTACTTCAAGTGCTACCACCAAGCAATTCGCTCTCCTCCTTCCCCGATAGTTGCTAGCTCAGAGGCTCCAATTGGGCTTCCACCCAGCTTCCCAGCGTCTGCATTCACAACGCGTAGCGCACTCACCACCCATCTGGGAACGCCTTCACCTTCCCAATCCTGGTTTCTAAATGAGTACCTAACTTAACACTCTCTCCCGGGCTCTGATGCCCCTCACTCCCCGCTTGGCCCATGCATTATTAATCACTGCTTAGTAAACAGTGTTTTGAATAAATGTAGAGTGGAGGCAGGAGCATTTAATGTACGAGCATCTTAGATTTCCCCGACATGCAGTATTGTTCTAGGATTTAAAAATCAAATTGGGATGGGTTTAATTATTGTTGATCCTGTACACTTGGTTGTGATGTCGTTTATCAGAGAGAGCATGCCTTTCGCACTAAGCATCCTGTGCTGTCAAGAGAGGCAGTCAGTATCACCCCTCCTCGCCCAGGGCTTCCGTCTCCCTGGGCGACAGGCGGGCTCTCCACTCAGCCCCTCGCAGCGCTCACCGCCAACCTCCAAAACTCGACGCCGAAGCTCTAGGGAAAGCGACCCCCAGCGGAACCCCGCTGCGTCCCTTCTCCCATTCCCCATCCCACGTCTTTCAAGAGAGCAGGCTGAACCTGGAGACCCGGTGGCCCATACCTGAACTCCGCGTTCCCGATGCAGGCGACAATGCCGTCTCGAAGGTCAGCAACCAAAGCTACTGCAGGCAGCGCACGCTGTGCCGCGCCTCGCCGGCCGGCGGCATCCCCAGCACGTAGGCCACGCCCCCAGGCGCCGCCCCTGGCCGGGCGCCCAACCGCCGGAGCCAGCGCTCCTGCAGACCAACCGCACCACATCCTCGCTGCGGCCAATCGTGCGCAGGCCCGCGCGTGACGTAGCATATCGCCTGATGGTGCCACCCCTGGCGAGGGCGGGGCTTACCTCCGTGGAAAAAACCGCTGCTCGCGCCCAACCCCCAACCTCCACCTGCGCTCCGGGCGGCCTCTGCGGCCCGTGGCAAAGCAGGGAAGGATCGCGGTGTAGAAAAGCAAGACTGTAGACACCTACGCCCCCAACCGGAAGTCCTAACTGTCCCGAGGAGGAAAGACTTCAATTTGCTTGACCTACGGTGCTGGCATTCCGTCACGGGGAGGAGTAGGCGGGGGACCAGGAAAGAGATGGTATTGGCTGGCGCCTGTGGCCTGCTGACAGCCAGCCAATAGTCCTCTGTGGCCTGGTAGTGCTCAGCCAATCGGTTAAAGGCAGCGGTTCCGGGCGTGTCCGTGCGGACGTCGAGGCGTCTCTGAACTCAGTGCCTTAAAAATTTTATTTAAAGATCATTTTATTGGGGGCTCTTACAGCTCTTAGGACAAGATCTCAACGCTTTTCGGGGTTGCAGTGGCGATGACTTCTGCGAACGTGATGGCTTAGGCAGAAACGGGAGCTGGTGGGGCAGGCAAGTGGAGCACTCCCCGTCCCCGGTGCGCACCCGCTCCTGCGGGTGGCCTTCCTCCCGCGGACTGACGGCGGATCCCGAGAGCGCGTTGTTCCTGTGCGGCTCGCTGCCCACCTTGCCAGACAGCCAAACCGCAGTGGGAAGTTCCCCAGCGACTCCCTCCCCCAGCCCGGACCTATAAAACCCCTCACCTCCCCTTTCTCGCCCCGGAGAGCGCGCGACTTGGACGAGGCGGGCCCCCACCGGGGACCCGGGAACCTCGCCTGGGAGCTCTGTAATCCACCTTGAAAACTGTTTCCCGCTTTGCCTTCTTTCTTTCCGTCGCCAAATACCATACATTCATTAGATTTTTAAACGCAAGAAATAATTTGTTATATTCGTTTGGAAGACATCCCCGGCCCCTTACAGCACTGCATTGGAATCTTTGAAGCATCAGTCACTAGGGTGGTTTGAAACTAGAGAAAACTTGTTTAGGATAGTGGATTAAGGTAAAGGTACCTTGACAGGCTTATTTTGGCCTGGCAATCAATCTGGTTTTGAAATTTACAGCGCTTGAAACCCTATGGGATAGTTCTACTTAGCACGTATGGGAATCACCAGGAGTCAGAATGCATTTGATAGCAACTAACAGTATTAAAGAAACCATCTGGTGGCAAGCATCCACTTCTTTTTAAAAAATCAAGTGCAACTAATTAGGAATAGTGTGCTCAAGATCACATGTGAAGTCATTTTTTGCCAAGTGTATGTGTAGAAATAAAAGGTTTATTTCTTCTAGTTCTACGTGTGAAAATAAAATACTGAATTTGTTAGCCAAGGATGATTTGGTGCAGCAATTCCCAAACTTTTTGGACTCAGGGCATTTTGCACTTTTTAAAAAAAAATCATTTTATTGGGGGCTCATACAGCTCTTAACGCAATCCATACATATATCAATTGTGTCAAGCACATTTGTACATATGTTGCCATTATCTTTTTCAAAACATTTTCTTTCTACTTAAGCCCTTGATACCAGCTCATTTTTCAAATTAAGTTAGCCACTCCCTAGAAATATATGTGACAGAAGTTGGGGAGAGGAGCCAGCATTCCATGCCCACACGGAAGCAGACCAGGAAGGAAGAAGAGAAAGGGACAGCCAGCCTGGGCCCCATGCTGGCACACCAGGCCTGGAGGATGATGTCCGTGGGGAGCTGCTGGGACACAGAGGGGACTGTGGGGCCCACAACAGCTCATGTCATATTGTCCCCTTACTGGAGAAAACTGCAACAGGACAATTCTGGGGTTACACAGGGAGGGGGGTGTAGTGCTGTCTGAACCCCCACAGCAGGGTGACTAAGAAGGGAACATAACAGATTAGCACCAGGAGTAAAGCAAAGCAAAGCTACGAAGCCCCTGAAGAGCCCCCCAAAAGGACTTCAGGTTGGGAGGGACAGCGCTCAGAGGTCCCCTTGACCAGTGGGGAAATAGTCATGAAAGGTCAGCGAACAGACCTGGAATTACGTATATGTTTTCTCTCTCCTTTTCTACTTTCAATCTTCTGTTTTCTTTTTGTTTGGTCTATGTCATAGATGATTTACCTATGTATGTAAGATAGGCATCAGAGGGGGAGGGGGAAGAAAGGAAGGGGGATGTCAACCAACCCAACAAGAAGTAAACTAAAATCGTTGAAGAGAAGGGTATAGGATGCCTAGTGGGGCTTAAGGGCAAAGTAACTGCAAGGAATTAATGAAACCCAAATAAAGGCCGAACATAATACTGGGACAAGGGGAAAGTATTAGGAAAGTAAAAGGAAATAGAGGAAAGAACTAGGAGGCAAAGGGCATTTATAGAGGTCTAAATATAGGCATGCACATGTGTAAATATATTTATATATGATGATGGGGAAATGACTATGTATATATTTATAGGTTTAGTATTAAGGTAGCAGATGGATATTGGGCCTCTACTCAAGTACTCCCTCAATGCAAGAACAGTTTGTTCTAGTAAACTGGCATTCCATGATGATCACCTTCCCGACAAAATCGCTGAAGACAAAGTGGGTGCATAAGTAAATGTGGTGAAGTAAGGTGATGGTACCCAGCTATCAAAAGATATGGAGGCTGGTGTCTTAAAGGCTTGAAGATAAACAAGCAGCCACCTAACTGAGAAGCAACAAAGTCCACATGGAAGAAGCACACCAGCCTGTGTGATCATGAGGGGTCGATGGGATCAGGTATCCAAGAACAAAAAATCATATCATTGTGAATCATATCCTGAGGGGGAGTGCGGAGTTGGGACTCAAAGCCCATCTGTAGGAAACTGGACATCCCCTTACAGAAGGGCCACAGGGAGGAGGAGAAGAGCAAGTCAGGGTGCAGTGTAGCAACGATGAAACATGCAACTTTCCTGTAGTTCCTAAATGCTCCTCCTCCCACTATCATGATCCCAGTTCTACCTTACAGATCCTGCTAGACCAGAGGATGTACACTGGTACAGATAGAAACTGGAAACA
>NW_022103928.1:34131739-34136035 GCF_000313985.2 Echinops telfairi | reverse complement strand
TTTTTGTTCTAAATTATGTATACATTTGCAGTTAATAACATGGTTAATTGATCTACTTTTACTTCCTATTATTAGTATTGTCTGAAGTAACCTGTCATTTCTTTTTTTTTAAGTTATAATTTCTTTGAGGTCATAGTTTTTTGAGGTCTCCATATCTTCATGATTTTCTTTGTACCTTCACAAAAGTGAAAACTTAGCAATGGAAAAATACCAAAGAGACCAAATCCACAGCTGTCAAGGTGACCCTTTGGGACAGAGAAGAGTTTCTTAAGGTTTCTGATACTGTAAATTTTATGGTAACAGAAAGCCTCACCTTTCGCCCTCAGATTGGCTGGTAGGTTTGAACCGCTGAACTTGTTAGCAAACGAATGCCTAACCCACTGTGACACTAAGGTTTCTCATGGGGAAATATCAATAAAACCAAACTCACTATCACTGAGTAAATTTCAACTCAGAGACCCTGTATAGGCTTTCTGAAGTTGTCAGTCTTTATGGGAGTGGACCATTTCACATTTCTCCTTCAGAATGGTTGATGGGTTTTAATTACTGAGCTTTCAGTTAGCAGTCCAATGTATAACCCACTGGGAAACTAAGGGCACACTAAATTCGCAAGATATCCTAGTGGAAAGTATTGCTGGTAGCAGGTCCCTCTCTTAATATGCGTGACTGCTTAGTGAAATCAGGAGTAATAGAAAACAGAGACCACTCTTGATTTTGGAACCTTTAATCTTTTTTTCCCCCCTTACTTGATAATGCTCAGATCATGTGAATAGACATATTTCCTGCATAAGGAGACACAGGATTTTAAAGTAAATGCAATTCTATCTTTTCTAGTTTCCTCCATTCTTATAGCCATAAGGAATGCAGAATCTCTTAATGAATAGTTAGAATCTCTTTCAAGCCAGACTTCTAGCCTTTGGGTAGAAAATACATATAATCATTAAAGTCATCCACTTGTGGTGTTTTTGTTACAGCACCACTAATGTGGGGGGAGGTCAGAAGTTTACAGACATCCTCCCTGAAGGCAGTTAGTGGCCACACTACAGGGTAGACCCAGCTCCCTGCTGTTCAAGGACAATGAACAGGCCCTGTAGGTGGAGTTCACACCCTACTGATAATGGTCTCTATCAGTTGAGCCTGGGAACAGGTCAAACAGGCTCTGTGACATCCAAAGTTAAGCTGCCATCCTAAATCTAGGATCCGCTCATCTTGTCACATGTATACCCCAATCCCTCCTCTTCCTATTGGGTGTATGTCCGTAGACCACCCCCTCTCATGGCTGTATAACCTATAGTGCAACCCTTTCCTGTGACGCATATCTACCTGTAATTAGTGGGCTTGCATGCCCCCAAAAGGTATATAGGCCTGGGTTAGCAATAGAGAGATCTCTCTCCCTCTCTTTCTCTCTCTCTCTCCCTCTCTCCTCCCCTCCCCCTCGCTGCCTCCTCTTCTCTCCTGTCCTCTGTTTCCCTTTCCCTTGTCCTCCTTCCCTTCCCCCTCTCTCCACGTGGACCACCAAGCCGGGCTGGGGTGAGCAATGCTACCATGTATTGTGTCTGACTCCATTGCTTGACTCTCTCTTCTATTGCTCAAGCTCTCGATGACTTTAATATAATATTTATATATCTCAACCATACAAATGTGCTTACTGAACCCATGGCTAGCAGTGGGGTCTGCTCCCCCCTTACTACACACTAAGACACCAAAGTTGAAAATGACTTTTCTAACAACTCCATTTTTTTTTTCCACTCTGCAAACCGCTTCAGTGTCTGAAACCCACGGGGTAAAGCCAGGCAATGGTTTGGGGTTACAGTATGCTTTGGCATGGGACACTGTGAGAGGCCCATGGGATGGGACCTGCCATAAATCCAAACCCATGCACTCTAACAACTCCATTACCTTTGCCTCAGGTCATTTTACAGAATTATGTCTGCAAATAGTGGCAAATGTGTTCCTTCCAACGCAGAATTACATTCAAGTTTTACTCCATTTAAAAAATTATTTTCATTTCAAGAGAGTATGTTAAATGTGTATTTCTTGTACAATAAAATATAGTAATGTTTATTGACTAGGAGCTGTAAGCTTTATTTCTTTCAAGAAGCAAGATTTGGAAAGAAATATACTTTTGTCCTAGATGAGTTTTCCGAGTCCAGTTAGTTGTCTCCAAAGCCGGCTGTTTATATAAGCACTCTATTATGTAGACTCTCCAATCTAGAGCAAGGGGAGGGGGGTGGGGGGTGGAGGAGAATGAAAAGCAGTGTAAGTCCCACCTTTTGCAGCAAACAGCTGATTTTGTTTTTTCTTTCTAGCCAATGGTGATCAAATATTTCAGAAAGGAAACCGGATGAGTCATCTTCTGCAGATAAGCTGAAATATTAATAGTTCTATCTCCATCAGGCTTCATGCAGCCAAACAGCATCACTCCTACAGAACTCTTGTTGTTGAAGTAATTCATGGCAAATAAACCTATCAGCCGTTTGGATGTGAAAGGTTTGGAAACCGATGAACAGTTATGAACAGTACACTTGGATCTTAAGGGATTTTCCCCCCTTCTTGCCGACTTCTTAGGCTTGAGGGAATTTTTAGGACAGATGGATTTAAAACCTGCTTGATCTTGGAACATCACAGAACACCTGCTGCAGTGAGTATATCCTCCAAAGAGAGCGATTTCTGTTTTCCAGATTAAAAAAAAAAAAGAAAAAACCAAGGAAAATGGTTAGTTTGCATGATTTGTGTGTGTGTGGGGGGGGGCGGGGGGGGTGATGGTGCAGGATTTCAAGTTCATGTAAGGCAGTGAATGTAGAGCACGCATCCTTGGGATTTTTAATTGTAGCTTCTTGTTGAAATGCACATGGGCAGGTGAATTGTGCCTATCCGGTGACACACACATTTTTTAAATTTAGAAAATTCTGTATTTTCCTGTAATGTGGCGAAGTATTAAGTGTTGCTTAAATACGGGTGCATGCCACTCACTGGTGCCAGCAGGCGGCGCCGTACCAGTCCCCCGCCACTGAGGTCATTATCTTGTCCTCTCTTGGTGGCCGCCGGCTAGGGGGAGGCGCTGCGGTCCCGTGTGTCAGCGAGACGGCGGAGGATGAGCTCAGTGCACTCCAGTGATGACTGGCCCGCATCTCCTGCGGCTCCGAGGGACTTGTTGTGTGATGTCCCCTCGCGGGCCTTCCTTCCGCAGTCGTCGAGCCTCTCCCAGAGGGGTGGGCAGCGCAGACCCGCGCGGAGGAGCACGGGCGGGGTTAGGGTGGAAGCTAAGGGGCGGGACTTCCGGTACTTCCGGAAGTGAGGGGCGGAGTCGGGGCTGCCGGGTTGCTCGGGGTCGTGTCAGTTGCAGGGTTTACCTACCGTATGTCCTCCACTTTCTGCTGAGTCCCTGGGGTGCTGCGGGCTTCGGGCACTGTTGGGCTGCAGGAAAGCGACCAGGGCCTGGGTACTGCGAAGCGGCCTGGCACGGCAGCAGCTTTGACAGGTGAGTGCAATTCTCCTGAGGCGCCGCAGCCTTGCTTCCGAGCTGGCTTCTTCTGCAGCCCTGCCTCGCGTCCGGTCCTGTGGGCTGCAGCGCCAGCCAGACCGCGGCACACGGACTCGCCGCTCTTGGGGAAACCGGGGCCGCCATCTTCTCACCGGGAGTGGACCGATGAAGGTGCAAGGAACCCCCCGCCCCCCACCCTCGGTTTTCTTATTCGCTCCGGACCCCAGGATAATGCTGCTCCAGGGCCCTGCTGTGGCCTAATCCACACTAGTGAGCTTCCAACAGACGGGGCCTTGTTCTTTCTGATAGCATTTCCTGCAAGAGAAGATGGCCCTGCTGCTTTATCCTCAGGAAATGGGGCCGTGCTTCCAGTTTAAACAAGGAGCGACTTCAACCACCCAGAAGAGGTGGGGTCGTGCTTTGTGCAGGATGCTCTTATTTCCGAGGTACCTCTCTCTCAAGTTAGGTTTCTGATTCATTGGCTCTTCCTAGGAGATTTCCGCCCCGCCCCTCTCATCCCTCACCGGCGTTCCCACACCAGCTGCGCCCTCCTCTCGCAGTGGGAGCTCGGTGCGCCTTGGATGCCGCAGCGCAGACTGGGTGTCCACCGTGCTGGCTTTGTCGCTGGGAGCCTCCGGCTTCCGTTATGGGTTTCTTTGGAGGTTTTTAAAAAACGACCTCGTCCACCAAAAAAGATCGGAATTCCTGCAACAGAGGGAAATGGATGAAATGAATTCGAAATAAGGGAAATGCTTAAACACAGCAGTGACGTTTTAATTTTTCTTTATTTGCCCCCGTTAACTGCCACCACT
>NW_022103928.1:34118085-34131146 GCF_000313985.2 Echinops telfairi | reverse complement strand
TAGATTCTTGTAATCGGTTCCCCCTTTCCACCCCACATTCCCTCCACCCTCCAGGCATCCTCACTCTCACCACTGGTCCTGAAGGGGTCATCTGTCCTGGATTCCCTGTGTTTCCAGTTGCTGTCTGTACCAATGTACATCCTCTGGCCATGACCACCTTTTCTGGGGTTTTTGAGACTAAACCTTATGGGAGCAGATAGCCTCATCATTCTCCTGCAGAGCAGCAGGTGGGTTTGAACTGCTAAACTTACTGTTAGCAGTCCAATACCACTAGGATGCTTTGATTCTGTTAGAGGAGGATGCTAATTATTTGGAATTTTCATTTAAGCGCAAGTGGTTACCTTTAAATTTGGTATGTTAACCTAAAAATTGTCTTTCACGCCGCACTGAAAGTATTCCAGGAATTGGTTACTACTAAATAAGTAAGATACAGTCTGTAGAGTCCAATGCTATCTATGTTCCTCCGGGATCCTATTGTACTTATCAAATTTTAGTCCTTCCAAATCCCAACTATGAGCACAGTATATGATCTGACCAGAACAGAATAGCTAGACGTCTGAATATTGCCTTTATTAATATGACCCTTGAGAGACAAGAGTGGTATAGTGGGAATAGCTTTATTTAATAACAGCAATGTAACCTTTGGCAAGGAACTTTAAACCTTCATTTTCCAGCTTCTAAAATACACTTTTTACTAATTTCCTCTTATCATTGACAAGAATATGTCAACCCTTCTTGCAAAGTACTAGACAGAGAACATATTTAGTAAATACATGCTTCCTTCCTCTTTTCAACGTTTCTTAGTTCTTTTTTGAGGAAGCTATGTGAAAACTGTTCACTTATTTTATATCTGCCCTGAGCTACAATCCTTACCTCTTCCACTCTCTCAATTATTCTGCCATTGAGTTATCTTAAGGACAAGATTTACATTTACTTCTATTAAATTTCATCCTTGATTTAAACTGGTTCTTTTTCCTATCGGGAGCTAAAAAAAAAAAATCTTGATTGCTATTTATCCTTTAGTGATTTCTTCCAGTTCCAGGTCACACATAGTACTGATAAGCAATTATTCCATGCCTGGATTTGAAACAACGAGAAAGCATTTTAAACAGGTAAGGTTGATGACAGATTTCTGAGCCTGTTTTAGAGATCATTCTCTCCTTTGATACTGCTCAACAAAGAGTCAACTTTGGTGTTTCAGCCTGGTGTTCACCTGACAGTGCTGTTACAATTAAACATCATGAAGAACTAATGTGAACTTCGTCTGTAAAATCAGTGCCCATTTTTATTTTAATAGCACATACATATTCTTATGCACATGATTAATATTCACAAAATTGACAGTTTTATCAAATTTTTTCTCTCGCTGAAAAATGTTTTAAAATCTCAGGATATGAAAGAGGGAGTAATAGTGTACATTTGCTTGTTTACAGTGAAAGCACAAATTCATAATTCATTGTATTATTTTTTCTCATTTCATTTTTTCATATGTATTTTTTGTTTTGTTGTGATTGAAAATACGTACAGCAGAACATACGCCAGTTCAATTATTTTCCCCATGTACAATTTAACCCGCCCACTTACCGCCGTCCAGTCCGCGATGACTCATAGTCGACCCCTGTGGGTTTTGGAGACTAAACGTTTACGGGACTAGAAAGCCCAGTCTTTCTTCGGAGGAGCTGCTGGTGGCTTCCAACTGGCAACCATGCCAGTCGCAGCCCAACACATAACCACACCATCAGGGCTCCTCATGCACAATTTAGTGACATTCATTCCTTTCTTGAATAGTGTGACCATTTTCACCGCCCTTTTCTGAGTTATTCCTCCCTCAGAACATAAACTCATTGCCCTCTAAAGTTCTTACTTAATCTTTTGACTTGCTCTTGTCAATTTGATGCCATGTAGATAATTCAAGGCGCATAGATCTTTTTTTTTTTTCCTATGTAACTGAATCTGTTGCTCAGTTCAGAGAATACTTCACGTGGTGTTTTTTTGGTTTACAGTTTAAAGATTATCTAAGGGCAATCGTTTTAGGGGTTCATTTACTCTATGGCTCCAAAATTTGAAATTCTGTTCAGTATTTTCTCTATTTTTATCAGGATTCTTCTATGGAATTTTTAATCAAATGATCCGTAATTATCATCCCGTTCTTTGGGTCTCATGACAAAGGAGGTAGTTGTTCAAAAGTATAAATCAAGGCTTAAAGTTTTCCTAGATTTCACGTTCTGATTATTAATGGCTGTTTGCAGCTGTTTCTCTCAGTTTGAGTTGTACCCCATCAGAAAATGAAGATCTGAAAGCTTCGCTTTATGGGCATCATTAAGGATGACTCCTTTCCTCAGTTGTATTTTAAATGTCTTCCAACCATGGTTTGAAGGGGCTCATCTTCTGGCAGTATATCATCTTCTGGCAATACATTGACTTCTGGTTTTGGGCTAGTTCCTTTGCTCTGTCCTGTGACCTTAATGCCACAGCCTCTCGTGTCTTTGATCTTGGCCTCTGCCACTTCAGACAGAGCCTGGAACATGCTCCACTTCCAATAGTCCTGGGATTTCTCTCTGTGCTTCTGAGATGACTTCCACATACCGGGGATGACTCTTAGTGGAGTTGTGCCTTTTGTCTTTCTCTAGATCAGACTCCAGGCAAACAAAGCTGTGGCTTGGTTCACATCCTCTACTAAGGCCAAGACTTAATCCCACCTTAATCCTGCTCATTAGCATAGCAGAGAACTCCCTGCAAAATAGGATTGTAGCCACAGGCATGGAGTCCAGAATTTATAATACATCACACAAAGAATTATGTCTAGAAGGGCCATATTAATTGACTACATTTCACACACGCATTCCACTGGTTGCTCTTCTTTCTTGATAGCCTTCAGATTCTTTCTGTTCCTATTTCTAATGGCTCTCTTATACCCAGAAATAGCAAAACTGACCAGTCCCCTCTACTAGTGTTTCTTTCTAAGAAACCTTGTTTATTTTTAATTATGTGGGAGTTTACAGATTAGATTATCATCTTTTTGTTCCATAATTTATCAGATCTCCCAATGGCTTACCATGGTCCCATAATTTTCTTTTTTTGACTATCTCCTTTTTGCTGGACCTTATCTTTCTCTTCACTCAAATTACACCTGTCTGCCCTCTAGCCTTTTACTTTCTTTTTTTTTTTTTTTTTTAACATTTTATTAGGGGCTCATACAACTGTTATCCCAATCCATACACACATCAATTGTGTAAAGCGCATTTGTACATCGTTTCTCAAAACATTTTCTCTCCATTTAAACCCCCGACATTAGGTCCTCATTTTTCCCCTCCCTCCCCGCTCCCCCCTCCTAGCCTTTTACTTTCTCTTCCCTTCCCCAAAATTGATTTATGCAACTATATAAGATATTTGATTTGTTTGCAAGAACAGAGCAGGAAAAAATGAAAATTTACCAGCAAATTTCAACAAATACTTTCACATACTTGGTGCGTGGGATCAAAAATAAACGTTGTGATTTAGGAAACCCTGTGAACAACAAATTCATTTTCCCCATATCTCTGAGAAACAGCTTGTTCAGCAATAGTAACCATTAAAATTGTATCAGACTTTAAAATTCCTGTAGGTGTGAAAGCCTTTTCTTGACTGGCGAGGGGGTAGTGTGGTCTTTTACAATATCTTTTGTAAATGACTACTTTCACCCATCAAAGTGTTTTTCAGTTCTATCTATGTCAAGAGATGTTTCACAGGTTCATCATTATTCTTTAATGTTGTATAGTATTCCATTGTTCCACAGATTAAAAAAAAAATCCTTGTATTTGGTTGAAAATTGGATCAGTGGAACAAGATTTCCAATGTATTGACTGGTGTTTTGTGAAATGAGAAAACCAATCTATGCCAAACCCAGACATAAAAGAATCTCATCATTTTATGGGAACGAAGGGAGGGTGATTAAAGACTCAGTGGAACACAGAATGTGAAGATTACCGAAGAAAAAACCAAAGTTCATACTGAAAAAGCCAGTGGTGCCACACTTCAGAAAGAAATTTACTTACCTCAAGCCTTTGAGTCTGATGTGAAAGGACGGTTGATATTGCCATCTTTGCATTTTGAATAACCAGACTTGTAGAAATTTCTCTGTGTACTATCTGTTGCCATTCTTAAGAGGGCTTTGAAAGGGAAACTCTTCTGTTTATTTGCTTGATTTAAATGTCTGAAAACAATGTCTCTTGTTCTCCGAAGCCATCTCAGGATGGCTTTCCCAGGATTTTTATATTTCCTTTCCTTTACAAAACATGCTTTATTAATGGCAAGGTAATTTAGATTGGTAAATTGACTGTGCTAACCGGTAGGTAGTTCTAGATCCAATGGAAGAAAAATAGGGAGCAGAACTCAGATTCCCATTTTTTAAGAAAGGTGAGGTAAACTGGAGCAGTAGAGAACAGGATTTACTGAGACTGTTATCCTGAGATGTTTTAAAACCTGGGACCCAGCTTATGCTGAGATTACCCTTTATCCAAAAGGGAGAGTGTCACAAAATAAAGGGTGTTACCCATAAAGTTGGTGCTGTACTTAAAAAACCACCAGTTTTTAAAACCTAGAAGTCAACAATTACTGAAGAAAAAAGGAGAAGATAAAGGGACAGAGAAACCAGCTGTGGTACTTACATAATGTTGTCAGCTTGCGAAGGGGTGGAGTCTAGCCTGTCAATCAGGTTGCAGTTTGATAACATTATTTAGAGGCGCCACAGACATACATAGCTCACTGGAGGCCAGATACAGACAGACTCTCTGCTTCCTCTTCCTGCTGACAAGGACACATGTAGTTACGCTATAGTACTGGAGCTGGAGGAGCCACGCGGAGATCCTTGCCAGCATTGAGATGCTTCCACTGCCACTGGATCCACACGACTTTCCACCCACTGGCCTGTGATCTTCCTGTATTCGGTGTCATTGCATGTGTTGCGTGAGTCTGAAGAGGAATTTATGGATTGGATCAGACATATGGGCTAATATAAGACTTATGGACTTGATCTGGACTGGGCTGGGATGCTTTCTTAATATACAATTAATCTTTGATATAAAGCTTTTTTATACACATGAGTGTCTCTGGATTTGTTTCTCTAGTCAATCCAGACTAACACACCAACCACTCTAGAAAAGGAACAAAAAGAACACAATTAAAGAAGATACACATTTTGATAAATATAGCCATTGTCATTGTGGTTGTTAGATTTTGTGGCAACTTGGGAACCAGGATTTGCCCATGATATGATCTGACATTCTGTGGTCAAGTCCAGTGGTATTATCTGTGAAGCAGTTAATCTGGTCATAATCTTGAAGCAATGGAGGGAGTTTTGTTTTGGGTTCGATCTACTTTTAGTGTCGACTGACAGTGTGCCGGAAGCTAGCTCACTTCCACTGCTGGATCTGGATCCTGCATCTGATTCGTTGACCTCGTGTGCTATTACCTGCCCATTCCAGGAGCCATCAGCAGACTGCCAACCTTGGATTTACTTTAGCTCTGCATTCTCCATCCTGAGGTCATCCTGTGTCATTTTCCTGCTTCCTGCTTCCTGTTAGTCCCTGCAGCCACAGGAGTCAGGAGAAGCCTCCAACTTTCATCTGACCCACGGACTTGACTTGGACTGGACTTGCCCACTTCTACAACTGTGTGAGCCATTTCTTGATATAAATCTCTCTGTACACACACACACACACACTTCAGCCTAATGCAATCACTGAATAATTAGTGTGGAAATTGTCAAAGCTTTCACCAGAGACTCAAAAACTGGCTGCGATTTTGACAACAACCTTTATGAAGTTACTAATTTAATATATCTAATCATTGAAAGAAGGAATTATATTCACTTTTCTTCATTTTTGTGAAGGATATAAATTGTGGAAAGATTCCATTCAGTCAGTGTTAGTTATTGATGTATTTTTTATTTAGTTCAACTGTGTTCAAATTAGCGGACATTTGAGGTGAACAAATCCTATTGTTAAATTGCCAAATACCTATTAACATAATCTTTTTTGTCTATATAAAATTATACCAATAACATGCTCTGCCATTGTAAGTTTTCTTTGATGCCATTAGTCATTTCCATTATTTAAAGGTCCAGTTTTTCTAAATGGAATTTCGCCCCAAAATTTTGCTGCTTTGATTTTTTTCAGTTGCACATAATTTTTTGTGTGACCCATTTCAGGGATTGCCAATTTTATTGGAGGCTTATTATTACCAAAAATATTCTTTATGGACTTATGAAGCAAAACAAAAAACTTAAAATATAACAGTTGGCATAGAGTCAATTCTGATTCATGTCAATCCTGTCTGTCAATAGGACAAGATTTCTACAAGGTTTCAGTGGTTTTCAGTCTACCACCAGGCCTTCTGAGGTGTATCTGGGTGGACTTGAACCTCTCACCTTTCAGTTAGCAGCTGAGTGCTTTAACCATTTGCAGCACTCCAAAACTAAAACCAATCTCATTGCCATTGAGTCGATTCCAGCTCATAGTGACCTTATACAACAGAATATAACTGCCCTGTGGGTTTCTGTCCGAGACAGTTACTCATTTTTTTCCCCAAGGAGTGGCTGGTCGTCTTGAATTGCTGATCTTGCGGCTTTCAGCCCAGTGAGGAACCCCGGGCTCCTTCTTGCAACACTGCAGAAGAAGGCCTACACGTGTGTAATTTGAAGCACAATCGATGCTCTCTAATCCTGCAGTGAAATACAGAAAAAAACACCGAACGTTATATATAAAACAAATACACAATTCAGAAAGATGGAGAGAAGAAAGTAGACCTGAGAAATGATATACAGGGAGGTCCCTGGGTTTTATATTTGCCTCATACTCATATATTCAGATGTGGCGCTGCAAAAGCCAGCAACCCTGAAACACTAACGAGCATCGATGTACCTTCGAGAAGTTTGCTCTGTCTAGCTAAAATACCATGAAAAGAATTTCCTAGTAGATAGAGAACTTTCAGACAATAACTGCTCACCCACAGCCAAACATCTTAAAACTGGCCTCTTCCATCAACCTGCTGCATAAAGCCTTGTTCGCGAACTTAGACCTTAACCCTGGGAAGGCTGTAAAGAGGCATGCCTCTGCAGAAGAGTTGTGTCCAAGTTGAATAAAATAATGACTGAAACGTCCTAAACTTGGCAAATGATGTAAACCAACAAGTTCAAGAAGCTGAGCAAACCTCAAATGAGATAAATCCACACATCACAGTCAAATATCTGAAAACTAAAGAAAAAAGATAAATCCTGAAAACTGGGAATCAATGCCTTACTTAGAGGGGAAAAGCACTGAACCATAGTGGATTTCTTATCAGAAACCACAGAGACCAGAAGGAAGAAGCACTACGTTGTTCAAATGCTGAAGGAAGAGAATTGTCGACTCAGAATTCCGTATCAAGAGAAAATACACACACTTTGGATTATTTGTCACCAGAAGACCCGCCTTAAAATAATTGCTGAAGCACTCTGGGAAGGAAGAAAGAACAATGGAAAAAAACACAAAACAATGGTAACTATGAGGGAGCTTTAAAATATTTGTGGAAAAATTCCTTTATCTTTGAGCTCGATTTTTACATGAATTTTTTGAAGCTTTGTCGTACAGTAGACATTTTTCTCTTTATTGTATTTGGAAGTTGAGGCAAAAATAATGTAATATGGATCTAATATGGTGCTTCTCAGTGTATTTATAGGAAATGTTTAAGAGAACTACATTCTAAATGGCACAGAATGAAAAGGAAGGTAAAGTTTCTTTTTAAAAATTTTATTTTAAATTAAGTAATCATTTATTAATCATTTTATTGGGTAAAGTTTCTATACTTCATTTGAACTGATAAATTATTGATTTCAAGTATGGTGATAAGGGTTGAATATATAGTAAATTTTCAGATAGTCACTAAAAAGTTAAGTAAAAAACAAAACCAAGCAAAACCAAACCCAAATTCTAATATGCTCTACCCAAACCCACTGCCAATGAATTGAATCTGACTCATAGTTACCCTATCTAGGGTATCTAAGGCTTTACATCTTTATGGGAGCAGACTCATCTTTTTCTCTTGGAGTGGGTTTGGATTTGAACCACTGACCAGACAAGGGGTCCCTACCAAGAGCCGAAGTCATGCTGAATGGAGCTTTCCTAGTACACAGTTTTCCTGGCAGGTGAGCATGTAGCAACTTGCTCTGAGTTAGTGCACCCAAGTGGTGTTGCCTGGTTCTCTCTCATCACAGTGGATTTTTTTCATGAAAATTTTGTTAGAACCTCATTTTTTTGTGATGGCTGGTTTAAGAGAACAGTGTGCGGCTGTGAAATTTTGTTTCCTGCTCAGGGAAAAATGCTGCAGAAACTGTTGTGATGCTGAAAATACCTTACAAGGACAGCGCTACGGGAAAAACTCAAGTGTATGAGTGATTTTCTCGTTTTAAAAAAGGTAAAATGTCCATTAATGATAAAAATCATTCTCTTTTGGGGTGGACTTTTAAAATTGCTTGTGGGAAATTGTGGCACAACTCTTAATTATACATTACAATTGGGTAACTTGTATGTAATTATATCTCAGTAGATGTTTCTGAAAAACCACATAAAGCGTATTCACCATATGATCCAGCAATTTCTCTATTGGGCGTTCATTTCAAAGAAAGAAAAACTTAGATTTATACAAAAAAGTATATTATTTTTCAGAACAGCTTTGGCAAAAACCGATGACTCAAAATTTTTTTTTATAATAAATAGTTAAACAATGGCTCATTCATATTGTGGAATACTACACAACAAGAAAGCAGTAACTAACAAACCATCAAACAGGAGCAACATAAAAAACCCAAACCTTTAGAAGCACACATGCACTAGATCTCATTTATAGAACATGACGGTAAACAAAAGATTGGTTGCTAGGATTTAGGGATGACCCTGTGCTGGGAGGATTTTGTGACTGTAAATGTAGACTGACAGTATAATCTTTAATGAGAACTTTGTAACTAACTGTTTGGGGAGCAAGTGACAAGAAGGTTTTATGGGTTAATCAGTTTTCCCCACAATGTGCTAAAAGTCTAAACTTTCAAGTTTGTAACAATATTGTTAGGCCTTGCTTTAAGAAGATTTCATCCCAGGGGCTTAAGTGGAGAGCAAATGTTTTGATAATGATGAGGGCAATGAATGTACAATTGTGCAGTACACAGTTGATGTATGTATGGATTGTGATAAGAGTTGTATGAGCCCCTAATAAAACGATTAAAAAAAAAAAGATTTCGTAACAAGATTTATGTATGCTATGACTTCTAAGGGTCTATAACAAAAAGAAAATTCATTTAGTAATATGGTACTATTTTAAAAAAGGGACATATACGTCTTCTTATATTCAGGATAAATTTATTGATTTCTGTATTTTAATTTGATACTTAAACATAATGGAAATGTATTTAACATTTGAAAGTGATTGAAAATGTTTTCTCATGTGAAAAATATTTCCAGCCTCGGTATTTAGAACCTTAATAAGAATGGTTCATTAGAATGTTTAATAAACCAAATAGGAAAGAAAGTTTTATCATGGTACTGATAACCTTTATGAAAATAGACAGTCTAGTTTTGTTGTGCAGATATAGCTGATCTCAATTCACATGTGGTCCTACATAGCTGGATGATTTTGTCTTCTTTTTGAACACATTAACTTTGTTTAAAAAGAAAAGGGAGGACTGAATGTAATTTCATAATAAAGTATGACTGTATATGACATTAATAACAATTTCAAATAGTGACAGAAATCACTATTGGGTAACTTTTAAGTAGTTAATAATGAGGAAGATGTGATGAACTTGGAACAAGCTTTAGTTCTGGGAAGTAGGTGAATTATGCATTCACCTGGTAAACAGTTTTAATTGCTGCTTGGAATTTGAACATGTACATGCTTTACAATGGTTTTAAAAGTCAGCATATTTTCCCATTGTGTTGATGTTTTTATTCAGTTAGTAAAACCATCCCCCTGGTATTGGAGCTCAGACCTATTTTTCTCTCTAAGTCAGAGTACATTTTGGCACAGTGGTTTCCTAGAGGTCGGGGTGCATTCTGTTTTGCCTTTCCCAGCAGTTGGTGGGATGGCGTCTTGTTACAGTGAAAGACAATGCTACCTTTTTTGGCAGGTAGATGGGCAAAATTAAAATTGATGAGTTGGCATTTACATGATCACAGTGAGTGTGGTTTTTATATTTGAGAGTCATTGAACTGTTCTTCGGAAATAGCATGGAAAAAAGACATTCTGATTTTGGACAAGTATTTCTAGTTCTTTCATTGTCCCCTAAGATGGCAGCTTTACTTTTATAATGGGAATAATGATACTTGCCACCTCAAAATTGTTTTACTGGAAAATTGAGTTAAATGTACTTGGTGCCTGACACATACGCTTTGAGTGTATTTTCAGAATTGTCCTTTCTTTTTCTTATACCGGCTTTTTTGTACTTGCCATTGATAAGTAATTTGTAATGTTTTTTTCCTATCCAGTCCTACAATTTGAATGTTAGGTGAATGTTATGAGAGTTTAAATATTGATATCGTCACTGATAACTCATTCACTGCCGTCGAAGTTAATGCTAATATCAAAAATCATGGAAGTTAACAAAGTTCATTTAAATTTGTGAGGTACTCATATATATAATAATCTAAATTATGGATGAATATACAAGGGGGTTTGAAAAAGGTCCCCTTTTTCATGAAAAAGTTCTATTTTAATTCCAGTTTTTTACAAACTTTAAAAAACTCTTTTGTATTTGGTGGTAGCTTTTTCCCCCCACCTCTGATTACAATAACAATACAACTTCATTGAAAAATATTTTTAAAAATATAGAAAAATACAAAAATATCTCTACTTTCATTAGTAACATATGATAGTTGGTATCCACATTTCTAAAATTCTTTGTGTATATATGTTTGCAGTATATGCATACATGCACTTTATGGGTACTTACAAAAAATTTAAAAACAGAGAGCATTCATTATACTATGCATATTATGAAGGGGCTTCAAAACGTGGTTGGAAACTATTTTTCCATTCCCTTTTTCCATGGATATTTTGAAGCCTGTTTGTGTTTTATAATTTGTTTCTAATTTTTTTCATCCAAAATTTTTCTCAAAATGTGCTTTGTCTAAAATGGCTGTATGCTATTATAATGATTTGCTTTGTATTTAGATTCTTTCTAGATTCTTGACATTGTAATAATAGAATAATAGAATGATAGATATTCTTGTTCATACTTTTTGCCTGTAGTTACATATTGGATGTAGTTAATTAAAATGACTTCCTTCTTATTTCTAGTTTCTTCTTTTATCTCGATAGTTTCTCTATTGCTAGAGCAGTCTAAGAGCTGATTAGAATTCACTGATTGGCCTTCCATATTGGTGCAAAAGCAATCTTTTTAAAACTCAAATTTGATGATGTCATTCTCTTTGACAAGGTTTATTGGCATTATTAGTATTAGAATAAAATCCAATGTTATGTTTTGTACCATAATGACTACAATTCTTCCTGCCACTTCTTTATTTGTACTTTATACTCTGTTGATAATGATTATCATGAATTTTACCAAATAAGCCACAATTTCTCACCCCAATTCACGCTCTTTCTTAAGATTTTATTGCCTAGATTACTCTTTGAAGGTCTGCCTATCAAGCTTTCATCTTCAGGTGTCAGTTCAAGTGTTTTCCCCTCTGATACCGTCCTGAATCTTCACAGGCAGGTTAACTAATCTTGTGTTTCATTACCTCTATTATGTACTTGTCATCATGTTTAGTGCTTGTTTTTTCAGAGAATAACATTTAGAGGAAACGACTGTGTTGCTTTTAGGGTGACTCACCATCCTAGTTTTCCTAGATTCCCACAACATGGGATTTTCAGTAGAAGAACCAGGATGTTTTGAGCAGATTCTGACACATAACGACCTTTCAGAACAGAGTAAACCGGCCTGAGGATTTCTTAGACTGTGATCTTCGTGGCTGGGGGTTTTCCCCACCAGAGCTGCTGGTGTCTGCTGATCACTGAGCTTCCAGGTATCGGCCAAGCACGGAACCGGTGTGCAGTGGGGTTACTTACAATCAGGAAAGGACCGGGCAGACCAGGATAAATTGTACCCCTCCCCTTCTTGTCTTTGCTTTCTTGGAGCTTAGCCAGGACTTGAGTCTATAGCTATTAAGTAAATTTGTTGTGTTTCAATACCAAATAAGTAAACCATTAAAACGACTAAGATTGATTTCAAGTTTCAAATGGCCTAATGAGAACATGCATGTGTCTCTTTCCTTTCTCATTTTTTCTCTTTTCCTTCTTGATACATCATTAAAATAGTATCAAGGGGATAAAATATGAGTAGTTTATAAATAATTGCAATGAAGATGGGTGAAGGAAATTTTAATACTTGTGGAAGGTGGAAGCGGGAGCAGCCACCACGATGAAGCAGACCAGGGGCATTCACTGTCTCAAAAATGCACAGGGTGATAAAGTTCAATGAGCCAGTCTCCCCGCAGAATCCATGAAAGGTCTGCTGTGTGGGCACTAGTGTATGTATGAGTTTAGGAAGGTTCCTGAACCAAAATCAAACAGTGGGGGTGGGGGGTGCAGGGAACTCTGTTGGATAGAAATTCAGTGAATTGACTCTGGAGAACGTCTTTGACTTTCTGGAATATGCTCTTAAATTCTGGTGTTTACAGGTTTTCCTGCTTGCATGGCACATTTCCTGCTTTCTTGCTCAAAGCCAATTTCCATTCAACAGGTCCTGTCAATAGAGCCTTACCCAGAGTAAACAGGCCCTACACAGCTTTTGGTTGTCGCAGCAATGAACGTGGACAGATAGGCAAAGCTAACCAGATAGTTTAGGAAAATCTACGTGAAAAAGAGGAACCAAAATAAACAGGAAAAGTCATGCTGGAGGAAAAAGATAATTTTAGGAGCAAAAGAAACGTTGAAAAATTAATCATTATCGACCTAATGCCGGGGGCTTAAGTGGAGAGCAAATGTTTTGAGAATGACGAGGGCAATGAATGTACAAATGTGCTTTACACAATTGATGTATGTATGGATTG
>NW_022103928.1:34115622-34117195 GCF_000313985.2 Echinops telfairi | reverse complement strand
ACACACACACATATTTTAAAGATAATTTAAAAATTACAGCTCTCATAACAATCCATACATCAGTTTTATCAAACATATTTGTACTTATATTGTCATCATTATTTTCTAAACATTTGCATTCTATTTGAGCCCTTGGTATCAGCTCCTCTTTTTACCCTCCTCCCTAATGTAGATATTGGAAGGATAGATAATATTCAAATGGATCAATTAACAGTTTGTAGATTTGGATAATAACTTCTAAAACTATCCGCAAACGCTTACCACCAATCGACGTGGCTGTTGAGCACTTGAAGAGTCGGAGGTCCGAATTGAGGTGTGCTGTTAGTGTGCGATCAAATACACACTGGCTTCTGATACTGAATATAAAAACAATATAAACTATTTCATGGATTTTTTGTGTTGGTTTTAGGTTAAAATGATAATGTTTTGGATGTATTGTTGTCATTAAAATTAATTTTGCCTGTTTTCACTTTTTTATGTGGGTACTAAATTTAAATTAAATATGTGACTTGCATTGCATTTCTCTTGGACTGCACTGCTCTAGGATCTAGTCTGGAACACACCGCTAAAATGTATTACCCTTTGGCAGTAGGCTGAGCATGGAAAAAGGTTGTGGGATAGGTTTTTTTTCTTAATTTTAAACCTTTCTTTAAGCTGTTTGATTTTTAAAATATGTCCATGGAAGTTGGTAAAAGGTCCTTCATTAACAAAGGCTATGATCTCTATTTTAAAACGATTTTATTATATTCTAAGTTATATAGTTAATATTAAGAAAGTTTGTAATTAAAAAATAACTGTCCAGTGTTTTTCCTTTATGTCAAGTTGCTATAACAGAAATAAAATATTTGTTTCTTCCTGCTTCTGTTTAGCTTATTGCAGGAGTGACAAGAACATTATCTTCTAGAAGTAATGCCCACAGACAGCGGAAGTTGTTCAACTGCGCGCCAAGCAAAACAAAAACGCAAATCCCACAGCCTTTCCATAAGAAGAACTAACAGCTCGGAACAGGAGAGGACGGGACTACCAAGAGAGATGTTAGAAGGGCAAGTACGTGTCTGTCCGTGCTTTACTGGCAAAGGTGCTAATCATATTCGGAATGTTACAAAAACAGCCAAATATAGACAGCCTTCCGAAGTTAAAAACAAAACAAACACAGGTTTGGACTTCAAAAATATTTCCCAACCAGCAATAGAAGAAGAAATCTCTCAAATCATTACAATTAATGTTAAATGCAACAACACACAGAGAGTGAGGATTAGATTTTAGATTAATTTATAATACTTGACAAAAAAAGAATGTAAAGAGACAGCTTGGATTAGTTTTTATTCTTTGTGCAGGCTAATTGACAATATAATGTTGGGGTTTTTGCTTGATAATCTTAAGAAAAAAAATCTTTTTTTTTTGCCTTCAATCCTGGAACTATTTATTTGATTTTTTTTTCTTTCTTTTTAAAAAAAATCATTTTATTAGGGACTCATACAACTCTTATTACAATCCATACACACATCAATTGTGTAAAGCGCATTTGTACATTCATTGCCCTCATCATTCTCAAAACATTTTCTCTCCACTT
>NW_022103928.1:34076861-34113421 GCF_000313985.2 Echinops telfairi | reverse complement strand
TGAAATCCTGGTGGGGACTGAGCATGATAGTGGGACAGGAGGAGAATCAAGGGAAATAGAGGAAAGAGCTGGGAGGAAAAGGGCATTTATAGAGGTCTAGATAAAGACATGAACATATGCAAGAAAAAAATCTTAAGATCGTTAGACATACTTTTAATCTCTTGTTTTCTGAAGAGTTTTGGAAATCAAATCTCATGGTAACTATACTTGGCTCTGTCCCTGTCTCTACTGAAGTGAGTGTGCCATCTGACGTTTTTTATTACATTGTATATCTGTCCAATAATTTGATGCCTCCTTTAGTTTAAAAGTGAACATATTTTATTGGTGAAGATGTTTTACTTATACATGTTCTAGTTAATTCCTTTATAGATGAAGGGAACGTCTAAGTATTTCTAAAGATAATCTTGTGTAGCCTTGGCAAAAATTTGCTGTATTAAATTTTAACTGCATCAAGCACAAAGAAGCTTCAAAAAGTTCACGGAAAAATGGATTAAAAGATAATGGAATTTTTCCATGGGCTTTTGTAGGCCTCCTCGTATTTGCAACACATATAAATACATATGTAGAAAGAGCCTATGCCAAACCTATATATACTTACTTTTATAGTCTCATTTGCTTTTCCACCTCTGAGTGTCTTTCTGCGTATCCACTTTGTAGATTATTGTTTTCATTGTTATTTCAGGATTGTGTATACGCTAGTTTTTACCTTTAACTTTTGTATCCTCCTCCCAATGTTTTCTCTGCCCTGATCATTTTGTGCTGACCTCCCTTAATGTGCGTGGCCTCAACCTGAAGTGAGCCCATCTCTACCTTTTTGTCAGGGATTTTCCCGACCTTCCCTTCCCAACCCTGTAACCTTAAAAGAATGTTACTTTCTGTGTGTAAATCTCTTCTGGACTGGTCTCATATAATATTTGGGGGATTAAGAAATTGTGGAAAATGTAATTAAAAGGTAATGGAATTTGACCACCAACATCTTGAAGTCCTCTTCTTTTTAAAAAAAATCATTTTATTGGGGGCTCTTATAGTTCTTATCAGAATGCATCCATCCATCCATTGTGTCAAGCACATTTATACATATATTGCCATCCTCATTTTCAAAACATTTTCTTTCTACTTGAGCCTTTGGTATCAGCTCATTTCCCTCTCTTGCTGTCCTCCCTCCCTCATGAACCTTTGATAATTTATAATTTTTTTTCATGTCTTACACTGACGGCTGTCTCCCTTCACCACTTTTCTGTTGTTCGTCCCCCTGAAGTCCTCTTCTTTTTTTCCCCCCCCTCTTCTTATAGCTGCCTTTTGGCGATTGACTGCTGCCTCTCAACATGCTGTTTCACCATTTTAAAATTTCTTGTATTTTAAGCGGGGTGTTATTCCCTCTCATATCTTTGAATTTTTCTCGTGTTTTTCCTGTTTTTGATTGTAATTTTATACCATTGTGATCTGGGAAGATGCTTCGCAGTATTTCAGTATTTTTAAATTAATGGAGGCTTACTTTGTGCCCTGGTCTATTCTGGAGAATGTTCTAGGTATGCTTGGGAATAATGTAGATTGTGTTATTGTTTGATCTTGTGTTCTCTGTAGGTCTGTGTAGTCTAATTGGTTGATTGTGTTCTATAGATCTTCTGAGTCTTGGTTGAGTTTCTTTCTAGTTGTTCTGTCTTTCATTGACAGTGGTGTATTAAAATCTTCTATTATTATTATCCATCTTTTCACTTCTATTACAGTTTTATGTATGAGTTTTGGAGTTCTTTCATTGGGAATTTTTGTTATGGTTATGTCCTCTTGTTAGATTGACCCTTTAATCATTGTGTAATATCTTTCCTTATCTCTTTTCCCTTCAAAACTTATTTTATCAGATATTGGTATGACACCCCTGCCCGTTTTTTGTTTGCTGTATGCTTAATATGTTTTTCTATCCTTTGATTTTTTTAGTATGTTTTTATGTTTGTGTCTAACATGTGTCTTTTATAGAAGGCATATTGATGAATTCTGTTATTTTTTACAATTTTATTAGCACTTCATCCACGTGTCATAGAATTCTATAATTCAAGCATATCAAGAAGAGTGGTACAATTATCACCATGTTCAATTCTAGAACATATTTTTCTGCCTTGTACTCACTGTTATTAATTTACTTTTTTTTCGAATTGTGGCAAAAATGTACACAACAAAACATTCTCCAATTTCACAACTTCTTCATGTGTAATTCAGTGCCATGGATTATACTCTTCATGTTGTATAATTATTACTGATATCCTTTCCCGAATTATTCCACCATAGTTAACAGAAACCTAATGCCCCTCAAACAACAACCATTGGTCAATTTTCTTTTAGTAGTTTTCTTGTTATAATGTTCACATATCATACACTTCCATGGTTAAATTGCTTGTAAAAAGAGTTGTGTATACATCCTCACAGTTGCTTCTAGCTCCAACCCTCCAGTTCTGTTTTCTTATATAGTCTACTCTTCTCTGTCTCTTGACTGGTATGTTTAATCCATTTATATGCAGTGTAATCGTTGAAAGCTACAAATTTCTCACCCTCATCTTGCTGTTTTGTTTTAGGAGTATTGGTGATTTTTTTATTCCGTGTGATTTTATTCCGTATTGTTTTCTTGAGTTTTTCAAGAGTTTTGTCGGATGTTTTTCTTGTTTTTGTCTATGATTACCTTGGTGTTGTCTCTTTTTACTCTCATCTTTCTTAATATGTTGAAGGACCCTAAATATAATAAAAACTTTTAAATATCGAGTAGTCTCGATATTATTTCATCCTCTGGAAGGTTTTATTTTCCTATGTTTTGGTTACTTGGTGGCTCTGCTTTGCTCTTATTATTTGCTTGTGATTTGAAGTTGGGTGTTATCTTTCAGACATTGTGGTGTTATTGTATTAATCTGTTGTTTATATTTTGCTTCATTCTTTAAAAAAAATTATACCCGGAGAAGACAATGGTGTGCTACTCCAGTCACTGGTTTGGTAGCACTGGGGTGCTCACCTCCTGTCTCAAGCTCAAGTTGACAGGCGGTGAGAGTTGGAGTTTGAACAGAAGTCTCTGATGTGGGCAAGGTGACAAGTGTGGGAGATATGGCCGAGTAGTGTGGCTCTGCCTGATGGGGAAAAAAGTGGAAGGGGAGAGGAATGAATGGAAAGTGAGAGAGGAGAAGAAAGAAATTGAAAGGCAAAAAGCAAACAAGTATATAGCAAGAGTGTCACATGGCTCTGGCCGAAGCGTGGCACCTGCTCTGCAGGTAATGTGCTGCGTGGAACCGCGGGCGAGGGGCAGGGATTTGGACTGGCCACCAGAAGCATTGGTGCAGGGCTGTGGTTACTGGGAGGTTGTGCAGCATAAATGGGGAGGAAAACCTCTGATTGGAGACCACTTGTTTGGGTGTAGGTGTAGTTGATGGATCTAGTTATACGGTTCCTAACTCAGTCAGAATACTGCTGGCCACAATTCAAAATGGCTGTGCTGCCCGGGGCCACTTGATTCTAGCTTTTATGTGTCTTTGTGTGGTGGTTTTGCTCGATTGCTCCTTCTAGTTAATATTTGATTTTTTAAAAATCCTTTCCTTCGAACTTCGAGGTTCCAGTATTTCTACCCACATCTGTTTCATTTGCTTTCTTCAGTTTCTGTTGTAGAGAATCTGGGTTGTATATCTGCTAGTCAACTATCTTTGATTGACCTTGTGCATTCTAATTTAATGTTGAAAACAAAATGATAGATTGAAGGAGATACCAAAATATCTTCGATATTCTATGGAAAGTAGCCTGTGCCATAGAACTTCTGTGATGATGGAAATGTTTTGTTTATGTGTTTTCTGGTCCTGTAATCCCTAGCTAGATACAATTTATGAACAAATGAAATGTGCCTAGTGTGATTGAGGAATTTAAATTGAAATGTTCTTGTGTTTTAATGAATTTACATTTAAATTTAAACAAACAGTTGTGGGTAGTGGCTGCCATACTAGACAGTGTAGATAAACGGTCTAAATTAAGTTTTTAAATGTTTAGGTTTATTTACATTCCCAATAGTGAAAGCTCCGCCACTTCCTTTTATACCAGATTCTAAAGGCAATTCTCCTATACATTTAATAAGTTCTTATTTTCTTGGCTTTCTTGAGTGGCAGTCCATATTGTGATGTAAAACAAGTAGCTGTGAGTCATAGTAACCTTTTATGAAGATAATTCAAAATTCCCTCAACCTAACACTACCCAAGTACTGTCTTCTGGCATTCATCTTTGTGTGGACGGCATTTCTTAGTCCTTATTTGCTCATTTTCCTGATAAACTCATAGTCCTTTGCTAATAGTCCTTAGAAACTCATTTTCATTTGGGTCAATCAGCATGTTCCTAAGATTGGCTAGTGTGAACTTCAACAGCAAGAGGGAGAAGATAGTCATACATGTGTTTTGTTCAAGCTCTTGAATGGTAGGTTTAAGTGGAAGAATTTAAGCATTAAGAGTTGTCGCCTGCGGACAGATGTGAATGGAATGGTAGAAGTAATAACGCTCTAGCTGAATTACATCGGAATGTCTTTTCAATGGTTGTGGAGCCATATTTTTAAAAAGACTGATGATTATGTGGATGAGTTGTTCTGGTAGGTTTAGATTTTATGTCTTGGATTCATCAATATGGTGTGTTTTAGAAAGCAGTGACTAACAGTGCTGAGAAGGCTGCTGTTGCAAAGGATTGTAGAATCTATGCAGGTGCCGAGCCTTGAAAAAATATTTCCTGTATTTATAGACTGTAGTTTTTCAAATATATGTGTGAGGTGATATAGTTCTATTCAAAAACCTTACTTGAATTTTCAGCAACTTTTCTACTATATCTTTTCCCAAGTGGTACTAAAATTTCAATATCTATAATTTCAGGCCTTGTGAAATTTAATGACCTCAAAAAGTAATACTATTAAAAAAGGTTGAAAGGCAGTTTTGTAAGTTCTTCTATTTAGCTCAACGCGCCCTCTAGTGGAAAAGTTCTCATATCACTTTATGTTTGCTTTCTCATCTTTCCTTTATAAAGTGAGATTAATGTTGACATCTTAGCTTTGTTTTCCACAGTGATTACTTTTAAGATTGAGATATCTTTAATATCCAAGTAAATATGACATTTTAGGTGATAATAGGATTCTAAAACATTATGGGTGAGGTAGTTAGTTTATTGTGCCAACCTGGTTGATAAACACATGTGGGGTTAATTGAAGGGCGGAGGGATAAACGGCTCAGTAAGCCTCGTTTTTCGAGTTCTCGGGTCTCTTGCTTTCTGATGGTTGGACCAGGGTGCAGCTGCCTTAGCCAGTTCCCGCTTTAGCTGGCAAGGCTCACGTCATGCAAGACATCCCTGAGGAGAAGCCACATGGACCTACCCCGATGCAGCCCTGGGTGCTGGAGCAGCCGTGTGGAGACCCCTGCCAGCACTGAGATGTTTATACATTCACTGACTCAGCTTTCCTCCTGCAGGCGGCATCATTGCTTCTGTTTTGTGAGCTGGAGGACTTTGTGGATGTTGGACGTATAGGTTAATGTTGGACTTGTGGGCTTGGGCAGCACTGGGTTGGGATGTTTTCTTGATGTACACTTAACCTTTATATAAATCTCTCTTATACATGAGTTTCTGTGGATTTGTTCCTCTAAAGTACCCAGACTGACACAATGGGTGTAGGTGAGTAGGAGTTAGTTAAGTGTAAAAGTAGATGAAGTGACCCTTAAGCCAAGAATAAAAGGATAGGGAGTATCAACCAGATGTGAGGATGAGGGGAAATGTTCCCTGAGAGGGAACAGAATGCAGGACAGGACAAAAAAGACTACAAAGTAGGATTAAAACAAATGAAAACCCAACGGCACTGAGTCTGTTCTGACTCAGAGCAACCCCGTAGGACATAGTAGGACTGCTCCCTAATGCTTATGAAGCTACAAATCTTTTTGGGAAGAGATAGCCTCATCGTTTTTTCCTGGTCTGCTGCTGGTGAATTCAAACTGCTGACCTTGAGGTTAGCAGCCCAGTGTGTAACCATTATGCCACCAGGGGTCCTTACAAACTATGATTGAAAAAACTTCACTGCCATTGAGTTGATTCTGACAGAGTAGTGCTGCCCCTGTGGTTTCTTTCTTTTTTTTTTTTTTTTGCCCCTGGGGTTTCTAAGACTAAATCTTTGTGGGAGTAAAAAGCCTCATCTTTCTTCCAAGGAGTGGCTAGTGGTTTCAGAACTGCTGGCCTTGAAATTAGCAGCCCAGCATGCATAATCCCCTACACCACCAAGACTTCTACAAAGCTGGACAGAGTATGTTAAAAAGGGTTTTGATTCTTTTTTCAAAGCCCTATGTCTTAATATTGTTAGAATTTCCTTCCATAATAGTTTAGCTTAATTTTCTTTTCTTCATCTCTTCTTTGTTTCTACATTAGTATTTTGGAAGGAAGTTGGGAGAGGCTGTACTACTACCAGATTCATTTTTTCAAAATAGTGGAGATATAGTGTTAGTTGTAGTTATGTTGATTCTGACCAATGGCAATCTAATATGTATGGATATTTTATGGCCTGTAAGCTTAAGGATTCTGTAATTGTATCCAAACTCATTTTGCTGAAATTTTTATATCATTAGGGATACTTTTTCTCAAAAACTTTTGACTTTATATGAAGTTAATCTGAGAATGAATTTATAATAAACATCGTATATAACTTGAAACTAACAAAACATAAGAACATTTGTGCTGTATATAAGTTTGAAATGTCATAGAAAATTGCAGTCACAGTAGGTAAGTGGTAAAACATTATTTTAGAGATATTTGTTGAGAACTTTGAAAATTATTCTAAATGCTGTTGAGAAGCAAAATAATATTGAAATTAGAGTAGAAGATAAACTATAATTCCTATTTATTAGCAATGTCCATGTAAAGTAAATGTTTTGTGAACATATTTGGTGCTGCTAACTCATTTGGCCATACTTAAAATTCATTTGAGATGTTGCTTCTTCTGATGAACTTCCCTTGACTTTTTAGATACAGACCGGGGGTTAGAGGTATGAGAAAGCATGTTCAGGCATGCAGACATGAAGAATGTGGCACCACTGGGGAATTTAAATGTTCATGTGCTCATTTTAACTGATAGAGATTTCAATCTTGTAGCTGAGATGGTTGTTGTTTTTTATCGGCACAACTCAGTCTTGCAGGCAGTAAGTAGTGTTAAAGGCAATATTCAGTTTACTTTTGTTTGATGTGCTAAGCATGAGAACTTTATAAAGACATAGTATTAGTGCATAGCATATTAAATACATTTATAACAGCAGGTTACAGGATTAAAAACTTCATAATATTTTATGAAAATTACCATCTTTATAACTGAATAAGGTAGACGTTGTTTCCTTCTTTCTAAGAGGAACATTTGTTATTTTGAAGAAGCATTTATTCTTAAATCTCATATTGTACTGAAAAATCCCTCAAACTCACTATCATCAAGTTTATTTTGACTCATAGCAACTCTGTAGGACAGGGTAGAACTGCCCCTGTGGATTTCTGAGACTGTAACTCTTTATGGGGCCACTAAACCTCTTCTTTCTACCAAATAGCAGCTGGTGGTTTCCCCTTGCTGACCTTGAGGTTAGCAATCTGACTGTTAACCCACATGTTGTACTAGGGAAGCAATTTATAAATATGGTTAGTGTTTTTCTCTGTAGAAAACTTGAAACTTTAAATTCCTTAAAAATTTTATATGTAACAATTAAGACACATAATGACATATGGATTTAGGGTAAATTGTAATTTACTTGTGAAGAAAATATATAGCTGGGCTCTTAAGTTATTTGCTCACTGTAAACATCGTCTTCCTTCTCTGTAGGATTCTAAGCTGCCTTCCTCAGTTCGTAGTACGCTGTTGGAACTGTTTGGTCAAATAGAAAGAGAATTTGAGAATCTCTATATTGAAAACTTAGAATGTAAGTATCTCATCTGAATTTGCTTTCATAATTTTTCACTTATTTATTGAAACCTATGAGAGTGAAATTTGTGGGTAGATGTGCAGCTATTGTGTTAGTGTTCTGCTCTGCTGTTATAAGGCTAGAGGCTTGAAAGAACATTCCACCCCAAAAAGCTCTGCTATCCGATTGGGTGACAGCAGAGTACAGAGGCAATGACATGCGCTTTAAAGCATGGTCGATTTGTGGGCAGGTCAGGGCTCAGATTCATTCATTCCTTTAGCTTTGTGCCCTTGGACTGGTTATTTATCCCCACTGAGTGTTTCCTTATTTCTGTAATATGGATAGCAACATTGAATTTGCAGATTTGTAACATTGACCCGAAACACACAAAGTAATCAGTAGCATTAGCTTCATGTCCCTTCCCATCCCAGTCTCTTTGCTCATTCAACTCTTTATCCCCAATGGCCTTCTTTTTTATCCTTCTCTCTTGTGTTCTCCTGTAATACCTAATATTTTTGATAACTTCACTTGAATTCTAAATCTTGGTTTATAGAATCCTCACTTGTTGCTTATGTGAGCCATATCCTAAAGTTGTTGTTAGGTGCCATTGAGCCTGTTCCAACCCAAAGCATCCCCTATGCACAGTGGAATGAATGATTGCATGGTCTTGTGCCATCCTCACACTCACTGCGTCCAGTATATCAAGGGCCTCTTTAGCTACATCTTATTTATATGTTTCCCCCCACTCCCAATTGCAGTATCCTCAGCTAGACTGTAAATATATGATTGAATTTCAGACAGTATCTGAGTTATATTTTTAAATGCAAATACTAAAATATAAAGGAAACAGATTGTATTGAAGTTCAGGGCCACCCCCTGTACCCCCCTGCACTCCCAGCTTGGAAACTTTGAGAACGTAATATCTAACAGAATATAGAAAGAGCTTTTCTTTTTGGAATATTACCATACTCATTCTTTCTTTGGTTTTCATATTTTAGTAATAAATTCTATTTCATTCCTAATTTTTCAGATTAGAATATAACCCCAAGTTGTGTTTGTCTTTTTTATACTTGCTAGGGATTTTGTTTTTTGAGAATCATGATCTTATTTAGTAGATATGATTCATGTTTTTATTTAGACAACACTAAGATATAACATTGTATATGCTCAAGTCTTAGAAGTAGTGAATATATTAAAGCATAGAATATATATTTTGTAATTAACTTAGAAAAAAAAAACCCTTTTTTTATCCTTAGTACGTAGAGAAATCGATACCCTTAATGAACGGTTAGCCGCTGAAGGACAAGCAATTGATGGGGCAGAACTGAGTAAGGGCCAACTCAAAACAAAAGGTAAGGCTGAGTGCTCATAAAAGGGTTAGCTCATAAATGATGTCCTGAGGACATTTGGAAGTGAATTTGCTCTTTGTAATCAGGTGTGGGCCTAGAAGAGTACGAAGCCATTGTCTGTTTGTCACCTTGGGCAAACGAACTTTTCTGGGTTTCACATTTTTCCCCAGTGTGAATGAGAGGTTGGATTTGCTATCTCAGGCTTGTTCCAACTTTGAAATACTGTGATTCTTTAATTGTATGATTGTGTTTGATTGTCAACTCTTTGTCTCTACAGCCAGTCATAGTACCAGTCAGCTTTCTCAGAAATTGAAGACTACTTACAAAGCTTCCACTAGCAAGGTATGCAAGACACTAACCCTTGGTTCCACGTCAGTATTTACTCTTGAACCAATCATGTGGTATTTAAGATGTGTAGATGTGTACTTTAAGTTGCATATTTTTCAATTAGAAATGTGTAACAGAAAAAGGTAAAATATCTTGCTTTTAGTAAAAATTTATTTTAAAAAGGAATTGCATAGATATGTTAAATAAACACATTATATAGACACTAAACACTAACCTGCCCTAATGTTTATCAAAACCAATACATTATACATTAGTAAATAATATCTTTAGAGAAAAAAAGTCTTTTCTGTTGTTAATTTGCTTGACATAAAGGCTCTGCATTTGGAAAAGCAAATGAATGTGTATAAAGCAAGGGAAATATATTCTGCGTTGTAGCTACATTTCAGCTCCCTATGTCTCTCGATTTCTCAGTATGATTACGAAATGAAGACCTGTCTCTGAGGCAAACAGGGTCATTCTTGGTATTTTGCTTTCTCTTAAAATGCTTTGTTTTTGTGTTCTTAAAGTAGCAAGGCTTTAAGTGTATATGTGATGGAGTGTGATTGGGAAATAATATTTTGAGATGATCCTTATATACACCTCTGGAGGATTTAGTAGTCACAAAAGATTACCACTTAACTTTTTGGATGAATGTACATTGTTTTTGTTAAATGTGAAAGAGAAGGTTGATAATTGCATTGAAATCAGCTGTGATGTATAAATTGCTCTTGCTAACATCCTTCCTACCCCAATTTGTTACCTTGAAATTAAAGTTATTTAGGATGACATCTACAGTGAGAGTAACTGTGATTAGTAGGACAAATACAGTCTTTGCCTGTTTCTGTTTATTTGACAGTCTGTGATAATAATTTCCTTTTCTTTTTTACTGTGAATGTTGCTGGTATTTTCTACTATTTACTTTTTTGGATAAGCTCTAAAATTGAAGTTGCAAATTACTGTGATTTTTTTTCTTTGTCTTGTAATATTATAATTTAATTTACACTTACTAGTTTAAGAAATTTCAATAAATTAACATGAGAAATTTTTTCAAAATTAAGTATGATTATATTTTTTCCTCACTTAACTCCTCCTTCCCCGCTGATACATTGCTTACTTTGGGAGTTGCAGTTCTATGTATACCATGTATGGTCCTAAAATTCTAGATTTTAAACTTCATTGGTTATTTCTAAAGTAGAAGAGGATTCATGACTTTCCCTCCCTCAGAGCCATGAGAGGCAAGTGGCATGTGTGGTGAGATAGTGGGGAATCAAGGGTACATTCAGTGAACCTACAAGATGTCTTCCTCCTTGGGTGGCTAATGACATATTCCCTAATGCCTTATTGGGAGGGAGATTAGACAATCTAACATGCAAATCACTTCAAATAATTTTGTGAAAATATTCACAAAGTAATATTTTAATAAACATTCCATGTCTTTCATGGTGAGAAAAGTCCCTTGAGTAAAAAATATCTTAGCGTGTATTTTGATTAAAGTGACAGATGAGGATGACAGGAGTAAGCCCCATTTGCTGCTTCCTTCAGCTACTTTTCTGCCATGAATGGTTTTCCTACATCTTTCAGTCTGTGCTTGGGCCTCTGTGTAATCTTGACTAAGTACTGTTTCTAAGAGCAAATGATTTAGGTTGACAGGTGATCAGAGTATATAGATATTTTACAAACAACCTATTAGGTGAATTGGTATAACATCCATAAACAGCACATTTTTTTTTCTTTTGGCCTCTGAATGCAATCAAAGAATGTGATTGAAGAGAATTCTCATAGCAATTGAAAGACCTTTTTCTGTTCTTATGTTATAAATCGACTAGGTAAGCAATTTGACTTAAGTAGTGTATTTCATATAATAATAATAATAATATATTACGAATATATTAAGCAATTTGACTTAAGTAGTGTATTTCATATAATAATAATAATATATTAGGAATGGTGAGATACTTGGAAAATGAAGTTTGCCATAACTTAGTTACGGCGAAGAGTTCTGCGTCTTCTTGCAGATGTCATACTCTTAGTATCTCCATGGCACTTTATGCCAGCACAAGCACCTTTTTCACCTGTCAAGGTGTAATTTGAAGGATTGAATCCTAAGATATTGAAAAAGAAACCAAAAAGATAATAATGGGTTTGAATAAGTCCTTTTAGATTTAAACTAGGTCAGATGGAACCTCTTTCTATTACACCCATCATCCTGTCTCAGTCACTCAGTGTGTCAGCAGGATAATTTGATGCACATACCCGGATTGATGTAACAGTGGCTTATACTTTAATTTGCTTATACTAAGAGAGCATTGATAACTTTCCGCTGCTTTCCTTAATCAGTGTTTAAGCTATATAGTAACCACCGGTTTTTCTTATTTCCACTTGATTTTACAGTTCCATTATTTTGAATAACCTACATTATTCTGATTTACTCAAAAGCTAGGAAGTCATTGTTGTATCTGAGAACAATTTTAAAGAAAAACTCTGGAGACATTTTTTGTTTAGAGTCTTTCTCACTTGTTTTTTTCTTGTAAGAGAAAATCAGAATTGGCTGTTGTGTATACCATGCTACAAGACAATACCTTTACTGTTGTACGCATCACATCACGTGTATTGTTTTCATGTCTGTCTGCTGTTAGACTGTAAGCTTCTTAAAGGCAAGGAATCCTCGTTTTCTTCTTTGTGTCTCCTGCTTCTAGTACCGTGTGCTTGGCACCCAACAAGTCTTCAATAAATGACTTTGAACCAACCTTTTCATTTGTTAGCAGTGTCGTCTTTTTGATTCCTTTCTCAGGGATTTTCTCCCTCTTGATAATAATGTGGTTGTTGTAAACGATCAAATTAAAAAAAGAGAGAGAAAGTCCCCTAGTAGTATAAATAATTTTTGTTAGTAGTTTGGGGGTGCATCTTCCTTAATTTTTTCTTTTTGAACTGGCTAGCTAGCTAATTAGCTAACCCCAGAGGTTGGAGCTTTTGTTTATTTGAATTTGTGGAAGAATAACTGAAAACACCAAAATAAATTTTTATTCAGAATTAACAATGCTCTGAATAACATCAAAGGGGATCGAGGGGAGGCCTCTGAAATTTTCCTAAGGACTTTTAAGGCATTGTGTGTGATATCTGCAGAATGAATCTACCACATTTCCATTCTGCTTACACTTGGCTTGTGTCCATTGAATGTTTTAAATACTCTTATCATGACTTACACGCTTTTCTCCAAGACCCCCTCCCCCCCCCTTTTAAAAATCTTCATAGAATCACTTCAGTGTATTGCTTAAAAATATACCTTCATTTTACTATTTTGCTAGATTGTTTCCAGCTTTAAGACTACAACATCCAGGGCCATCTGCCAGCTTGTGAAGGAGTATATTGGTCACAGGGACGGAATCTGGGATGTGAGTGTTGCCAGGACACAGCCAGTGGTGCTGGGAACTGCATCTGCTGGTAAATTTTGAAAAGACTCTTAAGATAGAGAAAAACTAATTACGCTAGCTTATTGGGAAACAGTTGCTCAGAAACTGGTTACAACTTCAGACTTTTCAGTTGTCAGTAATAGAATGAGCCCTGTAGCAATAGTTGGATTGAATTAGTTACTTAAACAAGTTAGATTTTTTTGAGTAATCAGCAGTGCTTATTACTTAAGACCGTGAAGGTTACCTTACTTACTACAGCTGAGTGTGATATTAAATATCACAGTAACCTTAAATATCCAAGTACCGAAATAGTTGTTCTGCCTGGATTTAATTTGTTTCAAAGAATTGGTATTTTAACATGGACAATATGAGATGGAATATTTATTAAATGAATTAGATTTTTTTCCCCCTGATTGACTTTCTTGATATTCATATCTCCCGCTCTTGGGAGGTCAACATATTGATGCCGAACTTAGTGTGGACACCAGTGCTGCGGAGCATATTACAGCCCAGAACTCCTGACTTCAGCTGTAGCCCACCGAGTAGCTGGGACTTCTGCTGGCGCATGCCTGGCAGAAGAGTATTTTTTGATAGGAGTATTTCAAATGACTTTTTCCCCCCAGGAGATCTGGTGGTGTAGTGTTTTATGCATTTAGCTACTAACTGCAAGGCCAGTGGTTCGAACCCACCAGCTGCTTTGTGGGAGAAAGATGAGGCAGTCTATTCCTGTACAGACTTGGGAACTTAAAGGGGCAGTTCTACTCTGTCGTTGGTGTAGGGTCACTGTGAGCCACAGTTGTTTCGATGGCAGTGAGTTTGGTTTTTTTGAGTGAAGCACAACTGTAGGAAAACATGTCATCTGAGGAGTTTAGCCAGAAAGGAAGACTGGACTCTGCTAGAGGGTTTACCTCTAGGTCCTAGAAAAAAGCGGTGGTAGAGACCCTTTTCTTATTAAAGATACTTTATCCCAGTTACCTAAGGTGCCACAAATTGATACCCCTTCAGGTAAAAATTGCTAACGTTAAAAATGGTGATTGCTTGTTGAAAATAATTCTCCTAGTTTGTCAGAAGTTACTTCTTGGATCCTGCTTTTTAAAATGGATGTAGAAAATGGTAAATTAGTTAGTGCTCTGAAGAAAGTGTGCTCTTTCTTTTGCTGCTTCTCTCATTTGAAATTATGCTCATATGCAAGTGTCCCAGGTTACTTGGAAATTATGCTAAACAATGAGCGAACAGGGCCCTTTTCACATATTTCTGAAATTCCATTTGGATAATTGGCATTTATTGCTCATATTTTCCTTAAAAAATTAATAAATTTTTAAAAATTGTGCCTATAAGAGGACAGGCCTAAAGGAATATTACTACCTGACTAGTATGTTTTTGGATTGGGATGGTGTTAATTTGACTTAAGTACCCTACGATGTCTTAACAAGTTTAATGCAGCAACACAATGATGAAGTCATATAAGTGACCGCTATAGTGTAAGCCTGGAGCATGAAGTTCATATAATAACGAGTTACAGAATCTTGTTCCCATGTCTGTATTTGCCGATTATGTGATGTTGGAAAAGTCTCCACATTCTCAGGTCTTTTTGGAAACGTTATTATCTTTGGTTGTTTGAATTACAAAGTAGTATCAATTTGTAGAGGAGCCCTGGTGGAGCAGTGGTTAAGTGCTTGGCTGCAAACTTATTAGAGATCTGTGGTTTGAACCCACCAGCCGTTCTGAAGGAGAACAATGTGGCGGCCTGTTCCATAAAGATCACCACCTTGGAAAGCCTATGGTGCACTTCAACTCTGTCCTACAAAGGCCACTTGCTATCAGTTGGAATAGACTCAGTCCACAGTAGTGGGTTTATTTGTTTTATGTTGTAAGAGATATTACTGATAGTTTAACCTCCTATCTTTAGAAAACTTGTTCTTTTCTGTAAAAGACGTTGCAATTGGTCATGGTTAAATGGCTACTTTTTAAAAAACTTCTACTTTCCAGATCACACGGCTTTGCTGTGGAGCATAGAAACAGGAAAGTGCCTTGTCAGATATTCAGGCCATGTTGGATCAGGTAAGCATGGACACGAACACTTTCTTTTCTTTTTTTTTTTTAACATTTTATTAGGGGCTCATACAACTGTTATCGCAGTCCATACACACATCGATTGTGTAAAGCGCCTTTGTACATCATTCTCAAAACATTTTCTCTCCACTTAAACCCCCACATTACGTCCTCATTTTTCCCCTCCCTCCCTGCTCCCCCCTCCCTCATGAGCCCTTGATAGTTTATAAATGGGTATTTTGTCATATCTTGCCCTGCCCGACGTCTCCCTTCACCCACTTCTCGGCTGTCTGTCCCCAGGGAGGAGGTCACATATAGTTCCTTGCAATCGGCTCCCCAGAACACTTTAGTTTCATATGTCATGTCCAACTGTGATTTGCTTTTAGAAGTTTGCTTTATAAAATCAACCTAATTGCCTGATTGAAAGCTTTATTATTTTGGCTGTTGGTGGGCAGTCTGATGATATATCTACAGGGCAACATAAATTGTAACTTAAGCTTACAGATTTTATAAAGGGAAAATAACTTGATTCTTTAAACAAGGCACAAATAATATGAGGGAGTACCCCCCCCCCCGCCCAAACTGGAATTTTTTTTCAAAGCTATGTATTTAAATTGTTTTACAAAACAACTCTTCCAAGTACTCTCCATTACACTTACTACCTTTGTCAAATCTGCGATTCCATTCTTGGAAACATTTTTTCAAACCCATTGGTTTGGATGGCTGACAGCACCTCCCTCTTTTTTCCCTTTATCTCTTCAACATTCCCAAATCACTGACCTTTCATGTCCCTCTAAATTTGCGGAAACAAAAAGAAGTTGCGTGGAGAGAGTTCAGGTGAGTAAGGTGCATGAGGCAAGAGAGGTGTGTTTTTTGCCAAGAATTGCCACACTGAGATAGCTGTATGAGCAGGTGCACTGCTGTGGTGGCAAAACCAGTCCCCCATTTGCCACTTTTACACTATCTTTTCAAAATTTTTAAATAGAAAGCTTCATTAATAGTCTGACCTGGTGGAACCAACTCCAAGTGTATTATGAGTCAACATTTTCATCTGTTTGGGAAGTTGACAAATGTCCAAAGTGAGGTTTGTCATCAATCGACATTTCACCGTTTTTGAAACGAGAAAACCACCTATACACTTGAGTTTTTCCCATAGCGCTGTTCTTGTAAGCTGTGTTCAGTATCAGCAATTTCTGTGGCATTTTTCCCCAAGCAGGAAACAGATTTCATAGCCGCACGCTGTTCTCTTAAATCGGCCATCACAGAAGACAAGGTTCGAGTGAAACTGCTTTCATGAAAAAAGTCACTGTGACCAGAGAGAACTTTCCCAGTTGACGCCACTGAGTGCACTAACACAGAGAGTTGTTTGATATTTGCCTAGTGGGAAAAATGTATATGATGAAAGCTGTGCTCTGCCCAGCACAATCCCAGTTTTTTGGGGGTACCCCCTCTTATTAACCTAAAGTGTATCAGTTTATGAAGCCATTTTTAGGAAAATTTGAAATTGAACTATGTAGTGAGCATTTACACAGAAAATTGGCTTCTCATTTAATACTTTCTAGTGTTATAAATCTTTACTCTGTCATTACCTGTTTTTCTGCAGGATAGTGTCAATGTTACTACAGTATTGCCTGTAATTATTCACGACAAGGCTTGGAAACTATATATAATAGGTGCTCAAAATGCAACCAAAGTTTGTTAAACCAGCGACTAATTGCATTTTGTTTCTTCATCTCCAGTGTACACTTTAAAAACAAAAAAATTAAAGGCATATCCACAGTTTGAAAATTTAAAAATAAGTCTTTTCCTTCATCTCTTCTTACTGTTTTTTACTGCACAAAAGTCAACCACTTTGAACTTTATTTTATATTAACTTTAAGATTATTTTCCTTTCGTTCTCATTTTTTCTGAGTGACATCTGATTAAATTATTTCCTAATTTTTAAATTTTAGAAATAACTCTTATTAAGGAAAATGAAGATTTACCTCACTTGTCAATATATATTTCTTTCTTCTTATCACCCTCAAAATGCTTTATCATAATTTCTACTTAAATGAGAATTCAGACTTTACTTAATTCTGACTGGATCAATATTTTTCAGTTGCCCATGTCCTCTCCTTATTTGATTGCTATTTTTCATTTTCTCTCGAGTGACTAAGTCCCCTCCCACACTTAATTAGTTTTTTTTCATTTGTCTGGATTTATATAGGCTCCTAAGAACTAAAATCACGACCATTGAGTCTATGCTGACTAATAGTGACCCTAGAGGATAGGGTAGAATTGCCCCTGTGAGTTTCTGAGACTCTTAACTGTTAATGGGAGTAGAAAGTCCTGTCTTTTCCCTGTGGAGTGGCTGGTGGTTTTGAACTGCTCCCTTGCAGATTGTAGCCCAACTCGTAACCAATACATCACCAGGGCTTTCTATATGTATACTAAATTCCTATTTAAACTCTGCCAAATAGGCAAAATTATGTAGTTTGATCAGATTCAGCCAAGAGTGCATTTGTTTTTTTATATTCCTGGTTCCTCTCCTGGAGTTCTCCATCTTTCTCTGCTTGGATTTGGTAGGTAGGCCTTTGAACAGCATCGCCCTGGAAGTTTCCCTGTGGTATCAAATTAGGGAGTCTCTTTACCTTTCCCTTGTACTAAGTACTCCCCCCACCCCCTTTCTTCAAGGAAGCATATTTCTCAATAGCTTCCTTATGAAAGACGACTTGGAGGTAAAAATTTAGTGACCTTGAATGGTTGTAAAATACATTTTAGCCTTCTACTTGATTGATCATTGGGCTGGGTATGTTTTTCTACATGAGGAATGCTTTTGAAAAATGTGAAATTATAACTCTGTCTTATCTGTACAGCTTCTAGAACTGATATTAATAAAGCTAATGCTCTTTTGAATCCTGATCCTTTACAGGTGATCACTTGTTTCCTTTTGAAGCTTTTAGAACTTTTATACTTTCCTATGGATTTAAAAAAATAATGTATTTTGTTGGACATTCAGTGAGACTTTTTAGTCTAGCAATGCATGCCATGAGTTCTGGAAAATATGTGTCAATTTTAAAACACCTTTCCCCTCTTTTTTTGATTGCTTTGGAACTCATATTAGTAGGATGAGCCCAATGATGAAGTGCTCAGGTGCTAACGGAAAGGTTTGTGGTCTGAACCCACCAACCACAATACAAGGAGAAAGAGATGGCCGACTGATTCCATAGGCCTGCAGTCTTGGAAGCTCAATAGGATAGTTCTGCATTGTCCAAAAGATTCACTGAGTCAGAATCAATTTGAAGGCAATAGTGGATTTTTCTTTCTTTGTTTCTCTCTTTTTTTTTCTAATTCTCTGAAAGTTCTTTTAGTTCATAACATCCCACACAAGCTTATTTCTTCAACTTGTTAAGAACGTGAACCTGTCTTCTGGGGGTGAAGAAGTGACGATAATGGGGAAAATAGGAGTGCTAGCTGGAAATGTAGCTGCTTTTTATACAGACATACAACTCTTCCTGTGTTTAAGCCCATTACCATATTGCTGGCTTCAGTAATATTTTAAGACTTTTAGGATTTTATTATTTGTAAACTTTTTATTTGCAGTGTAACACTGTCTTTGTGTTCTCCAGAGAAATAGAACCACTAAGACACACATATGTGCGCACAGACTCAATGCACAATCACACGAAGGTGATTGAAAAAGTATTGATACTAGGTTCCAGTTCATAAATGTATAGATTTATTCCAAATCACACCTGTGTCAACGTGTCTCTGTCTGCAGACAAGTCCTCTCAGTAATACACTTGTCTTAGTCTTGTTCGGATGCCTTCACAAAATAGGATACCATTTCGAATCAGAAAATCATAAGATTTTGTTATGCTTGGAATGACACAATCAAGAAGATAGCATTTTCTTTTTCTGAGGAATGGCATTTTTATTGCCACAATGGACCTTGTAAGATCTATCTTACAATGCTAGAGTTCACATAGAATTTTGCAAGACAATGATGTATTCATAGCAAATACTTTTTTCCCCCAACAAGACAAGCAGCAGCTACACACATGGACTTCTCTAGATGGTATCAAATTGACCACCTCTGTGGGAAGAGACAATGGAGAAGTTGAAATCAGCCTCTGAAACGAGACCAAGGGCTGCCTGTGGAACAGGCCACAAATTTTTCATATGTAAGTTAAGGTCGAAGCTGAGGAAAATGAAAACAAGTCCACGAGAGTCAAACACAACCTTGAATATTGAAGTGGTGTATTGACAGCTGCTAGCGGTCCAGGCAATTTAGCGGAGGACTTGGAATAAGGGATATCATTGCTGATCCCAACTGGATCGTTGCTGAGAGCACAGAATGCCAGAAACAGTTTGCTGCTGTTGTCAGGTGCCATTGAGTTGGCTTTGCCCCATACCGACCCTGTGCACAGCAGAACGAAACGTGCACGGTTCTGGGCCATCCTCGCCACTGTTCTTATGCGTGACTTCACTGATGCAGCCGCTGTGTCCGTCCATCTAGTTGAGGGCCTTGCTCTTTCTCACCGCCCTTCCACTTTCCCAAACATGATGTCCCTTTCCAGGGACTGGTCGCTCCTGATATGTCCAAAGATCGTAAGAGAAGTCTTGCCATCTTTGCCTCTTTGGAGCACTCTGGCCTCACTTCTTCAGATACAGATACATATCGGGTTGTCCTTTTCAGCAGTCCATGGTACTTTGAATATTCTTCTCCAGCACCGCAATTGAAATGTATTTATTCTTCTATGGTCTTCCTTATTCAGTGTCCAACTTTCTTGTGCAAAAGAAAGATGTTTGCATGTGTTTATGGACTGTGAAAAGGCACGCAACTGTGTAGATCATAAACTATGACTAGCCTTGAGAAAAACGGGAATTCCCGATCACATTATGGTGCACATGTGGACCTTGTACATGGGTAAGAAGCAGTTGTGTGAACTGCACAAGGGCATACTGCATGGTTTGAAAACAGGAAAGGTGTACACCAGGGTTGTATCCTCTCACCGTACTTGTTCAATTTGTATGCTGAATAAATATTCAGAGAAGCCAAAGTCTGTGCTGAACAATGTGGATCCGGATTGGAGGAAGCCTTTTTAACAAGTTGTGATATGCAGATGATACAACCTTGCTTTTTGGAAATGGGGAAAACTTGAAGGGCTTTGTGACGAAGATCAAGGATTGATCTAATCCACAAACAGTAGTTGTAATCCATAAAAAAGACCAACATCCTCATAACTAGACCAGTAGATAACATTATCATAAATGGAGAAAACATTGAATTTGTCAAGGATCTTGTCTTTATTTCATTGGATCAACAAGTCTCCTAGAAGCAGCTGTCAAGAGATCAAATGACACACTGTATTGGGTAAATCTGCTGCGTGAGACCTATTTAAAGTGCTGAAAAGCAAGGATGTTACTTTGAGGACTAAAGCGGGCCTGACCAAAGCTATGGTATTTTCAATTGCCTTATATGCAAGTTGGACATTGAATAAAGAAGACCAAAGAAGCATCAAGGTGTTTAAATTATGTTGCTGGCAAAGAATATTGAAAGTACCACGGACTGCCAAAAGAACAAACAAATCTGTCCTGGACGAAGTACAGCCAGAATGCTCCGTAGAGGCAAGGATGGTGAGACGTGTTCTCAAGGGCTTTGGACATGTCAGAGACCAGTCTCTGGAGAAAAGAACATCATGCTTGGTAAAGTAGAAGGGCAGCAAAAAGGAGAACCCTCGACAAGATGGATTGACGTGGTGGCTGAAATAGACTTAGCCATAAGAATGTTTTTGAGGAGGGTCAGGACAGGGCAGTGTTGTGCTCTTTTACGCATGACGTCTCTGAACGGTGTACTTGATGGCACCCAGCAGCAGCAAGAAGCAAGGCTGAGGAAACTTTGGGTTACTTACTGTTGATGGAGAACCAGGAGAGAACAGCCACTAAAAGAAGATGACGTACATGAAGTAGAGGATAGACAGAAAGGAAGGAACCCCTCAGTGAGATCGGTTTGCACAGTATCCTCAAAAGTGGGCTGAACCACATCAGATCGTGGAGATGGTGTAGGAGGCGCCAACGTTTTGGTTCAGTACTTATCAGATTCCTGTGAGCAGCTAAGCACGAAACAACCTCCTGAGAGTGCTGCACAGTGCCAGGCTGCCTCTATTGCTTTCTGCTCGGGTCCTGTGCCCTTGCATGGAATGAGCACATCTCCTGAGCGGCAAAAACAGCCAGATCGTAGGGCCTCACTTCAGTGCTTCCTCTTTAGGATCTCTTGGCTGCCCTGGTTGCTACTTGATGCATTTAACAATAACAACAGCAACAAGAAAAATTGTAGACAGCTTTTATAAACTGATCCTAGAAAGAGGTGTAAAATTAGTTTGATAGAAACTTCTTCAAAGCAGAAAGTCTCACCCTATTCTGAAACCTAATATTTTTTTTCCCTTACTGGCTTTCCTTAATAGTTGAAGTTTCAGTCTTTTTGTGTCTGCTCCATCAGTCACTGTTATCCTTCTGGTTTTCTAGCTTCCAATATTGTTGTCTCTCATCTCATTGTTTGATTCTTTTTCTTCTTCTTTTTGTACTTCTTCCTGGTTATGTGTCTTTTACTTTTGGATTTGGTGGTGCTGTGTGTTAGAGGGGTTTGAAGAGAGAGAGAGAAGATAAAGAGCCCCCCCACCCCCCACGCCCCGCCTTTTTCCTTGCCACTAAGTTTATCTTTCTTGCTTATTCTATTCGGAAATCCTGTCCTCTTTTTTGCTTTTTTCTCTTGAGGCAGTATTCTGATAATATAATTAGGGTTAATTAAACTAAAGAGAGTGGTGAATCCATTGTGATTTCTAGTCAGTATAATTCACTAATGAGATAGCAATGAGTTTTTCTCCTTTTGGACCCTTTAAATAAATACCCAGTTATTGATTATCCCCTTTTTTTATAGAAAGTGAGGCCTGTGAGATGGAGCATTTACTGCTGCTGGGCTCTTTAAAAATAGATTATTGGTGAAGGAAGTTGTTTACTTTGGTTCTCTTTAAAATTCAATTCACATTTTTATTGAAGTTATACATTCACATAGCTTAAAATGCCAATCTCTTTAAAGCTGGTTATGAATAATGGCAGCATCTGGTATCTCTCACTTCTTTTCTGCTCCTGTTCATTATGAATCATATTAGCCAAATTTTGACTATTACTGCCACGTCTTAAAAATGCGGTAGATGTTTATGTCACTGCTACTTAATTTTTCTCTTTTTGTTTCCTTTCAAAATCCCTTTCTGTGCCATGTCAGAAACAGGCATGCTTTTTGGGTCCATCCCCCGATATTATTGTGTTAATTTTATTAAGATCATTGATTGATTTTCATTTCATTAAATCCGCATAAACTTTCAGGATGGTACTTCTGTGTTTGGCACTCTAGGCAACTCCCAGGTTACTAACAAAATTGGTTCCCAATTGTATTTTGAAGTTGAGTTAGTTCGCACAGGTGCATATGGTTCTTATTCAGTCTTATTTGACTGCAAGAAAGAAGCCCCCTTGATACGGTGGCTAAGTGCTCAGCGGCTCTCCAGAAGGTCATTGGTTTGAACCCACCAGCTGCTCTGCAGGAGACCAATGTGAGAATGTGCTTGTGTAGAGTTACAACCTGGCTAACTGCAATGTGGGGCAGTGTCCTATAGGGTCGCTGTGAGTCAGAATTGACTTTGTGGCAGTGAGTTTGGCTTTTATGTTTAGCATAAGAAAATGCTTGAAATCTTTTAATTGATTGAAAAGCTGCACATGCATCAAGCAAAGGTGATCGTAATGAAGAATTTGTGGTAAGAAGGGGTTGGATCAATTGTTTCAAAGTGAAGGCAGATTTATATAGAACATTTCAAAGGGCCGTAAGAGTTGTCCTTCAGTTGGATGGACATCCTTAACATGGGATTGCTTGTTTTCTTCGTGAGATTGGGGACATTAATAATGTTTATCTCATAGAGTTATCTTGAAATCTAAATGAAATAATGCATGTCGATCTGGTGTAATGTTTCCCAGAGTGGGTGATCATGTCCCCTTGGGGTGCTGGAACAAGTTAACAGAGCTGTAAAAGCAGATAACTACACTTTATCCTGGATTATGGGCTACTGTACATAAGTTTTTAATTGCCAAGTGGTGCTGAGTAGTTTTTCTTAAAGGGCATTGGCAGGCCAAACCAGTTGGGGAACCATGATCTGGTACAAAAGAGGCACTTAATATCTAAGTTGGAATCGACTTGTTGGCAGCTGGCTTTGAGTAACTGTCAGTGTTTGTAGTGGTAGTTTGCTTTTGGTGTTGTTTATTGTGTATTTTTTATTTAAGATGGCTGCATATTGCCACCAGCTCTCCCCATAGTCATCTACAGTCTTAATGCTTAGCATTTTTATTAGCATCTTAGAAAATATTCTAATGACATCACTAACTTATTCAGGCTTGAGAGAAGTTCCTTTATACTCTGTAAGCAACTTTAATTTTCTTTATATGTTATAGAACTGAGGGTTAGCCTTTCCCAGAGGGATTTGGAATTAAGTGCTTCATCAAAGGTGGATGCTGTGTATGGGAACTACAGACTACCAGACAATGGTGGCTTTCAAACCATTAAAAGATCTATCATTTACTTAACAAAACTCTGTAGGTAAGAAAAAACAGGCTCAGAACTGATTGAGCAACTGTGCACTGTCATCAATGCTTCACCGCTGAGCACATTGGTTTCTGTTCTTACCCTGATTTTTTTAAATTAAATACTTTTATTAGGGGCTCATACATCTCTTACCACAATCCACACAATCATCCATCGTGTCAAGCACATTTGTACACATGCTGCCATCGTCATTTTCAAAGCATTTTCTTTCTACTTGGGCCCTTGATATCAGCTCCTCATTTTGCTCCCTCTCCCCCTTATGAACTCTTGATAAGTTATAGAGTATTATTGTCATATCTTACATCATCCTTTGTTGCCCTTCACCCACTTTTCTGTTGTTTGTTCCCCTGGGAGGAGGTTATATGTTGATTCTTGTGATCGATTCCCCCTTTCTCCCCCCACCTTCCCCTTATCCTCCTGGTATCTCTATTCTTATTGGCCCTGAGGGGTTTAGCTCTCTTGGATTCCCTGTGTTGCAGGCTCTTCTCTGTAGCAGTGTGCATGTTCTGGTCTAATGATAGTAGGGGGAAGGAAGCATTAAGGAACTAGGGAAAGTTGTGTGTTTCATTTGGTGCTATACTGCACCCTCACTGGCTCAGCTCTTCCTTGTGACCCTTCTGTGAGGGGATGTCCAACTGTCTACAGATGGGCTTTGGGTCTCAACTCCATGCCCTCCCCCCAGCCCCCACCCCAAACAAATCACGTTGGGTATGATTTTGTTCTGGGTCTTAGATGCCTGATACCTGGTCCCATCAACACCTCATGATCACCCAGGCTGGTGTGCTTCCTCCATGTGGGCTTTGTTGCTTCTCTGTAGATGGCCGCTTGTTATCTTCAAGTCTTTAAGACCCTAGATGCTATATCTTTTGATAGCCAGGCACCATCAGCTTTCTTCACCACATTTGCTTATGCAGCCATTTTTTTTCAGCGATTGTATCGGGAATTTTACCCTGATTTTGTTGAGCACATCTTTCACTATTATGTTTGCATTCAAGGCTAAGGAAAAGGGACAAGCAGTGATGCTAGAATTCTCTTCTCTTGCTGTAGGCCCTTTATCAAGAAAGTGAAGCTTTCCCTGAAGACCTTCGAGAAATTCCTTGTTTTTTCTCTTTTTTCATCCTGATTTATTTCTACCTTTAAATGACCCCTATGTCTTTAAAAGTAAATAGAATAATGATTTTGTGTGTGTATCCTATACTTCAGCAATTTGGTAGTTCAAGTCACTTTTAATCGCACCTTTCTTTCTGACATACATGTTTATTCATACTATAATGAATTGGAGCCTTGGTGGTACTGCTGGGTAAGCATTGGACTGCTAATTGCATGGTCAGCCATTCAGACCTGCCATTCAGGTGGCTGAGTGGCTGCCCCTTGGGCTGCTAACCACAAGGTCAGCAGATCCCAAACACCAGCCACTCCTTGGGAGAAAGCTGAGGCTGTCTCCTCTTGTAAAGAATCACAGCTCAGAAACTTGTAGAAGCAGAGTTACCCTATCCTATGGGGTCATTCTGAGTTGGAATTGACTAGATGACAGTGATTTTTTTTTTTTAATCAACTAGCCTCAAACTCTAGATAAAGGTGGCTGTGCATAAGACTTGATGGCCTTGAGTTTTTGTTGGGAAGGTATGTGTTTAATTTTAACTTTGGATTGTATGTTTTGGGTAATTGACCTGTTATAATTAATACTGATATGTTTCTGTTAATTTAAAATTGTTTTTTAATTTTATTTTGCAGTAAATTCTATAAAATTTCATCCCTCAGAGCAGTTGGCGCTCACTGGTATGTTGATTCTTTTTCTTTTTTATTAAAGCATTATTTATAATAATCCCAAATGTATACAAATACTGTTTTATCAGCATCAGAATTACCTAGCCCTTTATGAAGATTAGATAATATTTAGTTTGTATTTTAGAAATTTAATGAGAAATAAAAGTAGAATATTACTAAATAGTAATATTTAGTAGATATTTTAGGAATTAAATAAGAAATAAATAAAACAGACTAGTACTTTTATTTATTTTTTCTTCTTTTTTTTTAACATTTTATTAGGGGCTCATACAACTGTTATCCCAATCCATACACACATCAATTGTGTAAAGCGCATTTGTACATCGTTTCTCAAAACATTTTCTCTCCATTTAAACCCCCGACATTAGGTCCTCATTTTTCCCCTCCCTCCCCGCTCCCCCCTCCCGCATGAGCCCTTGATAGTTTATAAATGGGTATTTTGTCATATCTTGCCCTGTCCGACGTCTCCCTTCATCCACTTTTTGGTTGTCTGTCCCCCAGGGAGGAGGTCACACACAGTTCCATGTAATCGGTTCCCTCTTCCCTACCCACTCTCCCCTTACCCTCCCTGTTTTGCCACTCACACCACTGGTCCTATAGGGCTCATCTGTCCTGGATTCCCTGTATTTTCGGTCCTATAGGGCTCATCCGTCCTGGATTCCCTGTATTTTCAGTTCCTATCTGTACCAGTGTACCTCCTCTGGTCTAGCCAGTCTTGCAAGATAGAATTCGAGTCATGGTAGTGGGACAGACTAGTACTTTTAAACAAAGCATTTTACTGGGGCTCTTACCAAAATCGATCCATTCATCCATCCATTGTGTCATGTACTTTTGTGCATATGTTTCCATCATTTAAAAAATATTTTCTTTCTACTTGAGCCTTTGGTAGCAGCTCCTCATTTTTTGAAAAGTAGGATAGTACTTTTTTAGTTGCATGATCACTTAGATTAATTTGAATTCATAGTGAGCTTTCACAAGGGTTTTATTATTGTCCACTTTTTATCTACTCGTGCTATTAATATTAATGCTAGTTTGTAGCATTTTTTTTGAAGCCTTGTGATTATTGCCATTTTTCTGAACCGTGTATGAATCTGAAATAAAGAAATGAGAACGTATAACATTGAGACTTGGGAAATGTGGTCCCCTTTCGAGATTGTCTGCCTTTTTTGTCACAGGTTGGATTATAATTACATTGTGATTTGGAATTTGTCATACTTTGTCTTTTATGGTGGCTTTAAAAACACACTTTCATTTGTTGCTTTTGGAGCATAGCATTATTGTACTGAGGATCGTTTCCTGTAAAATTTAGTATCTTCCTTAATTACATACAAGGGGGCTTCAGAAGGCTCATGGAAAATTCCACTATGTTTTAATTCCATTTTGTCATGAACTATTAGATATCACCTTGTAAGACTATACAATTGTCAGACACATTTAGAACCATGTGCTATTTTGGAGGTACACTAATGATAATCTTGAAGGATAACTGAGCTGCAGACAAGAGGTTGGTGAACTTCTGAAAAAGGCCAGATAATAAACATTTTGGCGTTACTTGCCATATTCCCATTGTTATAGATCTTAAATTCTATTATTATATATAGTTCAAAAGCCACAATAGAGAATGCATAAGTGATTAAATGTGGCTTTGTTCCAGTAAATCTTTATTTAATATGGTTAACTGCCTCAGTTTGGCCAATGGACCAGATTTTGCTCACCCTGGGATAGAGCACAAAAGTAAGTATGTGTTGCTTTTGTACAGTTGGAATTGTTGAAGCAAGGAATCTAAGAGCTAATATGTAGTTTTCAGTGTGCTTCAGTTGCAGCAATAACTCAACTTATTCACATAGGTTTGGTTTTGTATACTAAAGGACTATGAGAAAAATATTGTCATAATATAACAAACTTGAATTATAGTAGCTTACTTTATACCTTAATAAATATTTGAAGACTAAAGTAGATAGAACAAGGAGTTTAAATTTTATTAAATTGACAGTGATTTGGATAGGGAATGGGGCAGACATTTAGCCATGGAGACAAATGAAGAGATAATTGAAAGTGTCCAGATTTTAATTGGAAGATTAGATCGAAAGAAGATTCAAATCAAGGGACATTTTAAAAAGGAAACTGAAAGGAACTTCGAAACAGGTTAAGTCATGGGGCTTGAGAGAGAGACAAATCAGAATAAAATATGCATATGATTTTGATTCAAAGAAGTGGGAAGTCAGGAATAAATAAATTCATTTGACATCATTAACAAATTTAGTCATCAATAGCCTACTGTATACAACAACTTCCTTTGGAAGATCTGTAGTAATAGAAGAGAAGGTCTAAGTTAGAATGCTTTTGTAAAACTGCTTTTGTAAAAAAAATGGGAAAAAGTAGAACTCATCTTTTTGAATATCCTGTTGGATGCACGGAACAAGCATTGGAACATGAGGTGATGATACTACATCATGGCATTCTTTTCTGACTCATCATTTCTTTAAATGGTTAAAAAAGGGGAGAAGAACAAACAAAATATTAGTACTCATAAGGGCCTATCAATTTGTTAGGTCCTTAAAAACTTTCAATGAATGAAAACATGTATTGATGTATTATTTTTCTGAGATCCATCAGAGTCTGTATAATCACAAGTTACAGTGTAATAACCCTACTTAAATAGATGGAGAATAAAATCTACTGTTTGTAACTTTTCTCTGAACCTCTACCCTAAAATGAAATGGGGGAAATTTTCTGTCTATGTTAAAATGAAACGGGGGGAAATTTAAAAGAGTAAATCATGACCTAATTTACTCATTAACTGTGTTCTAAATAGCATTCTGCCATCTCAGAAGGAACCATTTAAATGAAGCCCATTTGTCTTAAATGACTGTTAAGTTACTGAAGTTTGACTAATTCTGCTCAGCTAAGCTTAGCTCAAAGCGTTTTCTTGGATGGTGTGCACTTGAGATAACTTCTCCTATTTCTTCTCTTCAGCTTCTGGAGATCAGACTGCTCATATTTGGAGGTATATGGTACAACTGCCGACACCCCAGCCAATTGCAGATACTAGTGTAAGCAGCTCATTTACTTACCCTGAAAACTCAAAATGGGGTATGTTGGTAGGATTCTTGAAGTTGTGCAAACGTTAGAAGAAATTTGTAATATCTAAAAATACCTTGCTTATGTTTATATAAATGCCTATATTTGCGTTTTCCTTCCTTCTGACTAATACTAAATATTTTCTATGAATGCTTCTTAATTTTTATATTCAACTATATTTCCTGATATTTTATGTATTTAATTTTAGGCAATATGTTTTTCTCTCATGGGTTCCATTAACACTTAAGTTAATACCTTGAATGACATTTTTTTGTTGGTAGTAAAACTTGTTTTCTTAGTGCTCCCTCTTGTGCAGGAACAGGTGAGGGTGGGACAGACTACCTAGGTAGGTGGGGTCGGTGGTGAATAGCTAGTAGCATCTTACGGTCCAGGACAGAGCCTAGGCCTGGCTACCACAGCCTGGAGGAAGCTCTATGTTGTCACTTCTCATGGGGATATGGGGACAGAACTGTACATGGCTGCCCAGTGAGAACCAGGGGATGCTTGCGCAAGGGTTGGTGACAGGACCCAGCAAGCACCATATCGTCCCCTGTGTGGTACCCTGGCCCTCCTGCCCATGGATGGGGAGCCCATTTCCCCAGGCGAAACCACTAAAGACATTTTGAGGTCATTGAGGGGACGAGTTGGAGCTACCCATCCTGAAAAGATGCTGAGGACAGGAGAAGGAGGGTTTCCAGGGATGAGGGGGTGCGCTTGGGCTACTCTAGCTCTGGGAGACTGGGAGGCCCTTCCTTATAGAAGGTGGTGGGGGCCAAGTACTGAGGCAATGCAGGGCAGAGGGAAGGCAGCGATGGGTGATGGCAGGTTACCTCAGCAGGGACCATGGTACAGGTGGTACCATGAGAGGGTGAAGTGCTGTAGTCATCCTCTGTATTTGAATAGTGCCAATTTTTGCATAAAGACTTGATCATTGGAACCTAACCAGGTCGATAAGTAAGAAGAGGGTATATTGCCAAGGAGAAATTCTGTTTGTCCTTTTTAAAGAGTGGGTAATAGTCTCTTTCAGTTATCATTGACTGTAGGTAAAACTTCTTAGATTGAAAGCAATTCGTTTTCTTAGATGTTTTGGGGTAATTTTGTCTGCCAGCTTGTCTGCTTAATTGTAATCTTAGATTTAAAAATAAACTTTAATAATAATTAATCACAATCGATCTACAGTTTGAATTACTGTGGCTTTTGTACAGCTTATTTCTCCTTTTCACGTGTATCAGTCAGTTTGATCTGGCACCTACAAAATGTTGATAAGTATTTGGGTGGCGTTGTGTAAACAACTTTAGACTACTGTAGTACTAAATAATTGAGTCACTGAGTAGTTATGTGGTAATGAGCAGTTAATATAGCTTAGTACGCTTGAATTTTCTCATTTGTAAATGAAAATCGAAGTGAGTTAGGTGGTGCCTAATGACTCACTATTGAAATACTATACTTTAGTCATTCATTGGTTCTGTAGACTTTTAGTTATCAGCATCCTAGAAATACTAAATGAACAATTCTTGAACATTCTATTAAAATTTTGCTGGCAATAAATTTGATCAAAGTTAAATAGCTTAATGATCTCTAAGATGCTGGCAAAAATTTGCATAAACAATTCCCACTTTTTCTACCCCCTGCTTTTCACCAAATTAAGGTTAAAGGAGCTTATATACATTGAATATGACCTCTAGCATTTATACTCACAAAGTATCTATCAGTTCCTTGTTTCATTTAGAAAATCACTCTGGAAAGGTGCTAACCTTGTTTTATCTCTTAAGATATGGATCCCGATTATAGGACTTTTAAAAATGGGGAATCTCATTCCACACATTTCTGTCCTTAACTGCATACAGTGAATGCCTTAAACTTACCTCAAACTTAATGTAACTGAAACTGAACAAACAGCTCGTCTTACTCTTCCAGTGTTTACCTTCTCGGGAAACACCACCATTGTAGGCCTAGACTTTGGTTTCCTTCCTTTAACAAATATTTACTGAGTTGTCTTTTAAGTTTCATAGTCTGTCCTAGGTCAAGGGAACAGCAAATTGATAAAATAGATCAGAAGCTTGGGATTGTTTTTGACTTTGCTCTATTTTTTTCATCCTTTCCTCCCTCCCATTTCCAATTGACCCATAGAATTTGACTGATATTAGCTCCTGAATAACGTTCGAATCAACTTTTCTCTGTCCCTATGATACCACATTCAGAGGGTTTCCACTAACATTCAATGGAGTGGACTTTTATAGTCCACAATTGGCAGGGAATCGTACTGAATTGAAGGGTATCAGACAGAAAACAGCTTGCCAGTGGGGGCAGCATCATGTTTACTCATTTGAGCAGGAAACCCTAGGAACTACGCTTTCTCCCTCCCCTTTAGGGGGCAGCTCAGGTGTATTTGAATAGGACTCAGAGGAACAGGTAAGGTAAGGGAGCTGCTCTAGCTTCGAGTATTCATGTCCCACAGGAGCTAATGCCCCGTAGTTACCTGTGTCACTAGTCACAGTCTAAAGTTACAGCATTGTATTCATAATAAATTTATATTTCTTCCCAGTGTAAATGCTGTGTACCAGTCAGAGATTATTTTTTACCATAAGAAAATATTGCCTTGTGACATTCCAACTCTGACTCGATTTTTAAGGAACAAACATCAAAATCTTATCTAGAAATGGAAAGGGTTACGTTAATCCTTTACCTCCCTCCTGGCTCACAAACTGTTGTCATTTATAGCCTGACTTGTTTAGTAGCCTGTAACCAGTCTTGCATCTTGTTGCCCATCTTCACTTTTCCACATTACATCAGAAGCCATCTTTCCAAAAAACAAATGCTGTCGCTTGAGTGACTCCTTTGATAAGAAGTTCAAGATCCTTTCCCTTTTATGATTGCCCCACGCTGTCAGTTTGTCTGACTGTGATGGTTTATGTGTTGATGTGATCCTGGAACCCATGACACCACTATTTCAAATATCAACCGGGTCATCCCATAGTGAACAGATTTCAGTGGGACTTCCAAACGAAGAACAGACTACGAAGAAGGTAGACGATCCACTTCTGGGGCATTAGCCACTGAAGACCTTATGAATAACAGTGGAACAGCATCGAATGTAAAGCTGAAAGATGGTTTTCTCAGGGTATAGAAAGCACTAAAATTCGACTGGAGAAGACCTGCCTCCTCAAAGTGGAGTTGACCTTCATGACATGAATGGAGCAAAGTTTATGGGATATGCATTTGCAGATGGAACATGACTCAAAAGAGAAACAACTGCAAACATCTATTAAAAATCAGAATGCAGAGTGTGTAACGTATGAATCTGGGAAAGTTGGAAGTCATTAAAAGTAAAATGGAATGCTTAAAGTTTAATATCCTAGTGAGCTGAAATGGACTGATAGTGTGTGTTCTATTCTGGGAACGACGCTCAAGAGGAATGGCATCACGTTCACTGTCCAGGTGCATCTTGAAATACAAGGCTGTCTGTGATAGGGTAATGCCAGTATGCCTAGAAGTTAATACAGTTAATACAACTATCCAAATTTAATGCACTAATCACTGAAAGCAGTAATGAATAAATTAAAAAATTCTACCTACTTCTTTTGTCTGAAATCGATCAAGCATGCAATCAAGATTCGTTGATAATTACCGGTGACTGGAATGTGAAAGTTGAAGATCAGTAGTAGTTAGAAATCATAGTTTCAGTGATAGAAACAAAGCTGGGGATTTCATGAAAGAATTTCACAAGACGAGTGCTTTTTTGTTGAAAATACCTTTTTCAAACAACACGGACACTAACTACACAAATTCAACAATTTCCATATGTACAACTCATCGACATTGATAACATTTTTCAGGTTGTGCCACAATTCTTACTTTTTCCAAATTATTTCCCCACCAGGAGCATACATTCATAGTAAAAACTTTCTCTCACCCTCCCCTTGCACTCGTGGTAATCACTAATAATTTTTGGTTTCTATGTTTGCTTATTTCATGTAAGTGAGATCGTCTAGTATTTGGCGATCTGCTACCGACTGACTTGAGTCAGCATGATGTCTGCTAGGTTCACCCATGGTTTAGCAGCAGCATAGCTTCATTCCTCTAAAGTAGACTCTGCTCGGATCATGCTGCCAAAGCCAAATAGTGTTTTCTTTCATTTCCAAATGTTTAACCACACTTTTCGTCTCCTTTTAGTAGGCCAATGAACAGCCATATGGCTATTAGTGTACATGTTGGTTTAGAGTGCTGCTTTCAGATCTGTGGGTTATAAACCTAAAAGCCAAATCACTGAAATAGAAATATGGCGTTTCTTTCTAAGTTAACTGTTTGAGGAACCATCAACTGTTGCCCACAGTGGAGATATCAATTTACATTCCTTTCAGCAAAGGACAGGAGTTCCTGTTTCTCCACATCCTTGCCAAGACCTACTGTTTTCTTTTTTAAAAAGTCATTGCCATTCTAATGCAGATGAGATGATATCACATTTATGGTTTTTATTTGCATCTCCCTGATACTGACAGGCCCAAAGGCCCAAAGAGTAAGCATGCTGTAGGAGAAAAGATCTGTCAAACTGTCAGCATAAAGGGTACAGTTTAGAAAAGCCGATAGGGTACTATACTCTGTGAATTGGGTTACTATGAGTCAAAATTATACTACAGTAACAGCCAATGAAAAGGAGCCTTGCAGGCTGGTGGCTCCATGGGAGAACAGGCCCTGTGATCTGCTCCCATAAAGAAGACAGCCCGTGAACCCACTGGAGAGTTCAACTCTGTCATAGAGGGCTGCTTTGAGTCAAGTCTACTGGAAGGCATTCGAAAATAACAGCAATGGTTAATGACATTGAGCTTCTTTTCAGGCGCTCGTTGACCACTTGAATATCTTTGATTAGCTATCTGTTCAAGTCTTTTATTCATTTTTTTATTGGGTTTGCATTTTATTGTGAAGTTGTACAAGTATTTTGTACAATTTGGATAGTAGATCCTTATGAGATGTGTGGTTTCCCCAATGTTCTCCTAATCTGAAGTCTGTCTTTTCATTATTGATAAAGCTCTTTGATATATAAAAGTATTTAAAATTTAAGGGTTTCTATTTTGTCTTTTGCTTCTCATGCTTTTGTTGTCAGATTTGATAGTCTTATCACAGAAAAATAGGCCCCACAGCTTTCCCTCTATATTTTATTTTAAGAATTTTGTGGTTTTTGTTTTTGCATTTAAATTCTTGATCCATTTTGAAATGGGTTTGGGGTTTGGTATGAGGGTTGGCATTGAATTTGTTCTTCTGCATGTGGAAATCCAATTTTCTCTGTACCATCTACTGAGTAGACTCTTTTTTCCCCCCTGTGATGGATTTAGCAAAATCAGTTGATTGTGTATGTATTTATTTCTGGATTTTCAATTCTGTTCAGTTGTTCTCTATGTCTCTTATTATACCAGCACCGGGCTGTTTTGATTCTTGTATGTTTTGAAGGTAGGAACTATGAGTCTTCCTGCTTTAGCCTTCTTCAATATTGATTTTGCTATTCAGGGTCCCTTGCCCTTCTGTGTGGATTTGAAGATTGATTTTTCTTCAGTTTTGGTGGAAATTATGTTGGCTTTCTAGTTAGTTTTTTATATATGCTGGTCTACCGGCACTGATCGAACTAAGGTCACCTCCATATCGCCAAATCCAATAGACGATGGTCAACCCCACTTCTTACTCTCCTTTGTAGTAGCTCAATACACCTGAATATCTTTCTTGGAAACACTTTCTGTGTTTTTCTCTTGTTCTGTTCTTCACGGACTATTCCTTTTCAGTCTTGTTTGCTGGGTCATTTTCCTCTTCCTAATGGCATGTTCCAGTTCTTTTAGACTCAGGCCTCTTGTTTTCTTCCTGTGCTTATTCCCTAGGTGATCTCATTCAGCACCCAGGCTCTAAATAGCATCTGGGTGCTTCCAACTCCCCAATTTACACGCCAACTCCAACTTTTTAAAATTGTAACTCCAACTTTATATACCTATGTATTCAGTGTCTACTTGAATAGAAACTAACTTGTTCGTATTCATCTCAGGAAATGTCACCGTATTCACCCAGTTGTTTAGATCAAAAACCTCTAAAATGAACTGCTTTTTCTCATACATCGTATCCAAGCTGTCACTGAATCCGAAAGCTTTATTCAAAGTACGTCCTAACTCAAACTTTCTTTTCATCTCTGTTATTGTTTTGGTTGTTAGGTACTATGGGGGTCTGCTTCCCTCTATTACTGTCGCCTTACTCCAAGCTACCCTCTCTTCCTGAGATGTCAATAATTACCCCTATCTGCTTCTCTCCTTTCATTTCTTGCCTTGCTAATGTTCCCTCCACAGAGCAGAGCGGTCATTTTTAAAGCATGAAACATATTGTATCTCTTCTTTGCTTAAAACGGTCTGGTGACTTTTTCATCACACAGAATAAAACGCAGAGTTCTTTGCATGGTCTACCAGGTTTCACCTTAGCTAAATCTCGGACTTCATCTTTTACTACTTCCACACCGTCCCCGCTTCCTGCCGCCATTGTGTGCTCCACTATGTGCCACTGTTCCCTCCTCAGATCTTTGCAAGAGTTATTCCTTGTGCCTGTAATACTTTCCCCCGAAACATTTGTATGCCTTTCCCCCTTACTTCCTTAGCTCCTGACTATATTTTGGTAATATAGTTGCCAATAATCCAATATAAAATATCAGCCCTCATGACTGACATGTTCTTAGTTCACTGTATTTTTCTTCATAGTTCTCTTTACCACTTGACTGTGTGCGTGGAATGTATGAGTATATAGGTGTTGTCTGTATTTCTTGCTATAGTATAAGCTTCATGGAAGCAGGGGCTTTGCTAGTTTTGTTTACTCCAGAATTCACATCACCTGTAGAATATACATAGTCTGACATATGCACATATCAGACAGATAGAATATGCCACCTTCTTTGCTCCCTAAACATCACCTGGTCTGATGCCAATAAATATTGTTAAATACAGGTAGTTCCTATGGTGGCGTTCTGTTCTGTTACTTCTGTTTTAAGTTGGTCTGGTATAAGTTGAAGACCTTATTTTTTGTTTTGTTTTTATATTTTATTATAAGTATCGTTGTAGAGCCTATCTTTATTTGTCTTTGGGGGTTGGAAATCTTGCATATATATTTACAGATATGATGACATCAACAAATCGCAGCAATATTTGATGTGGTACATATTACTAATGATAAAATGCACCCCCCCCACCCCGCTCCCAAATAATCATCCCCCCAACACCAGATGGTTGTAAGTATAGTTTCTCATCATGCAAATATGAGGATAAGTGAAAAATAAAAATATTGTTACTAGGGTTATAGTTCATACATGCATGTGTTTATTCCAAAGAAACATGTTTAAACATGGCCCTGTGATCAGTGGATAGCAGGAGCAAGTGTTCTCAGTAATATCCATGGCTTCATTTTGTTCTGATGTGTAAAAGAAAAAAAAACACGTTTCAGTCAAAATAGCAGCACCCTGCCGGGCCAGCTACATTCCACAGAGAGGTCGGCTCGGGTCACTAGGACCGATATTGCAGATTCCAACGGGATCATCGGGATAGGTTTTCTTGAAGGGCACAGGATGAGCTTATTGGACTCGGGAGCTTATTGAAAAGAAAAATTTTTTTTGGAAAAGATATTTTAAGAAAATAATAAACTACTGTGTTAGTCTGGGTAGACTAGAGAAACAGATCCACGGACACTTATATGTGTATAAGAAGTGATAAAAATGTAAAATACTGAAAACCATTCTATTTGCCAATATGCCATCATACTGGTTAGCTGAAATGAATTAAAGCTCCATTGATGCTGAAGTGCCTTTAATTGTTTTTTCCTCTTTGACTTTGGGTTTTAGCCAAGTAGATAATTATAAATTTAGTAAACATTCACTGGGAACTAGTTTTTTGGTTTTTTTAAAAAATTAATTTTATTGGGGGCTCTTAACAGATCTTATCACCATCCATCCATCCATCCATCCATCCATCCATCCATCCATCCATCCATCCATCCATCC
>NW_022103928.1:34074283-34076761 GCF_000313985.2 Echinops telfairi | reverse complement strand
CATCCATCCATCCATCCATCCATCCATCCATCCATCCATCCATCGTGTCAAGCACTTTTGTACATTTGTTGCCATCATCATTTTCAAAATATATTTTTCTTTCTACTTGAGCCTGTGGTATCAGCTCATTTTTTCCCTCCCTCATGAACCCCTTGGTAAATTATAAATTATTATTATTTTCATATCTTATATTGTCCGCTGTCTTCCTTCACCCACTTTTGTGTGGTTTGTCCCCCTGGGGTGGGTGGGGTAATCAGTTATGTTCCAATAATGGTGTCAGTATTGGTCATAACGATGAAGCAACCCTGGATGGAAAAGTAAGAGCAGTGTGATTATGCAGCCGATTCTAGAATAGTACCTGAGATCCCCAGGAAGTTTCTTTCTCTTTTGACCTTATATTTAGCAGCAGATATCTGGAGAAGATGAAGTAGAGTTTTCTGATAAAGATGAAGCTGATGCAGATGGAGACGTGTCCAGTGATTGCCCTACCATTCGAGTTCCCCTGACATCTCTTAAGAGCCACCAAGGAGTGGTCATAGCAGCTGATTGGTTGGTTGGAGGAAAGCAGGCAGTGACAGCCTCCTGGGACAGGACAGCGAATCTCTATGACGTGGAGACATCTGAACTTGTTCATTCTCTGACTGGTACTTTAAACACATTTTCTACTTGATTAATGTTGATTTGTTAATACTACAAATTTTTTATTGGCCAAAATGATTTCTATACCTCTGACTCTCCTGTTATTTTCAGATAACTGTTGGTATCAAAATTTGTTTTATCTCTAGGGGATTTACTTGCAGCATATGACATTTAAGGTATTTGAAATAGTCATTGCATTAGCTTTCTATTACTTTGTAACAATTGCCATAAATTCAGTGGTATGAAATAATACACATTTTTTATTATGTCCATGAGTTAGAAACCAGCGTTGCTGGTTTTCTGCTCAGGTATCTCACCAGGCTGAAATCAGAGTGTTGACCAGGCATATGAACTGTTGACATAATTCAGTTCCTGCAACTTCATGGTTGAGGTTCCTGCTTTCTTGCTATCTGTTGACCAGGGACTTTAAGATTTCCTTCAGGATTCTCACATCATTCTCCGAAGGCTTTTCATAACACAATTGTTTGCTTTCTTTTAAGCTGATAAAGGAGTGGCTCTTTAGTCTCTGACTTTTGGCAAGGCCAGATTCCATTTAAGAGCTCAACCCAGGATAATCTTTCTTTTGGTTAACTCAAAGTCAACTGATTAATTAACCTTAGTTGCATTCGGGGGATACGGGTGGCATGGTGGTTATTTGTTGGGCTGCTAACCACAAGGTTTGCAGTTTGAAACTAGTGGTCACTCCTGGGGAGAAGGATGAGGCTTTGTCCTCCTATAAATAGTTTGCTCCAGAACTACCCTCAAGGGTAGTTACAACCTGACTGATGGGGTCCCTATGAGTCAGAATTGACTTGATAGCAGGGAGGGTTTTTTCCCCCTTTCTTTTCTCTTAAGTTACATTAGAAAGATTCTCATGCCATATAATGTACCCTTATTATGAGGACCATATCGCAGTTTTACAAAATCTACCCAAATTCATGGGAAGGGTAGTATTCAAGCTGTGTACCAGAAGGTGGAATCTTAGGAGCCAAGTTAGATTTCCTCCTGCCATAGTTGTTACAAATTTATCAGTAAATGTATTTCCTAACGAAGTTTTAAGGATTACCTTTTACTGAGGGCTCTATAGCATTATCTTATTAGAGGTTATTCTGGAAGTAAAGAATTAAGTTGTTCATATACTCAGACTGCTGAAGTATTTTATCTGTCGTTCTGTTAGGATTTTAAAATGGATTATACACAGATGTACCACCTGTTCCTCTTCCACTGTAACTCCACATTCATCAAGTTCTTTCTTTAATGCCCTTCTTAAATTGAATTTTAGCTGGGGAGCCCATGAAGACGTACATATATTTATTTGTTTTTAAAAACAGTTTCATTCCAGTTGTATAAGTATAGCAGGTAAATAATCTTGCAGTTTTGTTATTTGAACTACTCTTTTTTTAATGTGTAATTTTAGGACACGATCAAGAATTAACTCATTGCTGTACACATCCCAACCAGCGACTTGTGGTAACATCATCTCGAGACACGACTTTCCGTCTTTGGGATTTCAGGGACCCTTCAATCCATTCTGTGAATGTTTTCCAGGGCCACACAGAGTAAGTCACAGTTGTTTTAGATCTTGTCATATGTATTTAATTATTCTTGAAAACAAGTTTTGTGTTAGGACATTCAAGGTCCATTTTAATCTTAACCTTTTCTAGTAACTTTTAACTCCACTATCTTTCAAAATAACTGCTATTTTCCTAAGCATATAGCTTGATTTTGAAGATTTCAAAACATCGGCGAGATTAAGAGAAGACTGATCTTTTCTCAGAACATTGGTTGAGGAAATGGAATGGGGAGAGGGAGATTTAAAAGAAGAATCAAGAAATGTTC
>NW_022103928.1:34069890-34073837 GCF_000313985.2 Echinops telfairi | reverse complement strand
TTTTGTTTCATCACATTTTTTTCTCTGTACACATACATATATAATATTAATATGTATCATTTTATTTTTCTGGTGGGCTCTTTGAAAGTAGGTCGCAGATGTCAGGGACACTTTGTCCCTTAATACTTTAGCATTCATCTTTTAAAAATAAAGATATTCTAAGTAACATCAATACCGTTATCCACCTAAAAAAAAATTAGTGAAAATTCTGTAATCTGATATCAACCCATATTCAAGTTTACCCATTTGTTTCCAAAATGTGCTTGACATTATATATGTGTGTGTATATGTTTTTTAAATGTAGTATTTATTCAGGCTTATTCATTACACTTAGATATTTTTCTTTAGCCCCTTTTAATATATAATAGTACTATAGCCCTTTTTTTGTTTTTCATGATACTAATATTTTTATGTGTGAAGAATTCAAACCAGCTCTCTTGTAGAATGTCCCACGTTCTGCATCTTTCTGTTTTTTGTTTTTTTAATAGGTTCAGGATAACATTTTTGCCAAAGTACTTCATAACTGGTATTGGGTCCAGCATAGTGCACATCAAGTCAGGTTGTCCCATTCTTGCTGATGCACAGTGGGGTCACTTGGTTAAGGTGAAGCCAACCAGCTCTCAGAGGAGAAGCACTCTGCTCTAAAGCTAGTGAAGTGAAGTGATACTTTCATATTCCACAGCATCTTTTTACCTGACATGTTCAACATCATGGATGATCTTCCTGAATTAATTAGTACACTGAGTGGTGCAAAAGGGAGATTTTTCAAATTTTGTCATTTTGTACATTTATTAGCAGGCAATTTTCAGTTTCTCTTTTTTCCCTTTTGCTGCTTTCTCTTTTGAGTATTATAGATTGATGGAATTTTCAAAATTTGTATTCATCATTAGATCCCTTTATTGTCCTTGCTATTTTTGATGCTCAATTGCTGCAAATTTGGCTGAGCGCCTCTCAGGTCTTCCTGTGAACCTTCTGACTTGTGATCTCTTGGATCACTTACTTGTCTACTGGTTTAGCAAGATGTCCTAGACTCTCCTTGTCCTTTCCCTAGCCCTGACTGGTAAAAGTGCCAACATTCCTTTCATGAAAGTGATTCTACTTGTGTACAAGGCCAAGCAATATATATCTGAGAGATTTGGGAATTGATTTAAGAAGGGAGTTTTGTATGTAGAGAGCAGAGCAGCATACATTTCAGACATGGTAGGGACAAAATCTTTCTTTACAAGACAGAATTGGTCTCAGGAAGATGGGGAAATGTACCCATTATAGGGTTAGTGAGAATCTAGCCTACTAGACTATCGCTGCTGTGCTTACATATATTTTCCTTGAAGGTGGTATGTTTTATTAATTAATACTCACCTTGATCTCTAGGTTCTAATATCCACTGCAATGGCACAAAACTTACGGACAAAATTTGTGATTAAAGGGTTTATTAAGTAAGTTAACAAATTGTAATGCAAATAAGATATGCTCAGGATTGTTTAGCGGGACATGTTACAAAGCTCTGCCATGTCTGCTAATAAATGCCCAAAGGGGCATACCACTCTGCTATAAGCGTCATCCTGAAGGCATTTAGCTCAAGCTCCACAGGTCAATAAACCAAATGCCCTGAATTAAGTGTCTAGAGACACCCTACTCCATAAGCCAGCCTCCTGCCCACAAGCACTCAGCTTTACTTGCTCCGTGTGTTGGCAAGTCCGCCACTGTGTTCCAGGCTCTGGCTCCTGGTTCTGCTGCTGCTCCTCAGTTGTTGCAGCTGCCCTCTGTATACAGGAGGTTCACTGCACAGGAATCTCAGGTTCAGAGGACTGTTGTACTCCAGGCTCTTGCTGGTAATGAGATCCCTCTTCCTGCTTCTCTGAAGGCTCATTGTATACATGGCAGGCTGGCACCCTAGGGAAGCCGATTCACAATTACTCACAGGTGGATCCTGTTAGTTTCTTTCCCCACTTTTTTTTTTTTTTACCAGACCCAGGCAGGGAAAGGTCGTTTGGTGGGAGTTGGGAGACTTTGGCTAGAAGAGCCATATTCAATAATTCACTGCCCCTGCAGATGGAATGGCATATATAGACAGAAGATGCAAAGCCTCTGGAGGCCCAGCGAGGGCTTGGATGTGCTGGGAAAACGTTATTCTCTCTAGTTTATTTAAAAATGAACTGAGGCAGTGATTTGCTAAAGGTTGTGTAGCACACAAGTGGGGCTTGAATTTAAGGTGTGTATCCAGAGCGTTCTATCAATTTGGGAGCTAGATTGTGTCTTACACAAAATCCAAGCAAACTTGTTGTCATTGAATGGATTCCAATGCAAAGTGACCCTACAGGACAGAGTAGAACTGCCTTCTATGACTTACAAGGCTGTAAACTTCATGACAAAATAATAATAATTTACAAATAATCAAGGGTTCTTGAGGGAGAGGGCATGGGGAGGGAGGGGGAAAATGAGTCGATACCAATGGCTCAAGTAGAAAGCAGATGTTTTGAGAATGATGATGGCAACAAATGTGTGTGACACAATGGATGTATGTATACATTGTGATAAGAGTTGTACGAGCCCCCAATAAAATGATTTTTTAAAAAAGAAAAAGGCTGTAAATCTTTACAGAAGCTGACTGCAACATCTTCTGCAGAGCAGCTGATAGGTTTCATCCACTGACCATTTTGTTAGCATCAAGTGCTTTAAGCACTATACCACCATGACTCTTTATTATCACTCCCAATGCCTAGAAATTCACTTTGTGGTATTATTTAAATAACTTTTGGTCACCGTCTGTTTTCAGTTGCAGATTTTGATTTTCTGAAATATTTTGTTTTTTGAAAAAGTGCCAAGAATATATTTGTATTACTCAAGTCGATGGCAGTGTAGGTTGCTTTTCACTTAGTGTCTCCCTTTGATTGGAACTGTAGGGCGTACTGGCATCATGTTTAAATTACCTATTCAAGTTTTACTCTGTTTTCACAGCTGGTAGATACATAAAATATTTGATAATAAATTTTTTTTGACATATATACTTGGGAGGAATGTAATCCTTTGGAGAGCTTTTGTTTTTAAGGTATATTTTTTAAATATAAGAGTGTTTTTATAGGTTTTTTGGTGGTCATTTAAAAAGGACTCAGGTATGGAGTTAGGGTAAACTTGGAGTTACGTAAATTCATTAGAGCCCTCTAGCTAAACCAGTTTTTTTTTAAGAAATAGTTTCATGCTTACATTCACTGTAAGGACAAGTAGTGTTTGTTTGTTTTTTAAGATTAAAAACCAAAAAGTACAAATGCCATTTATATCACTCAGATTTTCCCTTTTCTTTCTGATCTAGCAAACTTTTGCTATGTGGATCCCAAACTAAATTTCAGAAAATGCTCTTTGACCCTAAGTTCCCTGCTGTAAGCATGAGAGACAAGGACACTTCCTCTTTGCTGTTGGCTTTCCTAAATTGATGGGGGCCCCTTCGCAAGTGCACTTGCTCCCTGTGTTGAGAGGGAAGGGAGAGTGTTTCCCTCTGGACCTCCCTCTCCGTTAGCACCGCTCCTGCAGCCTGTGATGCCTCAGGGCTGTTCTTGCTCTCAGCATGGAGTACTTTTTAATGACAGTTTAGGATTTTGTCAGCAGATGGAGCTGCAGACTACTTTCTTTAGTACAACATATTGTTCCTTAATAGCTCAACAGTAAGCCTTTCGAGATATTCTTCAAGCTGAGGAATCTTTGTAGTAAATGGCTTTTTTTGTTTTTTGTTTTGGCCTCTGGCGTTGGCTTCATAGAACCCATTTAACAAATAAAACCTATAGGATTAATTACCTCCATATAAATACATATATACTCAAAGGTATACTCTTATTAAAACCAAACACGAGAGTGAGTTCTCAGTGAAGAGTAGAGGAATCGCTTGAGTCAATACGTTTTCAATTTAATAACTTTTCTGTGATGTTCTGCATGCTTGAAAATAAATCCTAGAT
>NW_022103928.1:34064295-34068993 GCF_000313985.2 Echinops telfairi | reverse complement strand
TTATTATTATGTTCATATCTGACACCATCTGCTCTCTCTCTTCACCCACTTTTCTGTTCATGTCCCCCCACCCCCTTTGATCCGTTTAAAAGTTGTATCAGTTTTTTAAACAAACAGGAAGGGGGAACACTTGGTAGATTCCCTCTGAAAGTAGACCAAGGATATAAATAGCCTGGCTGTCATGTCAAGTGCAGTGGAAAGTGGATTATGGCAGGTGGAGGTAGGTTAACATTTAACATACACCTTTATCATTTGCTCTAGTTTTTATTATTTTATGCTTTGTTTTCACTTGAGGCTTTTCTCTGTTTTGTTATTGTTGTTAGAACCTCTTTGTTTCTTTGTTTTGTGTTTTTGTGTGTTTTCCAGTATATGAAATTCAAGATGGGTAGACCTGCAGAGAGAGTAACTGAATTAATGGTTTCTTGAGGCCTGGCAAAGGGAGGTGTGTGTGTATGAGTGGTGGAATGGGGAGCTAATAAGAAATATTAATATTAATTATGGTAATGATTGAACAACTCTTCAAAATGTGATTAAACTATTGAGTTGTCGGATATGTCTCAATAAAACTGTTAAAAAACAAAACAAGCCTGTAATGTGTGTAGGCATTCTAATCTAGTAACTTTGTTGATTTTCCACAGTAATTTTCTAGAATCCCTTTTATCTGATTCTTTTCCTGACTATTAAAAACAAATCATAGACATATACATCTTGAATTTTTTTTTTTGGACATAAAGAAACATTTTAATTGTTTTTTATTTTTTAATTGAAAGTCATTTTATTTGAATCATTTTATTGGGGGCTTGTGCAACTCTTACCACAACCCATACATCAACTGAATCAAGCATGTTTATACGTATGTTGCCTTCATTCTTTTCTAGACATGTACCTTCTTTTGAGCCCTTGGTCAGCTCTTCCTCTCCCTCCCCACCCTGCCCGATAGAGTGTACATTCTTATTATTATTTTCATCTCTCACACCGACCACTGTTTTCTGTGGTTCTCCCCTGTGTATGGTTACGTGTCGATCATTGCGATCGGTTCCCCACATCTCAAATTCTTGCGGCACTTATCTAGTTGGTGTCACCTTGAAAAGATGCATGAAAACTGAAAAAGAAACACACACACACACACACACACACACACACACACGCAAAAAGTTGCATGTGAATAATTTCTTAAACATATGTGACCACAATAACTTTTCTCACAGAATTAATATTAACATCATATGGAAGCTTTTATCTTGGGACATATTTTCATTTATAGGAACACAGCATAAATTCTTTGGTAATGGATACTAGAAATTAACATCTTCTATTAGTAATTAGCTATCCAGTTAATTTGAATTTTGTTATGTTGGATTACTTAAAGAAAGATGAAGGGATTTAAGGATTATTAACCCAAGTTTTAATCCAGTTTCTCTAGGAGCTGGGGGAGAGTTTTTGCCCCCCTTTCATTTCCTCTTACTATTATGCCTCTGCCTTTACATAGATGCTATGTATTTTTTTAAAGTAGAGTTTGATATGTAATGCTTCTGTGTAAAGACAAAAACCTATAATCACTTCAATATTTGTACAGTTAATGATGCTTGCTGTATAGAGATGGAACTCATTGATTATGTTTAAGTCTCCTAATAATTTCAAAGGGCAGCTCCAGAAGACAAAGCCAAATATTATAACGAAAATCAAAAGGGAAGAACACACTCAGCATAGCTGAAACTGAAAAAACTCAAGAAAAAATGTTTTGAGAATGTTGAGGGCAGCAAATGTACAAATGTGCTTGACACAATGGGTGTATGTGTGGATTGTGATAAGAATTGTACGAGCCCCAAATAAAATAATTTAAAAAAAAATTCAAGTCTCGGGTTGCAATTTTGAACTATTCTACAGGCAAAATATTGAGTGATGCAGGAAGCACCATAAGAAGATGGACAGAATACACAGAGTCACTGTATCAAAAAGGAGAGTCGGCATTCCACCATTTCAGGAGGTAGCATATGATCAAGAACCAGTGGTACTGAAGGAAGAGTTCAGACTTTTCTGAGTGCAGGAGTCGATGGAATACCCATCGAAATGTTTCAGAACACTGAAGAAGCACTGGAAGCACTCACTCAACTATGGCAGGAAATATGGAAAACAATTGCTTGACCAACTGACTGGAAGAGAGCCATATTTGTGCTCATTCCAAAGAAAGGTTACCCAACCGAAAAATGCTAAAACTATAGGATGATATCATTGATATCACACACAAATAAAATTTTGCTTAAGACCATCCAAAAACTGTTGCAGCAATACATTGGCAGGGAACTGCTGGAAGTTCAGGCTGGGTTCAGAACAGGACTTGGAACAAGGGATGCCATGATTGGTGTCAGATGGATCTTGGCTCAAAGTAGAGAATACCAGAAATATGTTTACTTGTGTTTCATTGACTATGCAAAGGCATTTCACTGTGTGGACTATAATAAGCTGTGGATGACCTTGAGAAAAATGGGAATTCCAAAACACTTCATTGTGCTCATTTGGAACTTGTACATGGATCGAGAGGCAGTTGTGTGAACAGAGCAAGGGAATACTGTATGGTTTAAAATCAGGAAAAGTATGGATCAGGGTTGTATCCTCTCACCATACTTGTTTGATCTGTATGCTGAGCAATCATCAGAGAAGCTGGATTATATGAAGAAGAGTGTGGCATCAGGATTGGAGGAAGACTTCTTAACAACCTGCACTATGCAAATGACACAACCTTGCTTGCTGAAAATGAGGAGCACTTGACGCACTTGCTGATGAAGAAAAAGGATTGTAGCCTTCAGTTTGTATTATAGCTCAGTGCAAGGAAGACTAAAAGCCTCACAACCAGCCCAGTTGGTAACATCATGCATGATAAATGGAGAAAAATTTGAAGTTGTCAAGGATTTTGCCTTACGTGTATCCACAATCGATGCTCATGAAAGCAGCAGTTAAGAGATCAAAATATGTATTACATTATATACCAGTGAATATGCTGCACAGATCTCTTTAGGATATTGATGAGAGAAGATGTTACTTTGAGGACTAAGGTGCGCGTGACCCAAGCCATGGCATTCTCCATTGCATCATATACATGTGAAAATTGGACATTGAATAAGGAAGACTGTAGAAGAATAGATACAGTTGAATTGTGGTGTTGGAGAAGAATATTGAAAGTACCATGGAATGGTAAAAGGACAAACTGAACTGTATTGGCAGACGTATGGCCAGATTGCTTCTTGGAGGGAAGGATGGCGAGACTTTGTCTTATATATTTTGGACATATTGTCAGGAGAGACCAGTTCCTGGAGAAAGGCAGCATGTTTGGTAACGTGGAAGAGTGGGAAAAAAGAGGAAGGCCCTCCATGAGATAGATTGACACCGTGGCTGCATCTGTGAACTCTGGCATAAGAGCAGTTGTGAGGACGCTGCCGGACTGTGCAGTGTTTCATGCTTTCAGCACTGGGTCGCTATATGTTGGAGCCAACTCAACGGCACCTACCAGCAACAAGTTTATCTTAAAGTTTTAGAAAAGATCAAGGAGGTTTTTCTTTCTTTTTTCATGTACTGTATTTATTGGAGACCTTTTTGTTATTTTGAAACCTTTTTGTTTTAATAACGAAGTTTAACATAATGGGATTTTACTTCGTATAACTGTGGTTGAGTTTATTATGACTAGTTGTTAGTAGCCCACTGGTTACGAGTTTCTTTGAAAAGTACTTTTAGATACTTTACATAGGAAATTATTTTCCTAATAGCATAAATAAGAAATCATAGTGTGTACTATGCTTGGAAAGACTAGAAATGCTGAGCTTGAAAAGTTTGGATTGTTACAGTAATTTTAGGTCTTAGTAATTTATTTCTCATACATTTATACCTTAGTCTTTATAAAGACTCCCTAGGTCTTTATATAGCCACATTTTGTGTCACCTGACAATATGACTTTTAAAAACATGTTGTTTTTAAATAACTAGGATTTACCTCTCTACTTCATTTCCTAGCACAGTCTTGTTGTATATGTGTGTGTGTATATATAAATCATTCCAGCATGCACTCTGAGTGAAGTCTTTTTTTAATTGCTGATGGATACATAGGAAATTTACAAGAGGCTCTTATTGGTATAAATTGAAAATCTTTAAAGGGAAATGAGAGATGTCCATTATGATTCTTGTTTAGCTAAAAAAATCACAGTGTTGCTTCTTCTATATTTCCATCCTCTTAGGAATATCCTTCTTTCCTTGGAGCTTTGTTTAATTTTCTTCCTTTACTTATTTGTTTATTTTTTAGTCTGGTTTTGTTTTATTTGCTATAAAAAGGAGCTGCTACTTGAGGCTGTTACTGGTCATTACGTTTCATCAGCGGGTGGGCTGATGCCTCCAATTTATCCAACCTGACAATATCTACAAATATGTATAAACTTGGCATTGACAGCATTTGAAATGAACATAATTAACATATTGGAGAATACTTTTTTTCTCTCCTTATTCTTTGCTTTAGTTTGTTCCGTAATTACACTTTGATTCCCAAAATGAGAACATTGGTTCTTTCTTCTCAAGAAAACAAATCATTGCATCTACCAGAACAAAGTGATCAAAGTCAGTTTAAGAATGCTAAAGAAAGTCTGGCTAGACCAGAGGATGTACACTGGTACAGCTAGGAACTGGAAACACAGGGAATCCAGGGCGGATGATCCCT
>NW_022103928.1:34033443-34063065 GCF_000313985.2 Echinops telfairi | reverse complement strand
CCCTGACTGGCTTGTCTCCTCCCCGAGACCCCTCTGCAAGAGCCTTTTTTTTTTTAAGGGCCATTTTTATATGTATTGAAGTTTTACACTTGGTAAATATCAGCATGTCTGGTTCCAGCCTGTATGTCGGCATGTGGTGTGGCCTAGACAACATTCCATTGGGAAGCTGCCTTGATCGGCAGTAGCTAGCTTTGGGTAGACTGAAGTTGGTTTGTAAATCATTTTGGTAATTTACTTCTGGTAATTGCTTAACAATCCTTGCCCATCAGGAGGACATATAGGAGAACCAGGTATTCTGCCTCTTCCTGGGTGTTGAAGATTACTCATAGATTATCCCTTGCTGTGTAAATTATTACAATGGCTACTAGACTATTGTGCTCATGGCTTGGCCTCTCAGTTTTACACCACCTTTCCCGTGTGTGTGAAAGTATGGTTCATTTATCTACTTTTTTAGTTAACCGAATTGAAAATAATTCATTTTGTTTTGAGAAGGATTATAGGCTTGCATTATTTTTAGCAAGGATCTGCAAACATTGAAGGCTATTATACCACCTGAACAGGGACTCACTGCTTTTTACAAACTCTCAACATATTGCCCCACTTGATGTTTTTCTGAGCCTTCTTAGTGAGCTTAAATATGATACACAGATTCCCACAGACATAGAATAGCGTCAGTAGTTGGCAGAAAATGCCATCTAAAAATGCAGTGATTGTATTAAGGTGTGCTATATAGAAATTCTCCTTATTAATTAATGATATCTTCTCATGAAAATGACAAAAGAGGCATTACTAAGTACAATGTGTAGCTTAAGCAGCTAAAGCACACCTACATACCATTTATATACTTCATGCTGCTGAAATAGAAATACCACTTTAACAAATAGAAATTGATTTTCTCACAGTTAGGAGACTAATGTTACAACAAACTGACAGATGAGTGAAGGATTGGAAGCTAGAAGTCTGAATTCAGGGCGCCCTGGTGGCATAGTGGCTATGCATTGGGCTGCTAACCGAAAGGTCAACAGTTTGAAACCATTCCTGGATAAACTTATAGTCTCTGAAACCCACAGGGGCAATTCTATCCTGTCCTATAGGATCTCTTTTGGGTTGGAGTCGAGTCAAGTGAATTTTGTTTTGATTCTAGAAAATATTCTCTCTGTGTTGGTGCTGGAAGAAGGTTTTGTCTCTTCTAGTTTCTATTCGAGAACTTCCTGTGGCTTAGCATCTGTTTTTCCCCCTCTCTTGCTTGCTTGATTTGTTGTTATATCTCAAAAGCAATTGATATGAAACATCCTTTCCTAATAAGATTTCATTAACAGAACAAAGACATCCTATTCCCAAACGGGATATGATCATAGGTATAGCGATTAGGGTTTACACCATACTTTAGAGGGCGACACAGTTGAATCCACAGCATGTACTTAGGTACACTTGTCCGTTTTTGTAGATGAGGTCATTTTGAAAATAACATTACTTTTCAGTTGGTCCCTATATAGTTCCCTCATTCCTTTTCATCTCTACTTAGTTCTAAAGTTTGTATATGCCATACTTTATTAAGCCAAGTTCCTGCTGACACAGTGTAAAAGTTCATTCTAACAGGGTGGAAGAGCTTTCAAAAGTAAGAGATTTAACACCTCTCCATTCTACCCAATGGGGGCCCTCATTTAAGAAGGGCTGTTCAGTAACTAACAAAGGAGAACGGCGAGGAAGGAAGTCCTTGATGTCCCTGTCCACGACAGGTTTGTTGCCAGCTATCAGATTGCATCACTTTCCATTGTGATGTCCTCAATACAAATGTCAGGCTATTACCACAGGCTGAAAGTGTCCCGGTGAGACACTGAAGTGCATCTCTCGCAGACTTAGGAAGGCAGCATAAGCTGTATCTGGGTGTGTTGAGTCTTCGTGTGTTGGCAGAAACCACTAACTGAGCGACACCGCCGCATGAGCCGAGTGGGGTAGCGAGTTGCTGCCAGAATGGAGAGTTTATTTTGGGAGAAGATGGTGGTGATAATGAAGTGTGCAGTTTGGTCCTGCACACACCAGTGCAAGCCTGACAGCCCTGCTCAGCTGAAGCCTCTCACTTGATTAGCATCTGTGGTTGCTTTCCACTCCTCCGCCCACTCAGGGACTGCTTGAGTTCTTTGCATTTTGAACCGCAGGGTTCTGCTGCCTGGTAATAGAGTGGAGTAACACTTCATTTAACAGGCATCTTTGGGGAGTGAGTTGTTCCACGGAAGTGGTTTTTCCAATAATCCCTCAAGAAATAAAACTTTTGTAAAAATATAATTTCAACTATTTTTTGAGCAACCGTTTCTAAAAATGCGGAGGCAGTTTCTGCTGCTCCAGAGAAGGACGTTATTGCACCCACCACCACCCTTTCCTGGGGTCTTCAGTTCCTGACGGCTCTTAGCTTTCCGCCGACTGTGTGTGCGTGTGACAATAATAGAGCGCGATATCAATGCTTTCCTGAATCTTGTATGTTTTATGTTGCTTTCCCTTACTAAGTAGCTCCAAAAATATTAGGCATTTTGAGATTTGGATCTCTGTTCTTTGTAGGGTTTTATGGGGCTGGTCTGGGAGTCTGTGGCTTGATGCTACCATGTTTGTGGATATGGCGAACAGTGTTTCTCTTTCAATCCCTGAATCATCTTCTCATTTATTGTTTCTATGTTTTAATTAAATATAATAAAATTAACCTTGGATAAAGCCCGAGAAGCAGTCCTCACGAGTGCATGGACTTGAGGGAGATTCTTCTATTTTCTGAGAGGCCACGCTCTGAAATAAGCCAGCAGCATAACATCTGAAGCATGTGGGCGAAAGGGCCTGACTGCTAAGAAATGAGCGGTCTTCTCCACGGGGAAGATAGCCATTCCAGGGACAGGACAGAACAAGAGAAGATAGACTTAAGTAAGTGCATGCTCAGTCTAGCGTGGCCACAATTAGGTGTTTCTTTAATACTTGGTTGCTTTTTAGGATGATGGCCAAGGTGGAACTCAGCAGTATACTCATTCGATATCCTGCCTAGTAAGTAATTTGGGAGGGTACTCACCACACTGTCAGGGTGTTACTTGCCTTATTTTTAGGCATGCCAATTAGTAACGAGAAACAATTTAATAAAAATAATTTGATTCAGTGAGCAATAGAAAAGGCATTCAAAAGGTCTAATCTGGGGGGTGGGGGGGAAGGTATTATGTCACAGGTGACAGGTTGTAGCCTGTTACTTGGTCCTCTGCTTTTCCCAGGGAATAGGTTGTTGTGGGGAGTACTTTAAGGCATCGAGTTTCCTTCTGTTAAGAGTAATGGGAAAATCTGGAAATGTTCATAGTGATGGTTGTATAAAATAATATAACATGACTGAACTGTGCAGGGGAAGAATGCCGACACGGTAACTGTTTTGTCACCTATGTACGAGGGGTTTCAAAACGTTCTTGGAACAATGCCAGTAGTTTAATTACATTCTTTTCCCCATGAAACTGTTGAAGCTCTCTCATATTTACCACAATTAAAAAAAATAAGGCACTTAACAAAAAAGGGTCTCTTTAACAGGAAGCAGTTTTAAGTGTACTACATTTATTATGTAACTTGACAATTTCTCAAATGAGAAAAAATATTTTCAAAATTATGAGTTGCAATTTTAAAAGCTAAAAGAGAAACTCCGTTTCTACCAGCACATGATGAGACAGAGCCAGCAGGGTGGGAGAAGGGAAACTGAGAGTGTTGTGTTCCAGACGCTCAGGGAAGAACGTGAATGAGAAGGGTGGAGCGACCGACTGTCTCCTGGAGCTGTCAGACCCAGGAGTCGGCACCATCAGATTCAGTGTCGCACACAGGCTTTGATGGGCAGGATGCGAGCTTTTATGGTGGAGTGGTGGGAGCAGTTCCCGGGGCGAGGTGGGTTGAAGAGAGGCAAAGGCGGTAGTGAGTGTACGTAGATGTTTCAAGGAGCTTTGGTTTAGAGCAGCGGTTCTCAACCTGGGTGTCACGACCCCTTTGGGTGTGTGTGTCAAATGACCCTTTCACAGGGGTCACCTGATTCATAACAGTAGTAAAATTGCAGTTATGAAGTAACAATGAAAATAATTTTATGGTTGGGGTCACCACAACATGAGGAACTGTATGAAAGGGTCACAGCATTAGAAAGGTTGAGAACCACTGTTTTAGAGGAATGGAATGGTCTTATAAAAAAGAAGTCAAATGAGCCTTTTGTTTTTAAGATGGAGAAGTAACAGTATGTTTATGTTCTAATAGAATGATTGTGTAGATTGAAAAGTTGATGGCAGGGAAGAAAAGAGAGGATTGCTGGACTCCACAGCCCTGGTGGCATGGTGGGTTATACAAGGTCAGAAGTTAGAAATCACCAGCCATCCTAGGGAGAAAGAGGAGGCTTTCAACTCCTGTGAAGATTTACAGTCTCAGAAACCCCGGGGAGAGTTCTACTCTGTCATATGGGGTCGCATTGAGATAGGCTTGACTTGGTGGTAGTAATTTTTTTTAAAAAAACCTTTATCAGAGGAGATAATGTTTCATGCAGAAGTAGACTTTAGATACTGGTAAACTAGAAAACCAAATCAGTTGCATTGAGTTGATGTGACTCTTAGTGTCTCTCTGTGGGTCAAAGGAGTACTGTGCGTCATAGAATTTTCAGTGGTTGATTTTTTGAGGGGTGGGGGAAGTAGATCACGAGATCTCTTTTTCTGAGATGCTTCTGGGTGGACTTAGGCGTCCATCCTCCCCGCTAGCCGGTGAGCATGTTAACCATTTACCCCCCTCAGGCACTTCTCTGACTTTAGGACCCCAGACAGCTCATCTCATGCATGGCTCAGGAAGGCTTTCTTTCAGTTGGTTGTGTGTGGAAGCTTTCTCATACAGAAAGCTGAGAGTTCAGAGGAGAAGATAGAAAAGGGGAGTGGAGAAGGGGACAGTGACACAATGATCCAGGAGGATTGCGGGGTAGCATTTAGGGCCCACAAGAGGAACATGGTCACGATTTAAAACGGGACCATTCTGGTGAGTTGTGTATTTTTCTCCAGGTCCTGTTCAGCTGTCCAAGTAAGTGTAAGCATGGATCCAGTAAGCGAAGAGTTGGATTTAATTAGTTTGTGGTTTTGCCAAGTGAATAAAAACCGAGCACGAAAGGGACTGAGGGAATTGAGGACGTGGGCAGCGGTGTAATTGCAGTGATTGCTGTGCAAGTTGAGCCGACTTTGGAATTTGAGTGTGGGCTAGACTGTGATCTTTTTATTTACATGCTAAGCAAACAGTGGTCCTCTTAGGGCATTTCCTTTTTGATTAGTATTGTGGACTCCATGGGGTGGGTCCTTGAGAAATGCAGAAAGGGGCGAGGACAACATAACTTGAGAGTTTCTTGGTTTCAGTGAGTCGTGTGTTATACTATTGGAACCTTAGCTTACAGGAGTGATCCCCCAGCTGGCACGAACAGCTAAAAGGTTGCGGGTTCAAATCCACCCATTCGCACCTTGGAAAACAGGCCTCATGATCTGTTTCTGAAAGGTCAAAGTCTGGAAAATCGTTTGTAGTAGTTAGGCTCTGCACATATGAGTCCACCAGGTGTCAGAATTGGCTCGTGGGCAACAGTGAGAGCCGCAGCGTTATGGGCTTTCTTGTGGCCAATGTTTAATCATAAGAACTAAAAAACCCTTCCCTATTGTAATATTTCATAATTTCTGTTCTCCCACCCCATTCATGCTATAACAGACTAGATCGGATTCTCTTGTCAGGCGACTATAAGTCCCTGTTTGTGACAGTGCACGCATGGCTTCCCAGGACAGAGATGATTTTTCCCCTCTCATTTCATCCAGTGATCTCATCTGTTGAGTGTTGGCATACTGAGGCATACAGCACCCCTGCCAGCGGTCATAAAAGACCAGGCAGTTACTCGGCTACATGTATTCCACATATCTCATATTTATATGAGAAAAAGAAAAATAAGTTATCAGTTGAGTGGTAGTAACTAATTCTGTATTTTCAGAAGGTGAATTGGAGTTATGTTCTCCTCCTTTGCCCACGTGTGGCATCCACTGATGCTCCTCTGGTGTCTGTGGATTCTTCCTCTTAATCCCAAATCAACACAACCCCCTCACTGCCATGGACTTAGTTCTGATTCATAGAAGCCTCATCTTTTCCTGAGGGGCGCCTGGGGATTTCCCCCTCCTAACTTTGTGGTCAGCAGCCCATTGTGCCACTTTGCCATGAGGACATCTTTCTTAGCACATAGTAGGTGCTTCATACAGCTTTATTGAATTAATAAGTTTATACTTAAAATCTCCCAATAATTTATGTAGAAAGTTGCTCAGTTACTTCTGAACAGGAACATTAAGACACTAGGGTGGATTCAAGTGAAATTATTGAGATCATGCTGTAACTTTTGGAAAATTAGCAAGTTTTTTCCCAAGGAAGTCTTGAATTTTAAATACTGAAAAGGACTCACGTGGGATACAAATTTGGACGTATTGTATTTATTTTAAGGTTCACTTTAAGAAAGGCAAAAGAGCCTAGAGCATCATTTTCATTTAGGCTACTTGGCTATTGAGGTCTTGTGTGATCTTTCAAAAGTTTAATTTTTAAAAGGATCTTGGAAAACAATAGTTGAGAGAAAATCTGGTCATCTGATTGTACATAAGAAAGCAATTCCGGGAACCCAAGAGGCAAGCGAATTTTGGGAATAATGAGGGCAACAAATGTATAGATGTGCTTTATACAATTGATCTATGTATTGTGATGAATTGTATGAGCCCCAATAAATTGATTAAAAGAAAAAAAAGAGTTGTATGAGCCCCCAATAAAATGATTAAATAAATAAAAAAAAAGAAAGCAATTATGACAAGTTTTAAATTGCATGATGTTCTTATATATAAGGGCGTTAGTAAATTCTGATTTGGCTTCTAAGAATGTATTTTGATTACTAATGAATGCCAAATAATGGTCTGTTTTTAATTTCTGGATCTCTTGGGCCACAGACATCTTACTTGAAGTTTTATATTAATAACGTAACATAATTGAGTAGTTGACTGGCCCCTGTAATGAAGCAACAATGATTCTCTTTCTAAGTAGGAGTTTGGTGTATAATTTGAAGAGATACAGTCTGTGTTCTTAGGAAGGGAGACTCCATGCTCTTGGGTCATTTTCTACTTAGAGAGTGCTTGCTCTTCTGTGAACAAACTGGTCTGTTCTTCAAATATAAAAAATATTACTTTATTTTGCAGGAAGTTACACTTTAAAAATAAGAAATGGAAACTCTATAGTCAATTTTTGATGTGGTGCCAGGAAAGCACACTGCATCAGCATTTCATGGTCCAGCATTTTCCACATCATATATTTTTTTTCTTAGCCGTGAAATTTCAGCAGATTGTTATGCAAAACAGTTTTGTGTCTCTGTGTGACTGGGAAGACAGCTGTTACTCCTAATGAGGAGTGCTAGCATTACAGTATTTGCATTGATTGAGACCCACGGAGGGAGCAGAATGTTCCAGATCAGGCAGTGGTGTGTGGTGAGAAGGTGCCATGCTGTCAGCTGGAAGTACATGCTCGGCTGCTCCCTACGACAAGATAAATGAGTTTTGCTGTGGTTTGGCATAGTCTGAAGCTTTTCCAATGAGCACTAGTAGCACACCACATTCCCTGTGGGACCCCATGGTCTAAGGGTACCTTTAAAGCTACTGCCTCGTTGCCATTTTTTTTTTCTTTTGATGTCCTACAATACCTGTCAAGATTGTGATTTATTAAAAACCTAATGTCTTTTAGCATTTCATTAACATAGGGTTTAGACGATCCTTTGTTGACACTTTTTCCATTAATGTAGCAGAATGTTACCTGAAATTTAGCTTGACTAGGCCTCCTGAAGGCTACAGTCCAGAAGTCAACAGGCAGTTAAGCTTTATGCTTTTCAAAGTTTTACTGATAGTTTCAGTTCTTTAAACCTTATAACCTCTGCATGGAAGGTATAAACTAAACTCATTGCCATTGAGTGGGTTCTGACTCATAGAGACCCTATAGTGTAAGGTAGAAGTGCCCCTGTGGGTTTCCTGGACTAACTCATTACGAAGTACAAATTGTTGCCTTTTCTCTCGAAGAGTGGCTGGTGCATTTGAACTGCTGACCTTGAGGCTAGCAACACCTAATTTATATGTTGGCTCAGAAGCACAGTTGAAATTCCACGATTCTGGTGTCCCATCTTTTCTTTAGTAGCTTTGCCGAGCTCGGGTCTAATATTTTTTAAAAAGTTTGTGTGAATGCAGTGGAGCTTGGTTTTAATTAGAACGTAATTCGATGTCCATTTGAATTAAGAGGGCTTTTATAAATGGGGCTACGCATGGTGACTAGATAGTGCTAATCGTAATAAGTAGTTTGCATAGAACATGAAATAAAATTCTTCCAGTACAGCTTCAGTGACAGGAACAACTGACATTTTAAATTAGAATTACTATATTCCAAGCAATTAATGTACATGACCCCAGTTAGAGTAGATATCAGTAAATTAAGTATGTAGAAACCAAGCTTTTGCCCATTTAAATTAATGATTTGTGAAGATAAGAAAAGGATATAACTTTGCATTGATAGGTGGAAATTTACATGCTGGTAGTCTTGTGGGATTATTTAAATAGCTTAGATGAGCATGGAGAAGAGTTTTAAGTCTCTCTGTAAAGTTAGTAACCATAATTTTTTTGGCCATGAGTTACAGTTATGGAAGTAAGGTAACGAACAATGTCTCTCTGAGAAACTACTGGCCTGGCCTGTAATTTTGGTAAATTTTAAATGCCAACTCTGGCCTAAAAATCATGTAATGTCTTTACAGATGAATCAGTTACGGCAAGATTTGTTATTAATTTCTGCTATGCAGAAATTAAGTCCTGTTAAAGCTATTGAATAAATGAATGAATAAAATGAGAATTTTTCTGCATCGTTAACCAACATTAATGCAATAATAAAATTAAGCTAAAGTAAAAAATACACCACTGAATCTTTACATACTTATTCATGACACTGTGGATCATATTTTAAAGGATATGTGATCAAATAAGATACTCTAATTCTCAATTCATTGAAAAATTGTTACTTATCACATTCTTTTTATTTATTTATTTTATTTTATTGTTTTACATTCTTTTCATTAACAATTGCCAGTGCACCCAACTGACTGAAACTCACTGCCAGGTATTGATTCCAATTCATAGCAACTGGACAGGACAGAGGTGAAGTCCTTGCAGTTCGGAGGCTGTACATCTTTCTTTATGGGGACTCACTCTTTTTTTTAAATCATTTTTAGTAGGGGCTCATACAACTCTTATCACAATCCATACACACATCAGTTGTGTAAAGCGCATTTGTACATTCATTGCCTTCATCATTCTCAAGACATTTCTTCTCCACTTAAACCCCTGGCATTAGGTCCTCATTTTCCCCCTCTCTCCCCGCTCCCCCCTCCCTCATGAGCCCTTGATAGTTTATAAATTGTTATTTTGTTATATCTTGCCCTGTCCAACGTCTCCCTTCACCCACTTTTCTGTTGTCCGTCCCCCAGGGAGGAGGTAACCTATAGTTCCTTGTAATCGGTTCCCTCTTTCCTACCCACTCTCCCTTTACCCTCCCTGTTTCGCCACTCACACCACTGGTCCTGTAGGGCTCATCCACCCTGGATTCCCTATATGTCCAGTTCCTATCTGTACCAGTGTACATCCTCTGGTCTAGCCAGACTTGCAAGGTTGAATTCGAGTCATGGTAGTGGGAGCAGGGAGAAAACAGGCAATGCCTCCTCTCCCAGAGTGGCTGGCGGATTCTAACCCTGACTTTGCGTTAGCAGCCTACCACAAAACCCACCGCACAGCCTTTGCTCAAGTAGAAAGATTTATTTTGCAAATGTAAGGAGAACTTTTAAGCGGCTAAGAATCATTTATAGAATTGTTTGCGACTACCTTGCCAGAATTCCTGAAAACATCATGGAGTTTATTATGATTGTTGAGAGTATTTGCTGTTACCATACTGGAATTTTACTTTCCAGGTTTCTGACTCTTGTTGTGTCTTCTTTCCAGCACTGTGACCTCTGCTGTGTTTACTGTCGGAGATAATGTTGTCTCAGGCAGTGATGACCGCACTGTGAAAGTTTGGGATTTAAAAAATATGAGATCCCCAATTGCAACTATCCGCACAGACTCTGCCATTAACAGGTAAAACGAGGCTCATTATTACACACAAAGCATTTTACTTCAATAGACCTAAAGCAACGCAATTTTATTTATGTAAATTGCGTGCTTAATTGATTCCATCTTGGGAAAAGTGGTTGAAGTCCTAGGAAAATATGTCCTATTGATCTTCTAGTGCAAAATCAGTGATTAAGTGTAAAATCAGGCAGGTATGCTAGGCTGGTAAGAACAAGCCATATTTGGCCATATTTTGTAGGGTTTTTGTTTTACTTAGTGGGTATTGATGATCTGGTTCTGATGCTGTGGATCTGTAATTACCTTTGAGTAAAAAATGTATGTCTATAATGTGATTGTATGTATCTTGCAGTTACATAAAAGCATTCTTTTATTTGATTTCTCTTTTCATTCCAATGTCAGATGGTAATTTGATTACGTATTTTGCCTTGAAATATGAATAATATTAAATAACCAATTGAATTGTTAGCTGTAATTTCAAAAACTTTTGTTGCTCCTATTTTAAGGATAACCCACTCATATCTGTTTTTTGCAGGATTAATGTATGTGTTGGCCAAAAGATCATTGCCCTTCCACATGACAACCGACAAGTTAGATTATTTGATATGTCAGGAGTGCGATTAGCGAGGCTTCCTCGAAGCAATAGACAGGTAACAGAGTTATTTTTGTTTATAAGCCTTAGAAAAGCAGTCTTTAGATACCTTCAAGTGAATTGGAAGTATGTATATTAAATATTTAATCTAATAAAGTAGGACCAATGTTATGCATAGATGGGTGTTAGCTCAACTCTTTAAGAAGGATCCCTGCCTCTACCCCTATCAAACAGTTTTCTTTCAGGATGTTACTGACTGAAAGGAATTCCATTTAAAAGCTGTTTTCATATGAATTAGGGATTGCTCCTCATTAAAATATGTATTCTTTAGAGCAGCGGTTCTCAACCTGTGGGTCTCTACCCCTTTGGGGGCTGAACGACCCTATCACAGGGGTCACCTAATACATCCTGCATATCAGATATTTACATTATGATGCATAACAGTAGCAAAATTACAGTTATGAAGTAGCAATGAAAATAATTTTATAGTTGGGGGTCACCACATGAGGAACTGTATTAAAAGGTTGTGGCATTAGGAAGGTTGAGAACCACTGCTTTAGAAGATGTAATGTAGGAGAGCTAGCCTTATTATACATTAGGTCAGTATTTCTCATAGATTTTTAGACCATCCTCATCAGAATGACCCAGAATGCTTGATACGAATTCTGATTTCTTGGACTCCACTCAGATCTATTGAATCAGGATTTCTGAAGATGTTCCCTGGGAACCTGCATTTTCCGTAAATCCTTGGCTGAGTCTGCTGAACTTTGTAGTTTGAGAGCCCAAATCCTAGAGTACATGAATTGATTAGCTTTTTCCATTGACAGCTAATCGGTGTACATTTAATAAAAACACCTCCTGTTGTCAAGGCAGCGATTCTCCATATTTTTGCATATAATTGACTCTCACAACATGATCACTCTTTTCTCTTTTTTCCTTCTATCTTCTTTTAATGTCTTAAGAGCTATGTGATGCAAAACCAATAATTTATTTTCTTTTTAAATGAATGCACCCCCCATCTCACCAGTCTGTGTGTGTGTGTGTGTTGTAGTATATATGTTTGACCAATGACTTTTCTGCATTATTTTTAATACACCGTTCTCTACCAGTGCCAGGTGCCTAGTGGTATGTGTTAGGCTGCCAACCTCATGGTCAGCAGTTCGAAACCACCAGGCACTCCTCAGGAGAAAGAAGAGACTTTCTACTCCAGTAAAGAGTTACAGTCTTAGAAACCCACAGGGGCTGTTCTCCCTGCCCGCTAGGGTCTCTGGGAGCTGGCTTCGCCTTTCTCTGCCAGCGCCAGGGTCTTATATATTCTGTCCCACCAGTTGTAATTTCACTACGTAAGGTTCCAAAGTACATTTCGTAGTTCTGCAATTTATTTGTCCTTCAAAACTATAGGCCAAAGATAGTTAGGTGCATCGATTTGTCACCTACATAGATAGGAACATTTTAAATGACATCAGCTTCCGGAAAACGCACCATCCTAAGATGAAAGGCTACTGCAGCCACTCTTCTCTTAAGACAAATAGTTCTTAAGTGCACTGCTAAAAGTTAATAACATTTTTATTCAAGTTTACGTCAGAGAAAACTTGCTTGTGAAATTACTTTAAGAGACTAAAAACCTTTACACAAACAAATCTTCTTTTTAAATTTTTTAATCGTTTTATTAGGGGCTCATACAACTCTTCTCACAATCCATACATACATCAATTGTGTAAAGCACATTTGGACATTCATTGCCCTCCTCATTCTCAAAACATTTGCTCTCCACTAAAGCCCCTGGCATCAGGTCCTCATTTTTTCACTCCCTCCCTGCTTGCCCCTCCCTCATGAACCCTTGATAATTTATAAATTATTTTGTTATATCTTGCACTGTCCGATGTCTCCCTTCACCCACTTTTCTGTTGTTCGTCCCCCAGGGAGGAGGTCACATACAGTTCCTTGTAATCAGTTCCCTCTTTCCAACCCACTTTCCCTCTACCCTCCCAGTATCGCCACTCACACCACTGGTCCTGAAGGGATCATCCGCCCTGGATTCCCTGTGTTTCCAGTTCCTATCTGTACCAGTGTACATCCTCTGGTCTAGCCAGACTTGCAAGGTAGAATTCGGGTCATGATAGTGGGTGCGGGGAGGAAGCATTTAGGAACCAGAGGAAAGTTGTATTTTTCATCGTTGCTACATTGCACCCTGACTGGCTCGTCTCCTCCCCGAGACCCCTCTGCAAGGGGATCTTCATACACAAACAAATCTTGACACAGCCAGACGTTGATTTGTCCAGGGGAACGTGTTTTTACATTTTGCTAACTGCCAGCTATCCTCGATGTATTTATTATCTAAGCTGCATCTCGAATGCAACAAACTAGTCCCACTTAAGTGTCCCTTTGTGTGTAAATTGCTATGCAACATTGAATGTCTTCATTTGGGATGAAAATTTACGTGAATTTGTGTGACATGATTACGTAGAGAATATTTGTCTAAGAAAACATAGTTATTATTTGTAGTTCTAATTCCACATAGGCTGTTTCATTGCTTTCCTTCAGCATTCAACCTGTGGAGTTCTGTTGTAGTACACAAAATATATTTCTTTTTAAGATTAACGAATGAGAATTCACTTCATTTAGAACTTGTAGCACTTCTTCAGAGAAATCTTTTTCAATGCCACAAAACCACAGCTGGAAATTACCGGCAATATGTCATATGTCCTTGTAATTTCTTTTAAAAGAAACATTTTAGAAGAGGCAACAAGACAAAACAACAAAACCTCACTTATTTGAAGTTTGGGTAGCTAGAGTGAATAGGACTAACAGCATACTTTAATTTGAAATGATATATTCTGAGGAAAGTATAAGTGACATTAAAAAAAATGTGTTTCAAGGCCAAAGATCTCTATAAGGAGAGAAAAAATGAAAAGCTTTATGATTCAGTAAACATGTGAAATGCAGGGTTAAACAAACTTACACAGGCTTTGTTATTGCAGCTCGTCAGATCTAATGTATCGAGTGTCTCTCTCAGGAGGGTGTGGAGCATTTTCAAAGTCTGTTTGTGAGAGGGGCCTTTTTATTTCCAGGCAGATGATGATCTGTGAGCACACTGTGACACTAGATGAGAGTGTTGAATTATAAAACTAAGTTACTTCTTTCCAAAGCTTCCGTGTTTGCTACTGTTTAGCTTTTGTTTGCCTCTTTTTTCTTTTTAAGAAGCAAAACAAAAAACTAATTTTCTTGTCCTCCTACCCCATTATTAAGTAGCTGATTTCAGTATTTCTACAATGAATACCTTGGGTTTCTAATTTTCAAATAGTTCTTGTACAGAGGCCTGACTTACTGCCTAACTAAACTAATGAAAGCATAACTTATTATTTTTTATTTAGGTTATTAATAAAGTGATAAAACTCTGATTACCTTTTGTTATGTGGCCTTTCTCACCATAATTTTATTTTTGTGGCCTATCACAATTCTCTCTCTAAATGTATAAAAACCTCTACACAAGGGAGCTTCAAGCCGTGAATGGGAAAATGCCATTATCTTTTTATTAAATTTTTTCCATCAACTTTTGGAAACCACTCATATTCAAACGATTTCCTAGGGAAATTTGTACCATTTGTTGGAGTATTTCTTTTACTTACTAAGTTTCTTAAAGTTTTTCTCAATTCTAAACCTTGTACTCTATTTAATGATGTAATAAAGATAGCATATTACAATCATATATTAAGGAAATATGATTAAATCTTAAGGCATTGTGCACACACATGTAAGCTTTATGTTAAATGCTTGCTTGCATGCACGCGCGCACACACACAAGACATCTAACTCTATAAAGTGCGTCCAATATTTTATGATAATTTCTTCTAACACTCTGATAGTTAACTGAGACTCCTAACATAGGCAGCAATCGATAAGTCATTTATTGTGACTTAGAAAAGTACCTAATCTATTTTTCTAACCCCTGTATTACCTGAACCAATTACTTGTTAAAATGATATCTGATATCCTTGAGTGGATTTTATTTAACTTACCCCTAAGTGTCAGTTTGCCTCGTTTCAAAAAATTTTTTTCCTATCTGCCTGTAATCTTACTTTCTTAAATCATTTAAGCATTTTTATATGAGTATTAAATCGACCATGTGTTTTAGTCTCACTTTGTTTAAGCTGTCCTACCAATACATTGCTTAAAACCCCCTAGCCATTCTTACTTGAGGTTCACGTGTGCTAATCCTTGTTCTTTTCCCCGTAGGCTTCAGTGCTTTAGTTGTGATGTTGGTCGCTCTTTTATAAATGTTGTGGAGGAAGGTGTTTTCTGAAGAGTGCTCTGATCTTTGTCTATCTGTCTGCTTGCTGACAGGGCCACCGGAGGATGGTGTGCTGCTCGGCTTGGAGTGAAGACCACCCTGTATGCAATCTGTTTACCTGTGGGTTTGACAGGCAAGCCATCGGCTGGAACATAAACATCCCTGCCTTGTTACAAGAAAAATAAGAGAGCCCATATCCTTTGTGTCATTATTTGCCATGGACCTTTAACTGCTGCAGACTTTCCTGCATAGTAATCTGCCATTGTTTGTGAGAGCTTGACCCTGAAAAGTGTGCGTTATAGATTCTGTTCATATTGTACCCGGTTTGCATGATATGTACAGGAAAATGTGTGGTCATATTTTTTCCTTATTTTTGTCTTGTGTATGACCTTTTGTATATTGACTGCCTCTGGTCAGTAGAAATGAAGTTCACTTCCCGTGTAGCACTTCAAATGCTCATGAGTTCTACAGAGTTCGACAGATGAACAGTAGGGCATTACATTTGTGCGCATCAAATGTGAAACCCGTGTACTTATTATGAGGCATTTAGTTGTCTGTTGTATTTTCTGGAATAATTATACATATCTACCTTGCATTGAAAAGATTGTAGAGCTTACATTTGAGTTGGCTAATGAATGGCAGTGATGAGCAAAGCTTTCATGTTTACCTTCTGTTTGAAGTTTTAGCATGTGCTGTTATGTAATACAACTTCAACTCGAATTTCTATTACAGTTCTGTAAAAATACTGTGGATTTTAGAAGTTTTAAAAAAACCATACAGTTGTTGAGTTTGCAACATTTGGAGAGTTTCTTTTGAATAGAAAAAGTTTTCTCTTTTTATAGAAAATCATTTCAATCTCCTGCGGTCTCATATTAGCAAGTTCTCAAATATAATGATTCTGATCACTGAAATATAGTGAAGCAAAATTTAAAGCACTTTAGTTTATAGCTATGGTTATAAACAGTCTATCGAAGTTTCAAACGACATATCCATTGAATGTGACTTGACCTTTGAAAGAAGGACCTGCTACCTGAGAACAAAATCTTACCTATTTTCTACACCTTCGGTTTGCATGTTTCTAGATGGGTTCACTTCCTTGGTGGTATTGAGAGCCAACAATGCAAATAAATGAGTACTACCTCAAAAATAAATGTATTTCAAAAACTTTGGAGATGTATTGTTGCCTAGTTAAAGCACTTTTTGATTTTTAGCTGGAATATTGGGTTCAATTTAGAAGGCAAGAAAGACAATCTTACCAAATGTATCTTGAAGTAAGAGATTCACTCATTAGGCTAATTGGTTCTTAAGGAACATGCACATAGGTCACAAGACTCTCATGTCTTTAATAGGGCACCTGTCTGTGCCAATCCTACGTCCACATGAGTGAGCCTGTTAATCTTGCCTTCTTAGAAATCACTGTTTCTCTGATGTTTGTCAGTTAATGTTTCTTACAGATTTATAGTTTCTATAAAGAGACATCTCACCATACTGCCCCTCATCTTTTTAACCCTTTAGATATGTTCATTTGGAGACTGATTGCTGGGAGATGCATAAGAAAGAAATATTTAAACTGTGATGGGGCCCTCTCCCTCACTTTCCTGTGTTTCTTAGTGTCTTGTGTTGATACAGGGGTACACAGGAGCTGGGCAGTGGTAGAAGCCAATTGGTAAGGTATGTATTAAATAGATCTTCCAGGCTGTCCTTCCGCAGAGCTTATCAAGAGTGTATGCATTGGTTTTCAGTGCATTTTGCTTAAGTGATGTAGTAGCTTATCTTAGGCATTTAAGGAGCTAAAGTGTTCAAATAATCCTGAACTGCTTCACTCAGACTAGAAGGGACGAGGGACCCAAAGAGAACCAATAGAAAGCAAAGGTTGCTAACGAAGGGGCAAGCAACAAATATTTTGGAGCAATTGTATTTTTAAAGCTCTAAGCTGTGTTGTGTGTCACAAGTCCAACATTTTATGGTCACCCAACTGTGCTTTTGAGAATTGAAGTCAAGCTTGCTACTAAGATGGATTTGGATTTCTGTCAGCCACCGCTATCCTGGGTGTATTTTGGTTGAAGGAGTACTGTACTATTAGCAGGATATTTGCTGTGGCCTGCTTGTATCTTTGAATGAAATATTTTTTTTGCCGTATCTCCCTTCAGTCCACTGCAGATCCAAAGGGATGAGCGTAGAGATGACTTCTGAAGTCTCAACTGCAAAAAGCATGTCCTTAGGTTCAATTTTGTAAGTTAATTGGAAAATTTGGGTATTAGAATCATCGTTAGGAACATTTTTTTAAAAAGTGTATAAATAATGGAATTAAACTTAAAAGCCAAATCTCAGATTAAAACACATTTGAAGCTTTTAAAACTATCTATATTTACAATGGCCATTTAGTTCTATGCAGACTACCCTTCACTACCAACGGCTGCTCCCCTTCCTGCCGCTAACTAGAGGGACCAACCTCTGACACCAGAAATGAGTCTCTCCACTCATTTTCATTGGGCGAACACACCCTAATGGTGCTAGAGCAGAGTTCTCAGGAGCAGGATGATATTGACTCTCGTTAATTACTATCTCATCTTTAACTTGATTTTATTTAATTGCTACTTGTAGCCATAGGTGTTATTTCCAGCAAGTTATAAGGGAGATTGGAGATCGTGATTTTATGTGTGTGTGTTTCTGTGTGACTAAAATGACATCATGCTGTCTGTCACATGTGATACCATTTGAAATAGTGTTTTGAAATGGGAACGGTTTTGTCCAGAATCTCATTTAATAATGGAAGGAAAATGTGTGGTAAGTGAAAGATGTATTTGTATATAGAATTTCATTTGAGATACGTTGTTTCAGATGGAGCAACATTCATTTTCTCAACCACTGCACACCAGTTTCTGTAGAGTCTAAATTCTGTACATATTTGTACAATCTGAAGAATTCTTTGTAAATCATTTGTTGCTTAAGTCTGTGAAAAATAACTTTCTTAGGAAGAAAAAGTGTGCATTTATAAGTCTTATGTGGAATCAGTTTTTATTGTATTGATGTAATTATTTTTAAATGTTCAGTGTCTTCATTGCAATATGAAATTCATTAAAATCCATGTTCCATAACTATTCTTATGAAAGTTTTATGTTACAGGAAAACTCTCGGTTTTGGTTTTCCTTATTTTTCATGCTTTACTTTGGGTGAGACATTATTAATGACTACATAAACATCAAAATGACATATAGATTGGCTAAATTAATTATAATATTCTAAATTAATTATAATATTGTCCATTTGAAGATTTTTAACTGTGGAGTAAAAAATATTATTTTCTACCCAGCTGTCACCAAAATAAAATGTTATATAATTATGCCTTTTCATCTCCTACCACCTTCCAAATTTTTTTTCCTGAAATGAGTAACAATTAAGCATAATAGAGGCTTTTGATAAAGCCTTTGTATATTAAAAAACATGTTTTCATTAAAGTTAAGCTTGTTTGGAAGTGTATATATATCAGACATTTTTTGCATGGGATAATACAAATCAAGATAGATCGTGACTGTTAAACACCATCATATTCTTATCTAACTGACACCTTAGGTTAAAGGACGCTCAGGAGGTATTGAAATCCTACTGGGTTTTCTTGCTTGCCGATGGCCCCTTCTTCAGACTAGTAAAGACCCCAGATTGTGAAGACACTCAGAGGACATTCAGTCCCCAAAGAGTAGACATTTCTCCACTGATTGGTTAGCTTTTTGCCTTCCTCCTCAAGTAACAAGAAAACAACCCCCCCATCGTGGAGTTGCTCTGACTCAGTGACCCTGGTGAAATCGTGTAGCATGGCCCTGGAAGGGTCCAAGACCAGAAATCTTTGTGGGAGCAGAAAGCCTCCTCTTTCTTCGCTGTGGGTGGGGGTCACACTGCGGGTCTTGCAATTAGCAACCCAGCGGATAATCCATTACGTCTCCAGATCTCATGGTGTGTGATCTTTGCCTAAGCTTTTAAATCACACATTCAGTTACATTTTTAAAGATCACGTGATACTAGTATGACGAGTATCCCTCCAGAGTGCCCCCGACAATGTCCATCCCACTATCCATGATTTTCCCCCCGCTATTTCCCTAATAATTTAGAAGAAAAAAAATTAATTTCAGCCAACTTGCAGCAGCCCAACTGTTATGTGCAATGTGATCCCTATTAGCGTGGATCATGGAAAGAAGCTTGAATTGGCAGATAAAAGTATCATGTAATTAAAAATTTTTTAAAGCTTTCATTGAAGCATGTTTTGTTCAAAATGAAAATGAACTAAACAGATATTTGGAGTTATAAAAGCTGAGATAGAAAAATCATATAATTTCTTAGGGTCCTATTCATGGCTTGTGAGCTGAGGCAGACATCGAGGGAATGACTAGGAAATTTAGTCAAGGATGCTTTTCTAAGGAGGTGACTTTGAAACTGACATCTGAAGATTGATAAGGGGCCCTGGGCAGCAGAGGCAAACAAGGGCTGGGGGACGGTTGCAAGCAGGGAGACTATCCCTTGCAAGAGCCTTGGGGCTGGAAGATGCTGGGCACATTCCCGTACTGAGATAACAATGGCACTAGAATATAGGACAAGGGATGAGTGGTCCAAGATGAGGTTAGGGTGACAGCCAGGCACCATATCAGGCCTGCGGGAGAAAGGTCTTCTCTGCACTGACGAGCCATCGGAGGGATTTCAGCAGGGGAATAACTTCAAGGTCACTCTGGCCATCTTGTGGGGTGGGACTGGAGCGAGTCCGGATTCGCAGCAGGGACAGCAGGCAGTGAGGATGAAGTGTAGAGGATGGATTTGAGGTGTAATGGTTAGTCCTTTCTGGAAATGAAGGGCTCTTTATCCTGTAATTCACAATGCACTTATGAAAAATAATATTACACCTTGCACAGCTTTTGCTGTATACGCCTTCCTTAGTATACCCAAAGGATGTTCCAAGGCCACCCCCCAAAAAAACCTCCAAAAACCAAACCCAAACTCAATGCCGTCAAGTCATTGTCGACTCATAGTGCCCCCATAGGACAAGAGTAGAACTGCCCCTGTAGGTTTCCTCGAGACTAACTATGGGAGTAGAAAGCTCCTGTTTCAAGCACCAACCACCTAATGTGTATATACACTTCCCCCCACCCCCGACCCCCCCTTAAAACAGTGAAGGAATGTGGTAGGAATTTTAAATCACAATCTAGAGACATTAACTTAAAAAGAGAAAGTGATTGCCTTTAAGCTGATTCTAAATCATGGCAAATAGATGTGTGTCAGAGTGTTATACTCCATGCAGTTTTCACTGGCTGATTTTCAGAAATCAATCGCCAGGAATTTCTTTTGAGGCACCCCTGGGTAGATTCCAACCTCCAGCCAAGCACATCAAGCACATCAATTGTTTGCTCTCTCCAGAGACTTCAAGTTTAGGTGATCTTATTTAAATCCTTTCCTTCTGTATCGATAAGATATTTTGTTGCTTCCTTCCACCAACACAATTGCTCTCGTGCCCTACTTTGGGGGCCTGTGTCTAGCCTTCCTTCAAGAGGCTACTGTAGGAATGCCCATAGTATTCCACTCGCTTGGACCAGATTCCCATTCACAGTGACCCTACAGGACAGAGAAGAACTGTTGTCCTATAACCTTTCCAAGATGTCATCTTTGTAGTAGCAGATTGCCACACCTTTCTTCCATTAAGTGGCTGGTGGATTCGAACTGCTGTCTATGTGGCTAGCAGTTTAATGGCTGTCCAACCAGGGTTTTTCATCTGCTTTCAGCTAATTGGTGGTGGATGGCGCTCCTAACTCAAGCTGGGCCAGCTAGGAATCCCCCTTGGAAATTTTAGAACCGGAACTAAGAAAGTCTGTGTCTCCTCTACAACTGGAGGCCCAGGGGTTGTCTGGCCATAATTTTCAGTCCGAGAGAAAATGTGCTTCAAACTGCTGAGAGAAAATAACTAGAATTGTAATCTCACCAAAGCTATTTTTCAAGAACAAATATGAAATGTGATACTTCAAGGATAAATAAAATCACTTTTTTACTAGAAGATCTTCCCTACTGAAACTTCTTAAGGGAGTATTGTAAAAAGAAAATACTGACAGAAAGTTGGCAGCAATGCCAATATATATTTGTTTACAGATATGTCTGATTGGCATTAGTGTTTTAAAATTTTGTGTTTTTCATGATTTTGTGGTTTGTTAGGGAAGTTAACAGGTTACAAGTCATAGCATCTCTTATTAGCTTTGCCTTCAGGCACTTCTCTCGCTGCCCCTTGGCCTCAGTCAAGGCCCCTTGGCCTCTGCCCTGCTTGGGCAGTGTTTCCGAAGCTCCTTGATAGCTGATAAATGACCCAAGGGATTGATTGATACTCTGCCCTTGAGCTTCCAGCCCAAAGCCACTCACTGAACTTTACTTACTGGGACTCAGCTGGCAGGGAAACCCACGGCTCTGCCTCATGCTCTGGACACTGCTGCCAGTTTTTACCCCTCTGCAGCTGCCTCCTCGCCTCCCTGGACTAGTGGTTGCAAAGGACATACTTCACTCATGGCCATTACTATTTAAAAAAATATTTTTATTGGCATATACTTCACATGTCATATGCTATAATCATTCAATCATCGTAAGAGAATTTGAGCAATCTTCACCATAACCAAGTTCAGAACGTTTTCTCAGATTTGTTGTTAGTTCCCCGTTACACCCATCCTTTCCTGCCATGCGCTGTCCAGTGACTGTCTCTGTAGGTCTACCTATTCTGGATTTTATATTTAGAAAACCAGACAAAACACAATCAGGAAACAAGCAAACAAAAAGAAACTCAACAACAATGGCTAGGCACAGCACATAGACAAACCTCAATCAACGAGAGCAGAAAATACTAAAAACGGAAACAATTTTAAAATGCATCAAATGGAAGATCAAATGAAGTATTACATTTTAACCTAACGACTTCTGCCATAATTCGTAATGCTGTGACCCTTTACTGTTCCTCATGTGGTGATCCCCAACTATAAAATTATCTTTGTTGCTACTTCATAACTGTAATTTTTCTACTGTTATGAATCGTAACGTAAATATTTGATATGCAGGATGTATTTTCATTGTTACAGAGTGAACATAATTAAACATAATTGAAGCATGGTGATTAATCGCAGAACAATATGTAATTATATATTGTGAAATATTTATGTGTTTTCCGATGGTTTTAGGCGACCCCTGTGAAAAAGTTGTTCGACCCCCCAAAGGGGTCATGACCCACAGGTTGAGAACCGCTGGTCTAATGGCAGGGCAATTCACATCCTTCGACTATGATCAGAGTGGATTCAACAAAGGCTTTCATCCACATGGGGACTGTAAATGGATTTTGGCTTTCCACTCTCATCCCTAGCCGCCTAAAAAGTGTTCACAATTTACGCTCTGATACCACTCACTACTTTGGGTTTGGGTTTTATTAGTTAGGCTCCTTGGATCACACAGGCTGGTGTGCTTCTTCCATGTGGACTTAGTTGACACCTCACTTAGCTGGCTGCTTGTTTGAAAACAAGCCTATAAGACTCCAGATCTTTCTGGTAGCCAGGCAACCTCTGGTTTCTTCACCACACTTTGCTATAGCATCCATCTCCTCAGTCATCTCTTTGGGCAAGGCCATGTCGTAAGAGCGAATTGTTCTTAGGTTGGGGCTAGAATTAAATGTGAGCCCCAAATCCATTCATATATCTGTGGTTTATATATCTCTGGTTTACTTTAGAGATATCATTATCATTTTATGATAGAGAACATTATAAGTCATCTCTCTGGGGCATAATAAGGTAATTCTATTGAGAGTCATTTCAAACACTGTTAAAGGAAATTATAAAGTATAAATCTACTTCAGACTACAATTGCAGTCTGTTGAATTGTTGACTTGTACAGATTAAACTCTCAAGTGACTGGACATTATTTACACAAACATTGGGGATCAGTGCTAGGGTAAAACTTTCCATAATACTTATTCACAAAGGCAGAACTATGGCTATGAGTTCTGTTGTCTTGGTGAGGAGCTGAAATGCTGATCAATTTAAATTGTTAAATATGTATCTTAAAGAAAATCCACTAAAACACATCCAGGTGTATGTACACACACACACACACACATCCAGGTATGTACACACACACACACATCCAGGTATGTACACACACACACACATCCAGGTGTGTGTACACACACACACACACACACACACACACACACGCGCGCGCGGGAGAAAAGAAACTTGTGAAGGTGATCTTATTAGGAGACTGGGAAACGCTGGCCAGGTCTTTCTTATTGTAAATACCTCAATTCTAAAAATGACCAGTAAACTCAATGCAAGTCTTTTCTAAGTCACTCGGATTTCTTGAAAGTTTTGGACAAACTGACTCCTGAATTATCTGCAGAGCAACGATCAAGGGGATGAAGACATCCCAGAAGAGCAAAGGAGGACGCGCAGAAGGGAAACGCTGATTCCTAAAACTGTGATGTTGGCACAGGGAGAAGACATTGTCTCCCAACAGGAAGAAAATGAAAAAGAAGGGAAAGAGAAAAATGAATGAATCTGTTTGGACCTTAGCCCAGACCAAGCAAAAATCAATGCCAGGTACATCAGATATGAAAGGAAGAACACTTTAAAAGAATATATACGGATATTTTTGTGACCTAGGTTTTATTAAATAATTTTCCAAAAATGCATTAACTAGACTAGAAAAGATTGATTAAAGTATGTTAAAAATTAAGTGCATTTATTTATTTATTTTATAGATATCAAAGTTTATTAGTGGTTACTAGGGTCAGTATGCAGAAAGTGGGGGATGGAGGGTAGGGGTGATGGAAAAACTACAAGGATCATGGAATGTTAGCTTGCAAACAGATTCTTGTAATTGCTGTCAACAAGGCTTAAACCTGTAAATAACTGAACAGGCAAAAGTTGTGAGAGAGATGTCCAAGGGGGCTTCAGAACGCTCATGGGAAACTTCCATTATTGTCAGATTTGTTTAGAGGCATCTCGGGGGCTTTTTCTTGCTGCTGGTTTCTTTGTTGGTCTGCTCTTGCACCTGCCTGACCAGGACCAGGGCCTTCTTGAAAGCTTGCAGGTCATTGGGAAGCAGGTCTATGGTGGGTTCTGCTTTGTTCTCTATTTTCTCCAGGTCGTAGTCTGGCTGCTTGGCCATCTCGGGACAGCTTAAGTCAGGTTGGCCTTTGCTGTGAGCTGAACACTTGCAAAGAGTCTCTGGGAGGAGGCACCGCTGAGCATGCATCAAGGGAAAGGAGCCCTGAGTCTGGGTGCTGTAGCACAGGGAGCAGAACCTGAAATCCGTGTCTGAGGATGAAGCAGGTTGTGAAGGGTCTTCCTGTTGTGGCTCTTGATTCTACAAGGCTCAGGCCTCTTCTTTGAGTTGGGTGGTTGAGGTGGAACCCAGGAGAGACGCGGTCAAGTGGAGCAGATGGCATCAGATGCTGTCGAGTGTCTTATTTATTTTAAAATCATTTTATTGGGGGCTCGTACAATTCTTATCACAATCCATACATCCATCCATGTGTCAAGCACATATGTACATTTGTTGCCATCATCATTCTCAAAACAGTTGCCTTCTACTTGAGCCCTTAATATCGCTGCTCATTTCCCCCCCTCACCCCTTTCCCTCCTCCCTCATGAACCCTTCATAATTTATAAATTATTATTATCTTGTCATATACTGTCCGACATCTCCCCCTCCCCTTTTCTCTGCTGTCCATCCCCAGGGAGGAGGCTATATGTAGATTCTTGTAATTGGTTTCCCCTTTCTATTACATTCCCTCCACCCTCCAGACATCGCCACTCTCACCACTGGTCCTGAAGAGGTCATCTGTCCTAGATTCTCTGTGTTTCCAGTTGCTATCTGTACCAGTATACATCCTCTGGTCTAGCCAGAGTTGTAAGGTAGAATTGGGATCATGATAGTGGGGGGGAGGAGGAAGCATTTAAGAACTAGAGGAAAGTTATATGTTATATGTTTCATTGTTGTTACCCTGCACCCTGATTGGCTCATCTTCCCCACTCTGCACTCACCCACATTTACAATGATATGATTTTTTGTTCTTTGATGCTTGATACCTGATCCCTTTGACAGCTCGTGGTTGCATAGGCTGGTGTGCTTCTTCCATGTGGGCTTTGTTGTTTCTGAGCTAGATGGCCCCTTGTTTATCTTCAAACCTTTAAGACGCAGATGCTTCATTTGTTCTTTTTCATTGTTAACTGGCCAGCAGCTCAGCGCTGGGCGCTGACTCACAGCGACCTGACGTAGAACAGGAGAACAGGAGGATATCCGTCCGGTGCCATCCTCACACCCGTTGATGTGTTTCACCCTGTCTTACTGAGGGTTTCCGCCTTTTCTCGGACCCTCTACTTTGTGAAACATATTAGATCCTTTTCTAGTGATCAGTGCTTCTAAACGATGTGTCCAAAGTGAGATGACATCTTGTCATACTTCTAAGCAACATGCTGGCTGTATTTCTCCCAAGATTGAATTGTTTGTCCTTCTGGCAGTCCACAGTATATTCAATGCACATCACCACCACCACAATTTAAATATATTAGTTATTCCCCGGCCTTTTTTATTATATAGAGTTTACATGCCTATAACGTGTTTGAAAGGCCAGTTTCTTGGGTCAGATGTCCCTTAGTCATCAAAGTGACATCTATGCGTTTTAAATGTCACCCAGTGGCAGCATATATCATCCTCAAAGAATGGATAGCCAGGGCAGTAAAGAAAGATAAAAGAATTCAAAAAATTGGAAATTGAACAGACAAGAATAGGCACTTCAAATGGAAAAAAACATGAACAACCAATTAACAAATAAAATGGAAATCAAGAAGATGAACATTAACAACAAAATGTGAAACTCATAACTGTCACATTGAGGGAAAAATTGTTAAGCATAAAGATGAGCTTTTTTATTAATCTTTAAAATTGGCACATAATCCACATGTACAATTCAATAGTTCAAGCATATTAAAATGAGTTGTGCAATCATCAGCATAATCAATTGTAGAACAAAGATTAGCATTTAGATGCTATTGGTTGTAGTATAAAATGGTACAATTTTAACTTTCCATTATAAATCTGAATGTGTACATACTCTAACACGCCAAGCAATAACTACAACAGTATTTATTAAAATAAGATCTCTGCACTACCTTGTCCTGTCACCTCGATGCTCTGTTAAAATGAAGACCACTGAGCTCAGTTCTAAATCTACTGAATATGATCTCTAGGACTAAGCTGGAGGAATCCTCGCCTAAAACAAGCTCCAGCATATAATTCTGCTGTTCAGTTTAAGAACTAAAATCCTCATGGCCTTTTGCACATGTGCACTAAGAGAAATGTGCAATGTCACAGCTGCACATTAGAAAGAACCTAAGCATGCGATAGAAGAGGTAGACTGTGCTATATCTAATCTAAACAACAAAATATTCCATAATAGGTCAAACAATGAACCTCAACTGTACACAGTAGTTGAATTTTAGGAATATAAAGTTGAACTAAAAAAGCAGCATTGAAAATCACACATGAAATGTTATAAATGTTATACAAACATGAAATTTCTATCTTTCAATCCTCATCACACTCGGGGGGAAGGAATGGGGATAAAAACCAGAATTCAGGATAGTCATTTTTTTGGGTCAGGCAAGGAAGGGTAGATTGGAAAGAAGGGGATGGGATCAGGGAAGAGTTACGAATTGGCAATGGATTTGAATTTGCATGGTGGATTCACAAGTGCTTGTGTTTCAAGTTTCAAATTTCATATAAAATATATTTACATTGTTCAAATATTAAGTAATTAGAAGAGCAATATAAATGTAAAGAAAAATGCTGTTAAGATAGGAACATTCCTAATAGTATTTTCTGATGCCATTAGCTTCAAGCTTATCATTACATAACCAGTTTATTCACTTTAGATATAGTTCTTATTACATTTACAAACAATCCGTTTTGTTTTCCACAATGTCTGATTTTCAGTGTGTACATTCCATAGGAGAAAACTCAAAACCAATTTTTCCGAGGTAATGTTCTTGAAAAAAATGGTCACTAAGGAAATTGTAAAAGGTGGTATATTATACAGTGTCAAAATTGGATTGTTTTCAAATGTATTTTAGAAAGCCTAGCTTTAAAGTAGGAAATGTAATAAGGATTTCATTTACCAGGTGTGATCATAAAACAAAAAAATAGTTTTCTTATGTTACTCATAAACGGAGACTTGAAACCAGAGGAGATGGCCCCAAAATTGGATTAAGTAATGGACACATATCAGAATAAGAATCTTTCTTCTCACAGTCTGTGTTTTGGAGGAAATGACATTATTTGGCTAGATGGATAAATTCTCATATTTGCTAAAATATAATTATTTTCTTACAATTGGATCTTATATCACTTACAAATGTCATCTAACTCTTAATGTAATCATCAGTAATTAGTATAAAACTGTTTAATGTAAAAGCAATTTATTTAGTTCAGAGTACTACAATTAATTATAGATATTCTCTAAGCCATTAACAAACTTTTCGTTGTGAACTACGTGAAGGTTTATAGAAAAGGCTACCAGACACAAATTCGATGATTCATATTCATGCCCGTTGTTTCATCTCGTTCATTTCAGTCCCCTCAATGTAACACCACCTGTCCCCCTACTCCCAGTGTTACCTGTCGTTTCCCTTTCTCTCCAAAGCTGCTGAAGTTTGTCGAGTGGCAAATGTTACCCCTCGATCCCAAATGGCTGATTATTGTAAGGTGTGTGCACCTCAGGCTTGTTATTCCTCCCCTTGTAGACATGTCTGTGGTTTGGGTGAAAATTGAGCCATAGGGGTGAGTTCAGTTCCAAATCTGTTCGAGGGTACCAGTCTCCAGCCAGCCTGCGAGCCTGGCCTCTCTCAGGATTTCTGCGGTTTGTCCCAGAATTCCCACTCACACTCTCGAGCACTTTCTCCTACGATTGCTTTCAGAGCAGTTGGTAGTAGTAGCCTGACACCATTTAGTTCTTCTGGTCTCAGGGTCATGACGACGGATGCTTTCAGGGTCCATTAGGCTAATTGTTCCTGTGTGCTTGATTTTCACCCTTCCTCTTTGAGAGACCTCTACTAGTTGCACTTTAGATGGCTGAGCACAGACATTTGAGACCTCAGTCACTTCTGCCCCGAACCGAAAGGATCCATGCAGAGCGCTGGGCCTCGGTGACCACTGGGACTATAGTCCTGAGACCCCAGGCCCAATGACTCATTCCCTTAAGGTGTTTGGTTATGTCTAAGACGTTTTCATAACTTTGTACCCTGTGTGCTCCGTCACATTCATGGATATAGTTGCAGTAAAGGTAAATACCCGTGTACAATTACATTCTGTCAAAGATACCACACCACACCACACACACACACACAAACACACACACACACCTCACTGCCATCAAGTCGTTTCTGACTCACAGCAACCCTATAGGACAGTGTAGAACTGCCCCTATGGGTTTCTGAGACTGGAACTCTTTATAGGAGTAGAAAGCCTATTCTTTCTCCTGGGAGTGGCTAATGGTTTCAAACTTCTGACCCTTCTGTTAGCAGCCCGACAGGAAACCAATATGTCACCAGCGCTCCTCTCTCTCCCTCTCTCTGTGTATATGTGCATGTGTATGGAGATGCACATGCATAAATGAATGTATACATCTATATGTATCCACATCAATTCATCCTGTATGACTACCCATTATTTGCAAATCACCATTATTGCAGGATTATCTATATAACAGATTTACTGCTGTTATTTGAACTATTGTACTCATCTCCATTCTCCATTTCTGGGCTAATTTTACTCTTACTGCTTATTGCCTTCTCCACCCAAATTTTTGAGATCTACCTGGTTTTTCCAGTTGGAAGTTAGGTAACTACCCTATTCTTTCTTCTTATGCTGTAATTGTTTTCATTACAAGCATCTCTCTGGCATCCTACTTTCAGTCTTATAGGTTAAAAAAAATGTATGCTACTTGGTTTTGTGGGGAGGGGTTTCAAAGTTTTATGTCAGCACTTAATAGTCATCATCATCATGTTTGATCCTGAGGGAAAAAACAGGAAGAGAAATCTCTTGGACCCATTTTAAAGTATGGGGCACTGAGACATTGGAAGGCTACTGGTAAGCTCAAGGTCACACCAGTAGAGAAGGGAGAAGGGAGTGACATGAGGCAAGGTACCAGTGTCCTCCTAGGGAATGATGGGACACAGGTAGAAGCCTGCTCCAGCAGCACCCTCTGACCCCACCAGGCCTGAATCCTCATAGTTGTGCCTCTCTCAGTCCCCTGGAGAGCCCATTAGCCTAATGATAGCCTACCTGGGGAGTCCCCTGTGCACACCTGCCCATCTATACCTTTCATGTGCACAGAGCTGCAGGCCACCCAGCCTGGTGTGACCAAGGCAGCTTTGTTCATGAGCAGTCAGCACCCTGCACCCACAGGCTCCACAGGAAGCTTGTGTGGCAGCAGAGACCTCTCCTGCAGTCACGTCCATCATAGCCACAGTATCAGGAGTCTGGGTGACCCCATCATAGTCCTGGGT
>NW_022103928.1:34030554-34032223 GCF_000313985.2 Echinops telfairi | reverse complement strand
TGTACGAGCCCCCAATAAAATGATTTAATTTAAAAAAAAGGTTTATGGAAACGAATCTGAGTAGATGGGTCTTCTGCCCAAAGGATGCTCCAATCACAAATTGGAGCCACACAGGGTCTAGCCCTGGAGATTCGTCAGCATCGAGAGGTTGGGGAGCACACCCTGCTCCCCACAGGCCTAGATGCTCATGGCCGGGCACAGGGCTCTCAGCACCCAGAAAACAATGTTGGAATTAAACAGAAAGCATTTCCCACAGAAATAGATCTCAGGCTCCTGGAAGTACAGATGCTTGCGGGTCAAGGTGTGCAGCAAGCCACCAAGAGCTAGGCCCAGACCACCTTGAGCTGCCCTGCGCTAGAGCCACCGGAGGCCGAGCCGTCTGCAGGGACCACTCCCCACTTTGGATACTTCTATATTTGAATTGACTTCTGTGTGGTGGCGTTGTCCTATATGTTAATCTAAGGCTGTTGTCTGCCACTGTTGGTTTTCTGACCAAAGAACTTTATTAATTTAAATTAACAAACAAACAAATAAAAATCTTTTAACGTGAATTAGGTAAAGGTGTACAGAGCAGATCACAGTTTTACATTCAACGGTTCACAAACATTCTGATTCAACTCATCCTTTGCGATACCTTCAATGTACCATGCTTAACCCACTCCCTCCCTGTGTTTCTTGTCTTCATTCCTGCCTCTTTCCTAACCCTCTGAACTTCATCCTTGGTTAAATACTGCCTTTTTAATCTTAAATGGTTGATTCTTCGAACAAGAAGGTTTTGCTAGGCCAGGTTGACTAGAGAAATAGATACAGTGACACATGCATATATGTGTAAGAAAGGGCTTTATACCAAGAATTAATTGTATACTAGAAAAACATCCCAGCCCAGTCCAACTCAAGTCCACAAGTCTGATACTAGTCCATAAGTCCCTCTTTAGACTCACGAAGCCACATGCAATGATGTAGAGTGCAGGGATTTCACAGGCCGGTGGGTGCAAAATCTCGTGGATCCAATGGCGGTATGCATCTTCACGGCATTGGCAACAACCAGAGTCCTCCAGTAGGAAATTGAAGGCAGAGAGAGAGGGAGGTTCCCGGGGTGCTCTTATGAGAAGGCCACACCCACAAAGAGTCACTATTGAGCTTTGACCTGATTGATGGGTTGTACCTAAATTGCATGCTTGTGGCACAGGGACTGCTTGTGCCCAAGACCAATGAACAAGTTTTGACCTTCCAAATTGTCTCTAGCATCTCGTAGATCACTATACTTTTAAACTTAGAAGCATTACATCTCCATGAAGTGGCCGAGCCACATTGCTGCCTCGTTTCAGAAAGCTAACTTCATCTTAACGTTTTAAATACCACTGTAACTTTTGGGCCACAATAAACAGCTGTAAAGACCATAGATAAAGGAAGCTGAAATGCTGGGAGTGGGTTACTATGGCACTTATCAGTGTTTTTAAATATCATAGGGTGGAAATTGCTTCACTCAGCAGTGTCCATTTTTAATCTCCACGTTAGACTTTTCTGCAAATCAGTGCGAGGCAGGAAAAACGGATCTATTGTTAGATTGAGTGGCCTCTCAGTCTCTCTTTGTGGAAGGAGAGATAAGGGAAGGGGGAATATCTTCCACAATCTCTGCCATTTTAAGACCATTGATCATGACTGATGG
>NW_022103928.1:34028892-34030010 GCF_000313985.2 Echinops telfairi | reverse complement strand
CGGCATTAGGAAGGTTGAGAACCACTGCTTTATGGGAATAGAAAGCCTCACTGCTGTTTCAAACTGCTGACCTTGTAGTTAGCAGCTCAACATTATGCCACTAGGGCTCCTGTGGTGGGATTTAAGAAAAAAATTTTATTTTGTTTTTCCTGTGGTGTGATCTAAAGATAATTAGCAATGCCAGCAGGGTAGGTTCAATACTCAGCTCCAAGGTTTCTTGTCCACCATGCACCCCTTTTCATTGCCTCTTTCTTTCAGTCTCCTCCAGGTTCCCAGTGGTCCCGGCTTCCTCCCCCATTCCATGCATGCATGCACACACACACGTGCACACACTTGTACACATACGCGCACTCAACTGTTGCACCCCTTGGCTCTTAGTCTCTGGTTCAGTTGCACATATCTATCTCTACCACTCCCCTCTTACATACTACGTAAGCGCCTTTCGCAGAGTGTTAGACGTTAGATATCATGTTAGAGATGTTATCAGTAAGTTGACTATCACATTTTAACAGTTGCTTCTTACCTTCTGGATTTGATTAAGCAAAAATTTTTAAAGATTTATTTTCTTTTAGAGAAAGCACACTGTAAGGGCTGAATTTCAGCATAAAGAGACTTTTTAGAAGTTCCTTAACTTCTCCTATATCATACCATTGCTGTTGGCATTGTTGATCGCTGCTTATTTGTAAAAAAGAATCAAGGCTTTTGAGTAATAAGAATAGTAGAGAGAATGTTTTTTTTTTAAACAATTATTGGAAATTCATCACATAGATATTCTGCCATAGTGAAACTGTCAAATCCAATATCACATTTCAGGGAATGTAGGCCTGGGACAGAGATGTATACAGGATAATCCATCAGAAGCAAGCATGTATGTTGCACCAAAGGATAAATATGCTGCCCCCTATAAAGTAGAAATAGACCTACATTTTAATGGAGTGGCAAACTGAGATGGGTACAGGGAGTTTCATGTTTAATTTTCCAAAGGTTCTTGTGAACGATAGAAAGAAAGAGCTGTAGGAAAGTAAGCACTGAAAACACCCGGGTTATTTTATTTTATTTAAAAAAATCATTTTATTAAGGGCTCATACAACTCTTATCACATCCATACATCCACCCAT
>NW_022103928.1:34024936-34028515 GCF_000313985.2 Echinops telfairi | reverse complement strand
TAGAGAAACAAATTCATAGACACTCATATATGTGTATAAGAAAGAACTTTATATAAAGAATAATTGGATATTAAGAAAACATTCCAGCCCAGTCCAGATCAAGTCCTTAAGTCTGATATTAGCCCATATGTCCGATACGAGCCTGTTAATTCCTCTTCATGCTCACGCAACACATGCAATGATGCCGAATGCAGGATGATCACAGGCCAGTGGGTGAGAAGTCTTGTGGATCGAGTGGTGTTGAAGCATCTCAGCACTAGTGTGGGTCTCCACGTGGCTCTTCCAGTCCCAGGACTCTGGCTCCATCAGCGTGGCTCCCTCAGCCTAGCTCCATGTGGCTTGTCAACAGGAATGTCAGAGTGTTGGTCTGGCCTCCAGTGAGCTAATTATCTCCATAGTGCCTCCAAATGAGGTCATCAAACTGCTACTTGATTGACAGGTTAAACTCCACCCCTTCACTCTTAATAGTCTTAAATTGATACCAGATTATGTACTACACAGGCAGCTCAAAGCTGGATAGTTATAGGAAAGTGGAAAAGAATAGATCCCAAGTCAGCTCCGACTTCTATTTAACATAGCACAACATTGCCCTTTCCATGGTAATCAAAACAGCCTGGTCCTGGTACAACAATAGATACAAGGACTGATGGATTAGAATTGAGAGTCCAGAAATACAGCCACATATCTAATCTGTAAAGGACTAAAACCCATTAAATGGGGGAAAATATAGCTTTTTCAATGACTGGCTCTAGAAAAAACTGGATCTTCACCTGCAAACAGAGTGAAGCAGGACCCATACATCACACTGTGTACACAAATGAACAAGATAGGTCAAAGACCTAATTATAAACTACACAATCAGAAAGACCATCAACAAAAAGAGAAGGACATTTTAAAGGCCCTAATACAAGGTTTAAACACACTACTGAACATAATGAAAAATATCCACACTATAGAAGACAAAAAAAAGAACTAGGACCTGCTAAAAATACAATGCTGACGAACATCAAAAGACTGCATTGAAAGAGTTAAAAGAGAACCCACAGATTGGGAAAAATTTTAATAATATATCAGAAAAAGGGCTAATCTACAAAATCTATAGAAAACTACAACACCTTAACAAGAAAACCACAAATAACTCAAGCAAACAATGGACACAAGACATGAATAGACAATTTACCAAAGACAATATCCAGGTGGTCAACAACCATATGAAGGAATGTTTGAGTTCATTAGCAATAAGTGACATACAAATTAAAACAACGAGATACCATCTCACACCAATACTTTTTAGCACAATTTAATAGAACAGAAAATCATAAATGCTGAAGAGGATGTGGAAAGACCAGATGCCCATACAATTGCTGTTGGGACGGTAGGCTTGTACACCAGTGTAGAACTTCCTGAAACACAAATACCTTATGATCCTGCAGTGCAGCTGATGAAGGCCTGGCTAACGAGAGCCGATGCCGGCAGACTTCTCAAGAAGACCCTCCACAGAAAGGATTAGGAGAGCGATTCGGGTGTCAGGAGACCTTAAAACAATGTTTAATTATTCAGAAAGTCCAAGACTCCGAGAGATAAAGTCTGTGGACCTTCTCCAGTTTTGTGCTTTCATCTTTTAATGTTAAGAATCCCTGGGAGAGGCAGGCTTGGCCAGGATGGCTGGGATAAAACAATCACGATGTTTTGAGCATCCTCCTGAAGGGCAAAGGCTGGCGGCTATTTCTAGAATGTGGTTATGTACTCAAAAGCTTCATGAGGGAGAATATAGGAAGAGAAACATTAACATTATTTTATAAGTCATGTCTATTTTGACATTCCATCCAACAATTCACCATTACTACCAAAGAACAAAGCTATGTGTGTTATTTGTAAATAGTATTACCCATCCGTTTTGTCAGAGGCTTGAAAGAATGACACCTAGTCAGGGTGCAGTGTAGCAATGATGAAACATACAACTTTCCTCTAGTTCCTAAATGCTTCCCCTCCCCGCCCGCCAATCATGATCCCAATTCTACCTTACAAATCTGGCTGGACCAGAGGATGTCCACTGGTACAGATGGGAACTGGAAACAGGGAATCTAGGACAGATGAATCCCTCAGGACCAGTGGTGAGAGTGGAGATACCGGGAGGGTGGAGGGAGGGTGGGGTGGAAAGGGGGAACCGATTACAAGGATCTACATATAACCTCCTCCCTGGGGGATGGACAACAGAAAAGTGGGTGAGGGGAGATGTCGGACAGGGCAAGATATGACAAAATAATAATTTATAAATTATCAAGGGTTCATGAGGGAGGGGGAGTGGGGAGGGAGGGGAAAAATGAGCTGATACTAAGGGCTTAAGTGGAGAGCAAATGTTTTGAGAATGATGAGGGCAACGAATGTGCAAATGTGCTTGACAATGTATGGATGTATGGATTGTGATAAGAGTTGTACGAGCCCCCAATAAAATGTTTTTTAAAAAAAGAAAAATAAAATCAATTAGACTTAGCTTTCAAAAAAAAGAATGACCCTTATTTTAGTTTATAACACATCTCTCATGTTTTTGTTCTCAGTTTTAGAAAAAAGTGAAAGTTGGGTCTAGATTGAACTGGTTCAACAGGAGGCTTGCTGAACTACAAGTTGCTGAAACTGTGATTACAAGAAAACCTTACCCAATCTGACACCATCTTCATGATGAAGTATTTTTCAGTTAAAAGCATTCCCCTCCTTGGGTTCTTCATTTAAGTATTCATTTGAGTCATAGTCTTGTTAGAAATTAGAAAAGAAGCTCATGAATAGGGTAGTGGTCATAGAAGAAGAGTGTATAACTTGATGTGATCCATATCTCCAAATATTAAATATGACCTTCACTGCCTTATATGCTAAAAGAGCTACAAGCAAAACATGTCAGATACTATCATCTGAGGAGGCCATATGGACGGTTTGAATTCCACCTCTGCTCTTCATTTCATAGATTATTCACCAGATTGTGAGAGCTTCACACACAAAATAATAAACATCTTCCAGGGAAAGGTGTGTGTATTCTGCATATGTGCATGTTTGTCTATTTATGTATATGTGTGTGTGTGTTCCTGTATTCATGTGAATATAACTTCTAAGAGAGTAGGTGAACAGCACTTAGTACGTAATCAGGTATTAATTCTAAAGTCATTGATTGTGTATTATGTATTTGGATGTATTGATCACAGCTGCAAGCGATAAAAAACTATCTGATGATTTAAATAAAAAATGAGTTGAAGACTAAGGAGTACAAAAAAGAAGAAAATGTTTTGAAACTGAAGTAGTGAATGTACAACACTTCTTGATATGACTGAATTATTTATTGGTATGATGTCTAGATTATGTCCTCCTAAAATGGTTTCAAAAGAAAAAGGATCCTGGGTGCTGACGGAATCTTCAGGAATGCCAGTCAGACAACATCCCAAATCAGACTGTAAACTATAGCTTATCCTGATGTACTTCTGAAGCAGAGACTCAGTACATTTACAACTACTACCCTGCCAGAGAGAAAATGCAAACTCATATGTATAAGAGAGAGTGTTATAGAAAGGGTAAGTGCACATCAAGAAAACA
>NW_022103928.1:34020443-34024063 GCF_000313985.2 Echinops telfairi | reverse complement strand
GTTTTGAGAATGATGAGGGCAACGAATGTACAAGTGTGCTTTACACAATTGATGTATGTGTGGGTGTGAGAAGAGTTGTATGAGCCCCAATAAAATGATTAAAGAAAAATAAATCAAGGGTCCCTAGTTACTGTCAGGAGTGCTCTTGTTCCTAACTTTGGAAATCCTGTATAAATTACTGTGAACCAGTGCGTTGAGCTTGGATAGCTATTTAGCTGCAAGGGAGTCTAGTCTCAAAGAACAACTATGAGATTTTCATGAATGAAGCAGAGTTTTCCAGACTTAGAAGAGGATTCAGATGATGCCCAGGAAAAAAAAATGCACCAGGTAGCATGCAGCGATGAACAAGAAAGCAAGAATTCTCTCTTCGAGGAACTTAAAGTCTATGATGAAAGAAGTTTACTACCTTATTCATTTACTAAAGTATAACTTAAGAGTCCTTATATCTGAATGTAGCATACACGCCCACATAGACTTACATGTTCAGTTTCTTCCTTCTATCACTCACTGCTATTGACTCATAGCGACCATGTAGGACAGGATCGAACTGTCCCTGTGAGTTTCTGTAACTGTTCACAGAAGTAGAAAGCTCCGTCTTTCTCCCACAGAACGGAAGATAGTTTTGAACTGCAGACCCTGCAGACCGCAGCCCAGTGCGTACCCACTAAACCACCAGGTCTCTCAAATTGTACCTATGAGCTAATGCTCATAGATGTATTTTGCTTCTGTTCCACTAGAAAGTTTGGAAAGATGGCATTAGTAGTGAATCATTGAATCACAAGTTTCTGACTACCAAAATCAACTAAGTTTTCCAAAACTTAGGACACATGTATTTGTGATGGGGAAAAAAAGGTATAAAGGAGCTACATTTGTTGCTTAACAACATGCACACATACACAATTTCATTTTTTATAACCTTTTTGTGGCTTGGGTGAATGTTTATAGGACAAATGAATTTTCCATGTAACCATTTATTTTTGCAACCCCCTGATGTAACAATTATTTCCCCACATCTCCCTGGATTCTGTTTCCATTCCTTTCTTTCCTGCCCCTTCCTGCCTTCTGAACTCTGTTCTGGTAAGGTGACCAGACATCCCACTTTTGGCGGGACAGTCCCGATTTTTAACAAATTTTCCCGCGTCCAACGGCGTTTTAAAAAACTCCCGATTTTGGGAAAGAATGCATGACAACTAGGATATGCGGTTTTCGGCTGCCATGTGGCTATTTCGCCAGGATATGAGTTTTATCAATGGTGTCCCACTTTCCCAATGTTAAAATCTGGTCACCCTATTTTGAGGAAATGCTGCCCTGTTGAGCTCACAGGGTCTGCCGTCCTGAGCAGCGTTCTTTCGTGGATCATTGGTTATTGCATAGACGACTGTTTGGCTAAAAGTTGGTCCCTGAGGGGTCATTCAGTTGGAGGCTTGACTAGACGTCTAATGGTCATGGTCTCAGGGGTCTCACCAGTCCCCATCATACCGGTAAGTCTGACTTTTAATTTTTCAAATACTTTCATTTTGTTCTATATTTTTCTCCTACGAGGTCCAAGACATTCTAGTTGATCTTTATCAGAGTGGTTGACAGTCATAGCCAGGAACCAGCTAGTTCTTCTGCCCCAAGGCGAGAGGAGGTTGTGGTTGACCTCGTCCAATAGCAATAGTCTGTTCTTTCGAACTCAGCTCTAGTTGCAAGACTAGACTCTTGTCTCAGAATAAGTCCTTTTTATGCCCCACCTTGTCTAAATAAAAGGCTTCTTGTTGTACTACCTTACTATTATCTTTCTCTCACTGCAAGGGAGTGTTGTACTACTTTACTATTATCTTTCTCTGACTGCCGTGGCCTCCAATTGTTGAGTAATCAGTTGCCACCAGTAATTGATGCCACCAATCAGTTGCCATCAGTGGATTCTGGCTTAGGATAACTGCCTGTGTGAGGGGAACTGTGTTCCTTGGGTTTTTAAAGGCTGGGTTTTCAGAAGTTGATTGCGAGGCTGTTCTTCTGAGGAGTCGATGGGTAAACTCAAACCTCCGACCTTTTGTTTAGAAGCCAGTGAATGAAACTTGCCCCATATTCTCTTCCTTTACGAAATGTGATTCCATTTTCTGTTTTCACCCTTCACTTTTTCTTTTGCATGATCTATTATTTGGTTTCTTTCCCCTTTTTTGTGTCCTGCTCTAGTAATCTCACATGACTGCAGATTAACTCTTAATGTTTTACCAGTTTAACTTTAGTGGAAGATGGTCAAGTGAAGCTTAACCCCGTGAAACAAATAGGAATTTAGTTCAAGAAGGGCCACTTGATAGTCTACCACTCTTGTTCTTCAATGCGCTACACGTATGATAACAAAATGAAACGTTTTACAAGTTTCTCATTCAAGAACAAACAGATTATCAATAGCTTAGAAGCCAGTATTTTAACAGTTTCTTTTTATTGATTTGACTCTAGCTTCCTATTAGGCAGTGCCTAAAGGTATATTTGACAAAACTGGACATCTATAATTTAGTGAGGAGGAGCCCCCGTGGCGTAGTGGTTATGTCTTGGGTTGCTAACTGCAAGGTTAGGAGTGTGAACCCAGTCACTCTGCAGGAGAAAGATGAGTCTTTCTCCTCGCGTACAAAACTGGTCTCAGAAAGCCACACAGTAGTGCTGTCTTGTACTGCAGGGTTCCTGTGAATCGGAATTGACTCAACGACAGTGAATTTGGTTTGAGTTTTTAAAAAAATCATTCAGTGAAAGCTGATGTATTTAGTTTGTTTTTTAAAAAATTGGTTTTGTAGCCAATTACCACACAATGTTCGCATGGCACAAATAGTTTGTGCTCAGCTACTCCCCTTTACGTTGACAGTGCAGACCCACTTACTGAGTCCAGAGAAGAAGATCAGTCCGTATGTTTCCATGAAGAATTCAGCGAGTCAAACCCCACCAAGCAGTTTTACTCTGTAACATAGGGGGTCGCAATGAAGCAGAATAAATGACAATTTTTTTCAGTGGTTTAAAAGAAGACACATTCATCATCTCACGACTCAGTCCTCTTGGGTATAAGTCTCCCTAGACTGGGTTCTCTCTGTCAAGTCTAGGGGAGAATCCATTTTCAGGCCTTGGCTACCTTCCAGGGCTGCCCACATTATTTGGTTAGTGGTTCCCTTTCAAAGGCAGCAAGGTTGTACTTCCCTATGTCTTCCTTCTATCACCTTCTGAGATTCCTTCTTCAGCGCACTCTTCTTCCTTAAGGACCACTTGAAATACATCTGCCCATCCCATTAGCCGCGTGGCCTAGCATATCCAGGGATTCGGATGTGGCCATCTTTGGGAAACTACCTCCGGTGGTGGGAATTTGAGGTTACTCTTTCAAGGAAAAACAATTTCCTTGCTGTGGCTATAATTTGAACTAAATTCATTGTACAGGTCTAGCCCTCTTTATTTTGCTTCGCTTCTTCATGCGTGGCAGATATTCGGGATTTTTACCAATTGAAGATTTATGGCAACCCAGCATCGAGCAAGTCTCTCAGTGCCATTTCCCCAAGCACATCTTCTCCCTCGGTGTCTCTGTATCACATTTTTGCAATTCTCACAATTTCCCAAAGTTTTTCATAATGCAATTTCACACTTACCCCCAAACC
>NW_022103928.1:34006918-34019254 GCF_000313985.2 Echinops telfairi | reverse complement strand
ACCAAGCTTTTTGTCATCAGCCCAATGCTTAACCACCAGGACTTCTTTAATAGGTGACAGTGTAAACATTACTTTATTATACACTGGGAAAAAAACAATGACTCTTGATTTGTGATACTAGCCTTATTGCACTTGTCTGGAATGGAAACTACAATATCTCTGAGAAGATTGCATAGTGTATTAAACCATGAATGACATTCTAACCTCTTTTGCGTGTTTATAACATGTTAACATCTGTAGCAAGCTTCTTGTTATGAGCATGTTAGAGTACAGTATTAAGTGTGCCAGTAGTAACTGAAAGATTGGTAGCTCAGAGCCACTCGAGGTACCAGGGAAGAAAGGCCTGTAGACTTACATCGGAAAGGTTGAAACCAAGGGAACCAAGCCCCTGGCAAACCTTACGGGGCCATTCTGCTCCGCACACAGCCCGAGTTAGAATCAACGTTTCAGTAGCAATTTTTATATTTTGGGTTAATATACTATTTAATCTCTCACTAGTTTCTTAAAATGTATTTTCTAGTTGATATTATCTTTTTTCCCCCTCTTGAATCAAACTTAAATTGTCTAGCAGCAACAAATCACTGTGTGAGTCTGAGTTTCCAGAACTGTATAATAAGATTTTTAGACTTCCTAAAATTTTGTTGTGATTGTCAGAATCACAAAACATGGTTTCTGTTCTAAGAAATTTGTAATACATGTGAGGATGTCAGGCATCTCTCCAAAGGCTGATTACTTATGCAAGATTGCTTATGCTGTTTGCCTTTTTCTTCATTGACGTCAATTTTCAAGGGAGTGTATTTCTTATGATAATGAAGGAATGGCCCAAAATATTATTATAAAGAATGGACTTGTAATTTCTACTCAGTGTTTTAGCAATTAATGAGATAGTTATCATCATAAAAGGGGCAAATTAGATGGAGAATGGGCTGTATAAGATATTGGTAGTGGTGGTGTTTTGTAATACTTTGCTTAAACATTTGCTATCTTATTTAGAAATTTTGGAGGACTGAGAAGCTGATTTGCTTGTTTGGGAGTTTCATAATTTTCTGATTCTTCCTGGGGCACATTATTGGGTTTCTGATCTCAACCCTGCCCTGTGTGACATTTGCGTACCGACAAGCTGTTCGCTGCTGAAGCAAGAGCCCAAGGAAAAGAGAAATGAAAACCCTTTACTTGTAGTTTAAAAATACTGCAAATAAACAGAAGGACTGCTGGGTCCTTGAAACTTCGCTTTATCTGATTTCATAGCTAGATGAATGCCTTCTCCTATTTCATTTCCTTTTTGTTAAGCTCTTCCAAATTGAATGCCATCCTATCACTTGGAAACAGCCCCTGCTTCTAACAGGGGAGCTTTCACTTGCTGAGTAATACATTTCCTCCTCCCCACAGCTGCATCACTGTCAGGTTTCTTGTGTCTTCTCTTTAACCTGCTGGGGTTTTCTTGAAGGTGCCTTAAATACCTGTCATTTCCAACCACTCCTGTCTCCTCTTTAATTCTGATCAAGACAGACGTGTTGTTTGTCCCATTCGTTCTGTGCTACTCCCCGTCTGATGTCTGAGTTCGTCTGCTTTGGGTCTGCGGTTACTCCTCCCTCTTGACGGATTGGGCTCTCCGGGCTCAGCCATAAGTCATTTCCTGCCCGGCTCACTAGGGGGCAGGGCAAGCTATCATTACACAGAATGAGTTTTTCATAAGGCTGCACGTTTGGCTTACTTGAGGAGTAGCTAAAATATGTTAGTGTATAATTTATGTGCCTGTAGGCATTGTAAGGTAATATAATTGGTCTGTCAGGGCAGTGGTGTTGTTTGCTTTGAAATATGCCTATCAACAACCTATTTTAAAGCTGTGGTGAAAAGCCTGAGGGCTTACCTGGGTCTCATTCATTAACCTTTCCCACAGAATACTTAGCAAAACAGAGGGAATTCATCAAAAACAGCGGTCTGAGTTTTGTTCTGGAGCCCGGAGAGGCACTTTTGCTTCTGATGATTTCCTTCAATAAATGTGATATCGTCTTTTATGATACAACATCTAATGAATTAATTGTCCCCAAAAGGACAATGGCGAAGAGGTGTCCTTCCGAGGCTGAGCGTTTTTTCTATGTTACATACGCGTGTGTGTGCTGTTGTCATGCTATCTGGGGGAGAAAGCTGTTTTCTGCAGACAGGCTGCCCGCCCATATGCGATGCCTTCTGGAAGGGGAGAAGAGCCATCTTTCTGTTACTCTGTCAACACATAGATCTAAACGAGCAGTCACCGCACGAAGCAGAGAAAATAACAGATGACCGTGTTCTGATCTGCCCCCTCGCACCCCGCCCCCACCCTGCTCGCTCTCCTTCAGGACAGCAAGCAGGGCTGCACCCCGGCGGGAAGTGGGACACAGCAGCTGTGGTTCCCCAGGGCGGCTCAGTCTCGGAGGCTTTGGGTGGAAGAAGCGGGGCAGGCAGGGCTGGAGCCGGCTCGCACTCGCCCACTGGAGTGACTGCGAGTCACCGTGATGAAACTAGCCGTCCTGCAAGCATTCGCGCCACAGCAATCAGCCAACACGCCGACAGATCCGTTCACAAAGTTCACTCATTGTACGAGCTGGTTTTCAGAAATTTACCAGCAAATCTCTGCCAGGAAGGGAGTTCGTGCGTTATGCCACCTGCTTGAAGCTGAGCGTTGGCAGCTCGCTGCAGGGGAAGGAGCCCTTGCTCGGCACCACCTGCACGCTCAGTGGCAGGCTGGGGTCACTGTGGTTGGGGCCACTTTAGAGAGGCCTCCAAGCGAGGGGCACACCTTCTAGCACTCTCCCGGACGGCATCCCTTTGCGATGCATTAGCTAATTTTGAAGTAGATGACCAGACCTTTCTTCCTGGTTTACCTTCATCTCAAAGCTCCACCCAAACCTGTCTGCCACCGGTACCCGAGCGCTCCTGGAATGACTCCTGACACCGCTCTCAGCGCCATCCCCGTGAGGTTTCCCGAGTGGTAATCACTCGGCTTCGCCCGAGAAAGCATTCACGCCCCAGCCTGGTTTGTAATTCAAGTGGGTTTTGTAAAGGATGGGAGAAGTTTCAGGTTTTCCAGTCTCAAAGAGTAACAAGCTATTTCAGGGACGCAGACCAACAAGAAGGTATTTCAAACCTCTGGCTGGGGAGGCGTGGTTGAAGGTATCGGTTGACCCCATTGGTTGAATTAAGCTCACCTGGGTCTGGTTTGGGCCGCCCAGGTGTACCACCCACCTGGCTTGGGGGCCTGAATTGGAGCATGCCCAGTAGGAGGGGGGGAGGGGGGATCTTCATGGGTGGCTGATGTTCACCCGATTCCTTCCCAACCCCCCTCTAGGGACCCTGTACAGGCATGCGCGGGCCACCCCCTGTCCCTGTCTCTAGCTGCCCAACATGCCAGCCACCCAAGACAACAAACAGAAGTAGCAGCGGAGGGGGACGCAGGGCGCTAAGGGAGAGAGAAGACTTTGTCACTAGGTAGAATGGTGGCTTCGAGGGCAAGTCGAAGAGTACTGCCACAAAATCATAAGCACCTTTGGTACCCCCTCAAAATGTTCTGGTGTAAATTGGCGAAGGTTTACAGAGCAAGTCAGTTTCAATTCAGCAATTCATATACATTGTTTCCCCTGCCATTGATGGCAGCCCCATAATGTATTCCATCTACTCCACTTCCTCTTCCCTTCCTCCGCCTTTTCCAACCCTTCCGGTTCTATTCACGGGTAAATGCTGCCCTTTGGATGTCAAATGGTTGGTTTTTCTAAGGCGTTTGTGCGTCTCCAGCATGCTTGTTCTCCGTATAGACCTATGGTTTGGCTGATAGTAGTTATAGGAATTGAGTTCCTTTCTAGATGAGAAAAGTGGGGGCCGGGGTGTGTGTTTCACCACTCTCTTCTCTGACTAATAAGCTTGGTATTTTATTTTATTAAGTGATTTTAAGTCCGTGGGCCACCCCACCCCCACTCCCCACTATTTCATCCCCCTCTATCTAGGACTTTCTAATGGGATAGCTTTCAGAGCAGTTGGTAGCAGTAGTAAGGCATTACCTAGTTCTTCTGGGCTCAGTGTTGTGAAGACTGATGTTTGCAGGGTCCATCAGTCCACTAGACCAATTGTTTCCACGTGTCCTTGATTTGCTTCACTCTAAATCAGCGGTTCTCAACCTGTGGGTCGTGACCCCTTTGGGGGTAGGTGTCGAACGACCCTTTCACAGGGGTTGCACGATTTATAACAGTAGCAAAATTACAGTTGTGAAGTAGCAACGAAAATGTTATGGTTGGTGGGGGGGGGTGTCACTGCAACATGAGGAACTGTATTAAAGGGTCGTCATTAGGAAGGTTGAGAATCACTGCTCTAAATGCTTCGTTCTTCTGCAAAGAAAGCGACCAAAAAGTTTTATCTTCGATGGCTGATGACAGCTTTAAAGACCCCAGCTGCTTCTCATCAAAGTGGATGTACAATATTGTCTGTGGAATATGTTATGCAAATCAATCCTCTTGTCCCCTGAGAAGGAAACTAAGTCCTGAGCCCTCAGGCCCAGAGACTCATCCCTCAAGGTGTTTGGTTATGTCTACGAAGTTTTCGTAATTTTGCTTCTGTGTGCGCCACCGTACTCCTGGATCTATTTATATCACAGGTATACATGTGCTTGATTAACTGCACTCAGCATAGCATCGCCCAAATCCATCCATGTCTTGAGGTGTTTCATGGTTCCCTCGCTATACTTTAGCAATGCCGAGTATTCCATCCTGCGTTTGTACCAAAGTTTATTGATCCACTCTGACTCCAGTGGGCATTTAAGTTGCTTCCATCTTGTTATTGTGACGAGGGCTTCAATGAACACGGGGGAGCATATTTCTGCTTGTGCAGTGTTCTTTATTTCGGGAGGGTTTATACCGAGTGGAGGATTGCTGGGTCTCCTGGCATGTCTATTCCCAATTGTTTGAGGAAGCGCCATTCGGCTTTTCTTCGTGGTTGTGCTGTTGGACAGCCCACCTGACGCCTGTGAGGGCTCCCTCTCTACTTCCTGTTTGTTTTATTTTATACAAATCATTTTACTGGGGGCTCGTACCACTCTTATCACAATCCGTCCATCCACCCATTGTGTATCAAGCACATTTGTACGTCTGTTGCCCTCATCATTCCCAAAACATTTGCTTTCTACTTGAGCCCTTGATCTCAGCTCCTGATTTTCCCCCTCCCTCTCTGCTCCCCCCTCCCTCATGAACCCTTAAGGATTTATAAATTATTATTATTTTGTCATATCTTACACTGTCCTGGGTCTTCCTTCACCCTCTTTTCTGTTGTCCATCCCCCATGGAGGAGGTTATATGTAGATCCTTGTAATCGGTTCCCCCTTTTACCCCACCTTCCCTCCACCCTCCCGGTTTCGCCACTCTCAGCACTGGTCCTGAAGGGATCATCCGTCCTGAATTCCCTGTGATTCCAGTTCCTATCTGTACCAGTGTACATCCTGTGGTCTAGCCGGATTTGTAAGGTAGAATTGGGATCGTGATAGTGTGGGTGGATGGATGGGGGTGGGTGGGGGAGGAGGAAGCATTTAAGAACTAGAGGAAAGTTGTATGTTTTATCATTGCTACATTGCACCCTGACTGACTCATCTCCTCCCCCCAACCCTTTTTTAGGGGATGTCCAGTTGCCTACAGATGCACTTTGGGACCCCACTCTGCACTCCCCCTCTTTCACAGTGATATGATTTTTTGTTCTTTGATGGCTGATCTCTGATCCCTTCGACACCTTGTGGTCACACAGGCTGATGTACTTCTTCCATGTGGGCTTTGTTGCTTCTGAGCTAGATGGCCGGTAAGGTGGATTTCAGCCCTGGTGGCATAGTGGGTTTCGTGTAGAGATTTACAGTCCTGGAAACCCACAGGAACAATGCTACTCTGTCCTACAGGGTCTCTATGAGTCAGAATGAATCCAGGCAGTAATCAATGTCAGGGTAAGGTGGCATCTCATCATTATTTAGATTTGGCTAGTTTTTGAAAGCATGTCTTCTTTTATGTTTGTTAGTTACCTGAATGTCTTCTTTGGTTACCCATGTCTTCTGCCCATTTAAAAATTTGATTATTAGTCTATTTATTGTTAAAGTTATTGTTAAAGTTAACAATATTGTTATTGTTAAACTTATTCATAGAGTTTAGAGATAAGTCTCTTGTCTGATATGTCATTGTGAATCCTCCTCTCTGCCCCCTGCTGCCAGTCTATGTGTTATCCTTTTATTCTTTTGGTGAAATATTTTTTATATACTGAGATCTCTTATTTTAAGGAGTCCTCTATTTTGTTTGTTTTTTCTCTATGTGTTTCTCATTATGTTTGATAGTGTATTTTTGTCATGTATTAGGCCCCTTAAGCTTGTGAAGAATATTGAAAGTACTATGGACTGTCAAAAGGACAAACACCTATCTTGGAAGAAGTACTGCCCGAGTGCTCATTAGTGGCAAGGTTGACATGACTTTGTATTATATACTTAGGCCATGTTGTCAGGAGAGGCCAGTCCTTGGAGAAGACCTTGGCAGAGTAGAGGGGGAGTGAAAAAGAGGAAGGCCTTCAACAACGTGGATTGATACAGTGACTTCAATAATGGGCACAAGCGGAGGAACCACTGTGAGGATGGTGCAGGACTGGGTGGTGCTTTGCTCTGTTATGGACAGGGTCGTTATGGGTCAGAACCAACTCCATGGCACCTGACAATAACAACAAGATTGTCTCTATTTTTTCATTGATGATCTATACTATTCTCGAATTTACTCTTTGATCTTTAATCCATCTTGAGTTCCTTTTTTATATGGAGTGAGGTACCGGTCCAGTTTCATTCATCTGCAAATGAAAATCCAATGTTGCCAGCACCCTTTGTTGAAGGGATTTACTGTATGTCATCACTTTGTCAGAATCAGTCGTCTGTAGGTTGTTGCTGGTAGGTCCAGTTTGAACCGAATTGGTTCAAACTCTTAGCCATCATATGCACAGCAGAATGAAAGAATATTCTGTCCCATGCCATGCTCACAATTGTCGCTGTGTTTGAGCCCAATGTTGCAGCCACTGCGTCACTCCATTTCATTGAGGGCTTCTTCATTTTCATTGCTCCTCTACTTTACCACGCTCGATGTCTTTCTCCACAGACTGCTGTCTCCTGATAACATGTTCTAAGTGTGTGAAACGAAGTCTCCCAATCCTTGCTTCTAAGGATTGTTCTGGCTATACTTTTTCAGGACTTGTTTGTTCTTTTGGCCGTCTGTGGTACTTTTCATATTCCTCACCAACATCATAGTTCAAATGCATGCCTTTTATTCAGTCTTCTTTGTTCTTTGTTCCACTTTCACATGCATATGAAGTCATTGAAAATCCATGGAGCACACCTTAGTCTTCAAAGTAACATCCTTACGTTTCAACATTTTAAAGAGGTCGTGTGCAGCAGATTTACCCAAAGCATTGTATCATTTGATCTCTTGCTACTTCCATGAGCATTGCTTGTGGATCCAAGCAAGAAAAAAGTTTTTGACAATTTCAATCTTTTCTCCATTTATCATGATGTTATTACCTATTGGTCCAGTTGTGAGGATTTCGGTCTTTACATTGAGTTGTAATCCATCCTGAAGTCTGCAATTCTTGATCTTCATCAGCAAGTACTTTAGGTCCTCCTCACTCTCAGCAAGCAAGGTAATGTCATCTGCATATTGCAGCTTGTTAATCAACCTTCCTCCAATCCGGATGCCACATTCATCTTCATATAAAACAGCTTCTCTGAGGATTTGCTCAGCATAGAGATTGAATGAGCAATGTGAGAGGATACAACCCTGTCTTACACCTTTCTTGATTTAAACCATGGAGTTCTCCTCTTTTCTATTCTATCTTCAGTAGTTGGTACACAGATTTGAATAATAGTTTTATTGTTTGGATTTTTTATGCGGATAGATATTATCCTACCACAGATAGCATTATACTTCAAGATAGATCTTGAAATGTCCTTTTGATGATGAATGGGCTGCCATTGCCCTTGAGTGTACAATTCCCAGCATAGTAAACCATATGATTTTCTGACTCCAAATAGCATTCCATTTAGGTTCACTAATGCCTAGTATATCGATCTTTATGCATTCCATTTCATTTTGACAAGTTCCAAGTTTCCTAGTTCCATACTTTGTACATTCGATGTTCAATTTATTAATGGACATTTGCCGTCGTTTCTTCTCATTTTAAGTTTGCCTCATTAGCAAATGAAGACCCCAAGGCATTTACTCTGCAGGCTTTACTCCATCTGCCTCATTGTGGTCAACTCTATTTTAAGAAGCAGCTCTTTCTTAGCCATATTTAGAGTGCCTTCTGACCTGAGAGATTCTTCTGATACTATCTCTGGCAGTGTTCTGCTTCTATTCATGAAGTTGTCAGCAACTGACACTGTTTTGATGATATCCATAAACGTGGACAGCCTATTCCTTCTTCCTAGTCTGTTCTTAATCTGGAAGCTCTGCTGAAACCTGTTCACTTTGAGTGATCTGCTGCCATTTGAAATACCAGTGACATAGCTTTCCACATCACAGCAACACAGTATGACAGACTGAGAGACTGTCTATAGGTGGGTGGATTTATTTCTGGGGTCTCTGTTATATTCCATTGATCTATGTATCTATCATACTAGTACCAGGCTGTTTTGACAACTGAGGTGAACAAAAGAGAGGCTTCCTACTTTGTTCTCCTTAAGTAGCACTTTACTTATCCTGGGTCCCTCTTTTCCACGTTAAGTTGGTGATTACTTTATTCCATTTCTTTGAAGATTGATACCAGGATCTGGATCAGAATTACTTTGCATTTATTGATCACTTTGGTTAGCATTGACATTTTCACAATGTTAAATCACAATATTTCAAAATCTTTCTATCCATGAACATGGATCATTCTTTTATTTATGTAGGCCTCTTTTGAATTATTATAGTAGTGTTTTGTAGTTTTCTTTGTACAAGTCTTTTGTTTTTCTAGTTAGGTTTATTCCTAAGCATTTCCTTTTTGTGTGGTTATAAATGGTATTGTTTTCTTGATTTATTTTTCAGAACTCTCTTTATTAGAAAACAGGAATCTAATTTTTGTATGCTAGTCTCATACCCTGCCATTTTGTTAAATCTTTCAATTATTTCCAACAATTTTCTTGTTGAGTCTTTAGAGTTTTTTCCACCTAGAATCATATCATCTGCAAATAGAGTTTTACTTCTTCTCTGCCAAACACGATGTGAAAAGCAGGAGGCAGAGTGTCGGAGTCCAGCTCCGGGAGGGAGGGTTGAACTGGAGACCTGAAGGAGGTGTGGAGTCCGCGAGCACAGACGAGACAGACATGAGAGATGTTCTGGTGGAAGCAATCTCTGCTGAGTTCTTCCAAACGGCTTTATTTATACCATCAAGTTTTGCAGACCACTACATAAAAACAATGCTTTATGATTAACTCCAAAGTCACCCTTATTGTTTCCACTAAAACTTGATAAAAGGCCATTATAAGGTCTGTACTTTTCCCCTGTTACTTTCTGTCCTCTTCCTGGTTCTTTATTTCTGGACTGCTTGTCTTCTATGTCACATGTTATTCTTGATTGAGGTGTTCAGAAAATTTGGTTAGATTCCTATCCTACTCACTGCCCTATTTTTTGCCCACGTTTCTTTCCTGGTTGACTAACTTAACACAATGAAACTACCTCATGTTCTACTTCAAAGCCTAATATCTACAAGCAGAGTTAGATGCTTCTCAGAGTTAAATATTTTCCTTTACAAACTCTCCCATGGTAACTGTTCCATTGTCTACCTATGTCTTTTTTATTTTTTATACTCCTGAGGCACTATGGGGAGCCAAGCCTTCTGATTCTTTAACAAAGACTTAATGTTTCCCCTTTTACATGTTTTCTATTAATGTTAACCATTCTCTTTCCTTCTGTGTAAGTCCCTGTCCAAGGTAAGGGGGTGTCAGTTGGGGGAGGCAGTCTATAAGGTCTTCTATATCAGGGAGGCCAAAAGGAGTCCCCCAGTACCTAATCTGAGTGGAATCCAGGGTTATTTGGTGGGTTTGATTTTCTCCTCTGACCTCAACTTTGGGGTTTCTCCCTCACTCAATTCCCACATTTCCTTCTTAGAATTCCCAAAGATGTCTCGCTGTCTAAGCCTCTCCAATGCCTCAGTTAAGGAAAGCCCTCTCATATTGAAGCAAGTTTTAGATCTGGTTTCATTCGTACTTCTCAAGACTGCCCTCGCATTCACTCCAGGTGCAGTAAACATGATAATGCACAAAATTCTCAAGAATGGATTTAACAACAGCAAATATTTGAGCTTCCCTCGCTGGGAAGCTCTGCTCTGCAGAAGCTTCTTCCACCAGGCTGTAGCTTTGCTAGACAGCATGGCTGGGATGGCTCCCAATATCTCCCCCTTTTTAATTATTTTTCAAATGAAGCCTTTGAATTTCTGCCTGCATTGAGCGTAAACTGCGGAAGGTCAATTGGAAGAAAAAGAGTGAGAAAAAATATTATCAAAGCTGCAACTCCCAGATTAACAAAAATTGATAACCAGGACTTTCCTGTAACATATTCGGTTATTTTTTCTAACAAAAATTTGGCCACTTCTGAAGCTGGTAGTACAAAGCTTCCAGAGTGACTGATGGCTGTTATACTGACGTGTAAAGAGGCTAAATCTAAAGAAACGTCTGAGTGGTTCCATACCCCCAAAACACGATTCTTAACCTTTTCCCACGGGACTTCTGATTCATCGTAAATTGAAGGAGTGACACAGACCCATTTAAACTGCGAGTGACATCATTCTAGTTTGTAGAGCCTGAATCTGATCACCCATCCATACTACTGCCTCTTCTAAAGCACTAATTCGTGTGTCAAGTTTTTGATCAATTTTTGCTTGTGTCATTAAGGCTATGGTAACAGTTTTGGTGAATTCATCAACATGTTCAGCAGTATGTACTTCTTGGACCAAAGCTACAGCAGAGGCGGTCAAGAAACCTATAATAGCAAATAACGCTACAATACCTAAAATTAAAAAGGCAACAAATCTTCTTTTTCTTTGCAGAATATCTGACATTAACTGTAAGGTATGTAGTCCCATATCATCATACCAAGGGGTATCCAGTTTTTAAGGCAACCTAACATAAGGGGGTTGTTGAACAATGACAAAAGAAGTTATATTCAAATGAGAATAAATACAATTGGTTAAAACACAATTTTTACAATGAGTAACAAAGACCCCATTATCTTCAAATATTTCTAATGCACCAAAATCACCAGGATATAGAACAGCACAAGGGGAGCGCACGCAAGCTTGAAGGGCTCTGTATCTGTATTCTTTTTTGGGTCCTTTTAGACCAGCAGGTTGGGTAGCCATAAAGAGCCGCCACAAAGATGTTTGAACTACTGGACCAATGGAGCCAAAAAAGGTCAAAATAGGAGAAACCCAGCCTGGGGTAAACCATCTGGCCAAAGGTTCAGGAGTGGGCAAATCAGCATCAGACCAATTAAATCTTGTACTCAATTTGATTAACTCGCGGTAAGCGTTAGTGGGAGATGTAATGGAATAATCATATACATATAAATCTGTACCATTTAAAGGATGCTTTACTCCCTTTCTGTCTGATGTGGCTCCCACGATGGCACAATCATGCCATTTGGAAATCCCGTTTTCCTATTGATAGCAAACCAACTATCATCGGCTTCTGGATAAGGGTCACACACAGGAATTTGATCAGGAGGTAAAGTAGAAGTAGTAATAAATTTAAAATCTGGAAATGAGGGAATTATAAGTGCTAGCATCCAAAGATGTCTGCTTGGCTCTAGTAACAGGGCAACCTGCGACCAGAGTTCTAATCCCCAATGACACACAAGGCCCTGGAAGCGGTGTGTGAAGATGGGATCCGCAAATAGGAGGCAGGGAACTATCACCCCTGTAGGTAACATTATATGAACTTTTAGGGTTACTAAAGGCACTTGAGTGACCCCCCAGGAGGAAGGAATCTTTTGTAAAAACCGGCACTTTGGGTGTCTCCCAGGTGACCGGGTGCAAAACCATAGGTTCTGGTATGTAAGACCAATAAGTTTCAGCTGTGACTAATCCTGAGCCTAATACCTGGCACGTGAGCACTGCTAGCAGAGCGGTTAAAAACAACCAGGGGTGGGTGCCGTTCCTTGTGAAGCAACAATGCCAGGTGCTCTGTTGCTGAGCTTCTTTAGTTGTCCCCAGGTCGCGGGAAGACAGTGCGGGTGGAGAGGACGCGGTGGTGACGACTAGGCCCAGGCCCAGATTCTCCAGGACCTGGCTGAAGAGACAGACGCTGGACAGGAGAAACAAGGAGGGACT
>NW_022103928.1:33977320-33989860 GCF_000313985.2 Echinops telfairi | reverse complement strand
TATTCTCAGGTGAATCCTATGCTCATTGACATTTGAAATGCAATGGAGTTTAAAAATTCCCTCTCACATTTGTGTCTGGAAATAATTTACTAAGTAAGTAAGTCAAAAATTTAAAAACAAACTCACTCCAAAAAACCAACCAAAAACCAAAAAGCAAAAAAAAAAACCCTTCCTCTACCATATTCATCTTCTGCCTGAAATGGCATTGCGGTCTGAGATGCCTTCTTCGGCTCCATACATCCATATTCAACTTCAGGTAATTTTCCAATAATTTGCTTACCAGTGGGATAGCTCTTTCACAATGACACCCTATTGATTAGCATTTTGGCACAAGGTCAGAGTAAAGCTGAAAGCAAGGGTCTGAGAAACATAATAGCGATTCCAGAAAACTAGAATAAGCTTCTGTTATTATAGAATTAAAGTAACTATTATTGCAAATGGCAGACTTGGAAGAAGGTGCACAAACAATGTGCAATATGGAGATGGTACAATTTTGCTTGCTGAAAACCAAGAGGACTTGAAACACTCACTGGTGAAGATCAAGGACTGCAGCCTTTACGATATACATTATATATATATATGTATGTATATATGTATACACACACATATATGTATTCTTTGTGAGATATGTATATCTACATTCCACAATTAGACCAATAGACAACCTCCTGATAAATGGAGAAAAGATTAAAGTTGGCAAGGATTTCATTTAACTTGGACCCACAACTAGTGCTTGTCCAGAAATCAAACACTGTCCTGGATTTGGGCAAATCTGCTGCAAAAGGCCTCTTTCCATCATTAAAAAGTGAAGCTTTCACTTTGAGGACAAGGTTGCACCGACCTCAAACCTTACTATTTCCAATGATCTCATGTGCATAGGAAAGCTGGAAAATGAACAAAAGAGACTGAAGAATAATTGATGTCCTGAAATTACGGTGTTGGTAAAGAGTATTGAATATACCGTGGGCTGCCAGAAGAACAACCAAATCTGTCTAGAGAGAAGCGAGGCTGTGAGACTTTGTATCATATATTTTGGAGGTTATGGGGAAGGACCAGTCCCCAGAAAAGGACATCATGTTTGGTGAAATTGACAGTCAGTGAAGAAGATGGTCAACAAGGTGCATGGGTCTAGTGGGCCCATGCATGGCGGTGATTGTGAGGACGGCACAGGACCGGGCGACGCTTTGTTCTGTTCTACGCGGGTTGTTATGAGTTGTAACTGACGTGGTGGTACCTAACAACCACCACAGCCAGATGGAACCTGTAGAAATTGGGGAACAGCTTGCTACTAAAAATCTTCAGATATTTTCTCATTTGTTAATCCTTTCTATTTCCCTAGAGGGCTGCTAAGTGACTACAACAGCTGACCTGAGAAGTTAGTCAAGGAATAATAAGCATGCCTGATAGTGGAGTGAAGCCACTATCAGGGCTTGACCCAGTGGAAGTGATCTTTTGGGGTTAGGGATCATGTGACTTCCCCCAGAACTTTCTGTGGAGGTGGTTGCCCACTCCATTAAATAGGTAAATCTCTCTTTGGCCCCAGCGATCCATTTTCGATATGCAAAGTGATATGCAAGATGGCTATTTTATGTTTCTGTGCCTCTCTACTAACGTGATCTATTTTCCCCAGGGATGAGTTGCTAGGAAAACTTTCTTCCTTTAGTTTATTTTGGAACATTTTGCCTTCAGAAATCAGTGAAATATGCTAGTTTGAAATTTCAAGAAGGAAATCAAACCTGCTGGGGAGATTGCTTCTTGCCTGGCAGATTGTTGCTGTTACTTTTTACTGTGGAATTGCCTCTGACGCGTGACAACCCCCTATGTGAGACAGAAAGCACCAAGTACATGTGCCAAATAAATCAGCAAATCCCCTTCAAGCTCATCTGATGATCACTTTTTACTCCTTTCCATGCCTTTTGCTGATCATCAGGAAATTCAAGTCTTCTATAATCTTGCAGACCAATGCTTAGTTGGGGGACAACTGAGGTTTTCTGCTTGACTGAAATTTGGGGTTTCGGACAGGAACAATGGCCAATCTTCCAGGACCTTATAGGCAGCACCTGATGTGGTGGGGTCAGAGGAGATGAAAGGCAGGTGCGCACCAAGGATGTGAATTAAGGAGAAAGGCTCCATTAGCAGCATAAGACTCAAGACGCTGCTGATAGTAAACAGGGCCCAAGCCAGCCCCAATCAAATCCCACCAAACTGGTTGTGCGGAGTCGTTCTGACTCATGGTTCTGAGCTGCCAGCCTTTTGGTCAGCAGCCCCGCACTTAGCCATTTGCCACCCAGTGTTCCCAAACCCACGACGGCATGGACAAGGTGGCACTGTGTTAAGCACTGGGCTACCTTGCTGAGAGGCTGGTGATTCAAACCCATCCTGGGGTACCTCAGAGGACAGGCCTGGTGATCTGCTTCTGAAGTATCACAGCCTTGGAAGCCCTTGGAAGTGGTTCTGCCCACGGAGTCTCTGTGAGTTAGAACCATCCGGACGGCAAACAACAATAGCAACAACACCAGGAATGAAAACATCATCCTTGCCCAAGACAAATGCACAGACACTGACCTAGTAGAGAAATGTACCAATATGCAATAACCAGGTGAATGAAATGTTCATGCTGTTTCTGTTCAGTGGTGTGAGTGCTAAGCTGTGCTGAGCAACCGTATTCGATTTCTGAGGCGATTGTAATGCATTCTTGGACCTGGTAGTTTAACGTAACGGATTCTATCAGAGTTCTGGAAGTCAGACCAGGCTCTCTCTGGAGGCTCTACGGGAGAATGTTCTTGGTTCCTCTCAGCTTCTGGTGGCTGGAACATTCCTTGGTTCGGGACAGCATCACTGAGATCCTGGCCTCCGTAGACACTTTGTCTTCCCTTTTGTGTGTCTTTTTTTAAAAAAAGTCCTTTTTTGGGGGGCTCATACAATTCATCACAATCTATACATACATAAATTGTATGAAGCACATTTGTACATTTGTTACCCTCATTATTATTTTTTTTTTAAATTATTTTATTGAGGGCTCATACAATTCTTATCACAGTCCATACATACATCCATTGAGTCAAGCACATATGTACACCTATTGCCCTCATCAATCTCAAAACATTTGCCCTCTACTTTAGCCCTCAGTATCATTTGCTCATTTTCCCCCTCTCCCCTCCCCCTCCCTCCTAAACCCTTCATAATTCATAAATTATTATAGTTTTGTCATAAGTTACACTGTGCGACATCTCCCTCCACCCTCTTCTCTGCTGTCCATTCCCCAGGGAGGAGACTATACTCAGATTCTTGTAACTGGTTCCCCCCTTCTACCCCACATTCCCTTCACCCTCCAGGCCTCGCCCCTCTCACCACTGGTCCTGAAGGAGTCCTCTGTCCTGGATCCCCTGTGTTGTGTGTCTTTTATAAGGTCTTTTTGCCATTGGATGTAGGATCCATGTGGATAGTCCAAGATGATCTTTTTTCACAACCCATGACTTAATTACATCCGCAAAGACTCCTTCTGCAAATAAAACAATACAGGGTATGAATGTATAGTTGGGTGGGGGTGTGTGTGGATTACAGCCTGTGATGCCAACTTAGGGTGCTCTTATTGCTTTGATAAGGTCTTGGACCCTTTCAGCAGCTCTTTGCTCCAGCATCAGTGTTCTTCCTGCAGACCCGCTTAACCCGCGGGCATTCAGAGATTGCCACTGGCTTCCTGGGCAGGAAGTCTTACAACCTCCATCCGCAGCTTTCCCAGATGCCCCACCTCCACCAACTGAGGCCAGGGGCAGGGGCAAGCACTGAAGCAGCAGGCACAGTGTAGAATTCTTCTTGAAATTTGGCTGAGTGGGACTTCACCAGATATCGTACCCATTTTAACTCCTTCCTTCCTTCCTTCTCTGGTCCCCTGACTGCATTCTCCTTATTAACTCATTCACACCCAAATCCTTGGCTCAGGGTCTGTGTCAGGCCATGAAATCGACACACTAACTCACTTCAATTTGTCTAGAGGTTAAAAAAAAAAGTTGTCGACACCAACACGTGGTGACTGTGTTTGTGTCAGAGCAGAACAGAATTTCATTGGCACTAAGGGTTTTCAGTGGCTGATTTTGGCAGTAGGGTCGCCCAAACCTTGCTTCCAAAGTACCTCTGGGTGGATCGAAGCACACACTCTTTCCATTCTCAGGCAAGCATGGTAACTGTTTGTGCCACCCAGGGACTCCACTGAGGTAGAAGGAGCTGTTCTCTAAAGACAAATCCTGAATGGTGAGCAGGACAGAACAGGGGACCTGTTTCCTCTGGCTTTGCTGTGCAGCCTCTGAGGTCACCGTTCCAGCATCACTTGCTCCTGTAGCAGTGAAACCCAGTCAGCGATCCGAAGAGTGATAAGACCCTCAACCCTCAAACCACCTCTTTAAAAAGCTGAAGAGTCTGATGTTCCAAAAAGGGGACGTTATTTGGGTTCAGGGAACGTGCTATTAGAGCTGCCTGGATGAAACTCAAGTTGTTATGTTAGTTGGTTGGGTTGTTACTAAAAAAGAAGAAGAAGAAGAGAGATAAAAATGTCCAGTTGCTTTGATGTAAAACAGAAAATTCCATGAGCACTTTTTTTGTGTTTGAGGCAGAGAAAACAATGCAAAGACTGGCATTTATAAAGATGTCTCCTCACTCTATGTAGCACCAGGACTCTCTGTGACCTCTTCAACTAGAAAATGCGAGTGTCTTCATTCGTTCAGAGACAATTAGACTTATATGCAAGGGTTGTAGTAGGAAGCCAGCCTGTGTGTAGACCGCCATGAATTCTTGGGAGGTAGTGGTAAAGAGTTGAGAGTCCTGATTTGTTTTTCCCTTGGGAGTTTTTGGGTTATATGGAGGAATAAACACTTGGAGAAACAATAGGAATAGTGGTTTTCCTGGCAATTTAAACACCAGGTGGACAGCAGAAATGTAATAGCAAGTGCCCACAATCTAGACAGTGATTCCCTTTTCAAGAGCATGGGGAACTGCTCCACTGCTGCTGATGAAGGATGATGGACTAACATATCCGAGTAATGCAATAGGAGGAAAGGAAATTCATCTTATTCTGTTGAGACTGCTGACATTTTAGTACATCTTGGTTTGAATGAGTCTAAATTCAGATTTTTTCCTAACCATTTTCAAAGTCTTGATAAAAAAGAGAGAATGCCTATGGCTTCAGGAAGCCCTGGGTTGGCTTTTCAGTCCTCATGTAACTCTTTCAGGACATTTGTGTATTGGTCACATTTGTTCCAGCATGATGTCTGCTGCCTCTGATTTTTCTAAAAGGAAAATACCCTCAACTGTTGATGACTTCTTTTCTCCCATATCGCGTGTGAACACCCTGTGGTTGTTGATCCCCTGTGGCTGCATTGTCCAGCTTCTGGCTCCATTAGCACCCAGCTTCCTCTTTCCTAAATCTTGGTTCTGTTTTAGATGGGAGGAAGCCCAAATAAACACCACGCAACTCTGTTTGGGAAAACGTGGTTATCTGTGAGAGGCCATCATAGTTGAGTGCAATTAGTATACTCTTGGCAATACTTTGGTTGATTTTTACAAATTTTCTTCAGTATTGTTGCTTTTTCATCTCCCATGGTTATTGATTGGTATATCTAGAGGAGGCAACAGGAGCTGACTGGTTAATTGTCAAAGGGAATATCTTTCAAGGACATTTGGAATTCAGAATCAGCAGGAGGCTGCACATCTTGGTTTGGGAATAGGAAAGAGCGCGCACGCCGTTTCAGAGGTTAAGAAGTGGAATGCTCCACCAGAGATTTCTCAGCAGAAACAGTGTAGTCTCATTCCCTAAGTGTCCTTGCCTCAGGGCCTCAAGTTTCAGGAGTGCAAACCCGAGGCGGCTTTGTGAACTGTCAAGTCAGCTTGAACTCACAGGGGGCCCCTTTAGGTAGAAGAGAATAAAATATCGCCGAGTTCTGTGCCTGGTAAGTCAGGCCTTAATAGCATGCCACTTTTCTTCTGACAGGCAGGGTGAAGGAGGCTCTAGCTCGACCCCTTGTCTTCTTTGGTGAAAGATGGCCCCACTAAGTCAGGAAATGAATAGGTAAGGCAACGCTTCAAGGAAACCAGGCTGCAATTAGCAACGGAGGATGTGGGGATTAAGGTGATTCCAATGGCAGAGGGACACGGCAGACAGGGAAAGATGATTCAAGGGTGTGTGTGTGTGTGTGTGTGTGTGTGTGTGTGTACGAAGAATAGCTGTGGGAGATTTGCGTTGATCCTTTGTCACTTATACACCAAGTCATCTTCTTGACCAGTGGCAGGTATTTGCAAGATGAAAAGATGGATAACATGAGCGAAAAGTATGTTTTTGAACACTGCTTGGCCCACGTGGTTTTCGACTTATGACCTAGTTTTCAAACAGTTGATTCTGACTCATAAAAGCCTTGTCTAGGGTTTCAGAGACTAGAATCCTTATGGGAACAGATAGTCTCATCTTTCTCCTGAGGAGTGGCGGGGTTTGAATGGCCAACCTTGAGTTCCTAACCCACGGCACCACCAGAGTTCCTTAGAGCACTTATAGACCAAATTCACTGCCACTGAGTCAATTCTGACTATGGCATACCTACAGGAAAGACCCGCCCCCCCTCCAGGGTTTCTGAGACTGTAGAGTTTTACAGGGGCAGAAAGCCTCATCTTTCTCTTGCAGACGGGCTGGGGATTTCAAATTGCTGACCTTATTTCTGGTGATAGTAAGGCTAAAATAAATATGTTTTGTTGCCTCAACATCTCCCAGTTTATCAGGAAAAATAAACAAACCCAAGAGACAAACTTTCCAGTGTTACAACCAAATGTATCCGAATTCTAAGGCTCTGTTCCTCATTTAGCAGCCTGCCAACTGGGTTATGTTCAAACTCATCAAGGACCTCCACTCATGCACTATTTTGAACACCCTGGCCTGGCTCCTAAGGCATTCTGGGTAAGTGGTGGAAATGAAATAAGAGAAAAAGGAAAGAGGTGGCTCTCTGCTCCCATGAAGATTTATAGCCTTGGAAACCCTATATAGTGTCACTATGAATTGGAATCAACTGGATGATAGTGGGGCCCTGAACACGGATCAAGTTTTGGCTCACAGATCCTCTCTGTCTGTCTCTCCTCCTGCATGGTTGAGCCTATCTTGGCATGTTCCTTCCCACAGGGCCTTTTAAGGAGTATAGAGAGCCTATTCTCAGAGCTGTGATTAATACAGTTTCTGCTATCTCAGGGGCCTCTCTGAAGTTCGGCAATTATGATGAGGATACAGGATCAGACAAGGTTTCTTTCTCTTCTAAACACCATTTCTACTCACCAGTGTCTACTCAAGAGCAGCTCACAACAGTGAAGATGTCTGTCGTCTACTCCCCAGAGTCTGTTCAGGTGTTGTATTGCACCACAAAAGGTGATGAAGGTTGCATTATAGATTCAAGCTGCTAATCAGCAGGTTTCAAGAGAAGGAGATTATCCTAGATTATCTGGATCAGCCCCAGTAAACAAGAGGGCCCTTAAGGAAGGGGCAGAAGAGGAGATCCAGAGAGATGGCCTGAGGTGCTTTCAAGTTCTAATGAGGGGTGGTGGTGGTGGGAGTGTATATGTGTGTGTGTGTGTGTGTGTGTGTGTTCTTGAATTCAACTTGATGCTGATTCCAGGTTCTAAAGGGGTGGGGTAGGGGACATGATCTGAGAAATTTAGGAGGCCTCTAGAAGCTAGAAAAGGCAAGGAAATAGATTCTCCTTAGAACCTTAAGGAAACGTGCTGTCCTATCAATGCAGACTGAATGATGCTTTGGGAGAAATACTGGGCTTTCTATTCCAGTAAAGAGTTACGGTTTTGGAAACTCGCAGCGGCAGTTCTACCTTGTCCTATAGGGTCACTATGAGTCAGCATTGACTTGATGACAGGGAGTTATAAGTGAGTTATCGACGCCTTGATTTGAACCCCATGAAATTCATTCCTTATGACCTCCAGAACTATAAGCTACTGGATTTGTATTCTTTATGCCACAAAATTTGCAGCAATAGCAAATAGAAATGAATACACTAACTCTGTGGAAATGTAGAGATAAAGTTGACTTTAATGAAGCTTCCTTTCCTTCCCCAAGCAGCAGTGATAACTACTGTTATTCACGGAATATTGACTGATTTTTTGTTGTTGCTATGTGCCAGAATCCCTGCCAAACATTTAACATGTTTAATATATTTACCACTCTATAATATTAGGGACTTAATTTTTGGATGAAGAAACAGCTTTAGAAAAGGTATCTTATTTGAAGCCACTCAGCTCTTAATTTGAATGGTCAAGATTCAAGGTCAAAAGTCTCTGGTTTCTAAAATGTGGCTTTCATTGTCATAGGAAACTTCTCCGTATATTACTTTTCCAGGTTACTACCCGCAACTGTCCAAACTCAAGGTCTAGAGTAACCATCCTAATAATTCAGAGTCACTGAAGTGAGGCCCACTCTCCTCCCACTTCACATTAACTGGGGTGCCTCATAGCACTAGTTTTCAACAGATTATTCACTCACTTGACCAGTGGGTTCAAGACTTCCAGAAAGGCGGCTTTCCGGTGAAAGCAGTTCAGGCTGAAAACACTGAGGTTGTTTTTGAGCCTTGGACTGACAGATGATATATGAGGTGCTAACTCCTCCAAGAGTGCTGTGGGCCAGCAACTCCAGGAAGCCAAGAGTGGAATTCTCTTTGGAACACTGTAAAACACCTTTATTTGAAACTTTGGACACACACCGGCGCAATGTCAGTAACTTGAATTGGATGGAAAAAACAAAAACAAAATCTTGACAAGCTCTTTAAGTGAACACGATGAAATCAACAACAGCATCCTGAACAATAACAGACATGACAAAAGATGTAATTTCTAGGAAAATCTTTGGATTTCACTTCTGCTTTTATTATTCTTTCAAATGAAAGGGACTTAAAAGATCTTTGTGTGTGAGAGAAAAATATTTTCAAAGAAAATGATGTTCTTGAAGACAGTGACGTATCTGCTTTAGTATTCTTTATCATTGCGTCATATTAGAATATGAAGTATAACCAACTGCCACCTTAGCTTAGCTAAATCATCATCACTGTTTTGAAACTAATGTTTTCTATAGCAATAAAATATGTTAATTTTTGAAAAGTCATTTACAGTTTTATCACTTAGAGCAACCACTAATAATTGAGCACCTTTCAAAGAAAGTTGGTTTTGTAGTAAAGATGTAAATCGCTTTACCAATATATAAACTGAACTCTATCATAAAATATTCAGGTGAAATACAAAATGGTATATCAAGTTCAATATGCGCCATGATTTATTTATTATACCTCAATGTATTTTTTCATATTTTGAATACCTATGAGTGTGCACAGGACAACCAGTTAATAGAACTATTATTCAAATGTATTCATCAAAGCCAATGATAAAAAATTGAAGTGTTTTATCAAATTCTTCACTCTGAAATGGATCAAACACACCTTCACGAAGCATTAATAATTACTGATGATTGGAATTTGAGCTGGAAACAAAAGGGAAGGATCAAAAAATCAGAAAATATGGCCTTGATGATGAAATGAAGGTGGAGATTGCATGATAGAATGTTGCAAGACCAACTTTTTCATTGCAAATTCCTTTTAACAACAGCAGGAAAAGTGACCTCCTAGCAGCCTAATTCATAACCACTACACTACCAGGTCTGCGTCGGAGTTGGAGCCTCTCACCATATGTATTCAGTCTGTGTTGAATTATATGCTGAGCACATAGTTTGAGAACATGACTATATGAAAAATCTGGATTGGTAGAAGGCTCACGAACAATTTGAAATATGCAGATGACACAACTTTGCTTCCTGTAAGTGAAGAGGACTTCAACCATTTACTAATGAAAATCCAAGAATACAACCTTCAGTATGGATTTGAACTCAGTGTAAAGAAAATCAAAATACTCACAATTGCACCAACATCATGATAAATGGATAAAAGGGTGACGTTGTTAAGAGCTTCATTTTCCTTGGGTCTATAATCCGCACTAATGGATCACACCCTAGTACATTTGGCTCTGAATCAAATCACTTCTGAGTTATAAAAAGAGCAGAATGAACTCAGGCACACGCGGGGGGACAGACTCCAGATGAGGCTTGCCTTCAAGCCAAGAAGGAAAGGAGCACACAGGTTACCTACAAGGAAGGAGCCGACATGGCCAGAACTCCGATTTGGACTCTCAGCCGGAAGAACTATGAGAAAAATGTCCTTTTTCTGTAACGTCCCCATATGTGCTATTTCTGTTAGGGTAGCACTAGGAAATTAGGCAATAGGTAATTCAATAGACAACTGGCATATCTGCTCATGAAAAAAAAAATATTTTGGGGGGTGTAGTGGTTAAGGGTTGGACTGCGATCCATGTGGCTAGAAGTTCGAAACCACCAGCTGCTCCACGGGAGAAAGAGGTCTTTCTACTCCCATAAACAGTTGCAGTCTCCAAAACCCACGGGGGATCACGATGAGTCGGTATTGACTCGATGGCAGTGGGTGTGTGTAAATTAGGTTTTTATATGTACCTACCTTCTCGATTTTGAATGAAATCATTGCTTTCCAGACAAATAGGCACTTGAAAAATGTGTCACATTTGGCATATATTTTGATTTGTCTGAACCAAGAGTAACCCTTTTATCTACATCACTATTAATAAAGAGCCACGAATGCTAGTTAGCTAATCCAAGGAGCCCTAGTGGCACAGGGGTTGAGCACTTGGCTGCTCACAGAAAGGTTGGTGATTTGAACCTACCAGCTGCTCGGAGGGCGAAAGGTGAGAAAGGTTGCTTAAAGATTTAGAGTCTCAGAAATCCCATGGGGGTAGCTCTACTCTATCTTGTAGGGTCACCCTGAGTCAGACTGCATTTGATAACAATGGGTATGTGGGTAATCAGTCAATAATAATAACTACCATGTATTAATGACTACTACTTATCAGATATTTCACATACTTTATTTCTAATCTCTAAGAATCCTGCAAGATAGTTGGTATTACTCTCATTTCATAAAAATTAAAACAAACTAAGAGAGACTAGGTAAGCATGTGATGAAACCAGCTTTCAAATCCAGGTCCCATTTCTCCCCGCTATCCATGCATACCTCCCACCGTCAGAAGAGGATTGATTAAACATACCAATCGAAGTGCACAATAACATATTAGTGTGGATCTCACTGTATGGGTTATCCACATCATCAAATTAATTACTCAATTTGAATTGAATTGATTTCCCCCCCTTTGGATCCCACCAGAAATGTGTGTGTTGTTTAAATTCAATAGTGATCTTAAATGCTTTCATGTGCAGCCCAGAGGGAACGTTCTGTGGACTCACAGAGGGCTGGTGATCCCAGGGTTAGGGCTGAAGAGGGGAGATTTGCTTTCACCCTCTGGACTGAGCTCTCTGGCAGCCATCTTATCAGTTTCAGCAAGTTTTTTCAGCATCTACTATAAACCTATGTCAGGGCTATGTGCTAACATAGCTGACTGTGCTTATGCAATTTAGTGAGGAGCCCTGGTGGCGTAGTGGTTACAAGTTGGGCTGTTATTCACAAGGTCAGCAGTTTGAAGCTATCAACTACTATACAGGAGAAAGATGAGGCTTTCTATTCAAATTAAGAGTTACAGTTTCAGAAACTCACAGAGGGCAAATCTACCCTGTCGTACAGGGTCACTATGATTCATCATTGACTTGATGGCAATGAGTTTGGTTTTGTTTTAAGGAACTGTGGGGCTGCTGTGGGCTAATTGGAAGGCTATTAACTGCAAGGCCAGCAGTTCAAACCCACCAGCTACTCCACAGGAGAAAGATGATGCTGTTTGCATTCATATTTACAATCTTGGATATCCTATGTAGGGTCACTCTGAGTGGAAATGGATTCGATGGCTGTGAATGTGAAAGGCATTGTGTATATATTTCCTTTGACCCTTACACAGCACTTTAGTTTCCTTTCCCTTGAGCTTTATATTTAGTGGAGTCTCTGAGAGGTGCTCGACTGGTGACCTGAAACATGGAGGTTTGAGTCTACCCAGACACACCTCAGAAGAAAAGCTTGGTGGTCTAGTTCCCCCCAAATCACTCATTGAAAACCGTACGGAGCACAGTTCCGCTTTACACATGGGATAGCTATGAGTTGGAACTAACTTCACAATAACTGGTTTTTGTTTTATAGTCAAGACTTTGCTCATTGATGAAAAAAATAGATTTTAGAGCTTATTCTTTGCTAGGTAAATCAAAACATGACATCCTGCCTAGGAAAGGCCAGGATAACAACAACAGCAACAACGAAATATGTGTGTTAATTCAACACTGAATGACTAATCATGTAAAGATCTCTGGGTACAGCAATTGGATGACTGATAGAGCCCTTTAAAAAAATCATTTTATTGGGGCTCATACATCTCATCACAATCCATACATACATCAATCGTGTAAAGCACACTTATACATTTGTTGCCCTCATCATTCTCAAAATTTGCTTTCCTCTTGGGTCCCTGGAATTAGCTCCTCATTTTCCTTTTCCCCCT
>NW_022103928.1:33974366-33975578 GCF_000313985.2 Echinops telfairi | reverse complement strand
GCTCTGCTTCCCCCACCGCTCCATTGCACGCCCCCAGTGTTTTGCCTCTGTGTGGTGGGGTCTGCTCAGTCGCCCATCCCACACTGTGTCTCCGGTGCTATCCCGTGCAGTGCCATGGGTCAGTGCAGGATGTCGCATCTTGCCGTGGGGGGAGCTATATGGTCCTCTCTGTACATTGGGCCCTCCGAGCTGGGCTATCCGTCCTCTGAGCTTGGTGGGCCTAGTTGTGCTCCGCTCCTTTCCTCCTCCTTCCTTTGTTTCAGCTTCCTTCTGGGTGTGGTGTGGTAGGTCAGTTCCTTTCTCACACCAGACGATCTATTTCCATTTTCTGTGGTACTCCCTTCCATGGTGGGGGTCGGGCTAATTCTGGTTAGGGCCGGCGTATGGTCCAGTCTCTTTGTAGATTCCTCTGCACGTTACGTTACCCTCCTGGTTTGGTATGTCATGGTGGGGTCTATATGCACATTCTAGTTCTGTGGGCATACAACCAATACTCTCCCCCTGGGTGGGTTAGTGCCCTATTCCTCCCGTGCCATCAACTCAGTTTCTCCCCACCCTGCTTCTCCCTCCATTTGCTCCCCTTCCCCTTTATGTTGGACTCTCATGTACCTCCCTAGATGTGGACTGCACTCCCTCCAACTGTCTATGCTTGCACCCATTTATTGCGAGTAGGTGTTTATTCTTCTATTCCTGGCATGCTGATTGTACTTGCCTAAGGGGACTCATGTTATACCTGTCCTTTTGCATTTGGCTTACCTTGCTTAACATGATTCCTTCCAGCTCTACCCACAAGGCGACGTGTTTCATGTGATCGTCTGTGCTTTTCAGTGCTGCATAGTACTCCATTGTGTGTATGTGTCAGAGTTTACTGATCCACACATCTATTGATGGAAACTTAGGTTGTTTCCAAGTCTTTGAGATTGTGAATTGTGCCGCAATAAACATTGGAGTGCAGATGACTGGTGGGGTTTTATTTGTTGCTTCCACCGGGTATATGCCCAGTAGAGGGATGGCTGGGTCATAAGGTAGATCAATTTCCATTTTCTTTAGGTATCTCCAGATTGCTTTCCACAGTGGCTGTACAAATCTACATGACCACCAGCAGTGGAAGAGGGTTCCTACTTTACCACAGTCCCTCCAACACTTGTTGCTCTCTGATTTGCTGATTTGGGCTAACCTTAGGGGCGTTAGGTGGTATCTCATGGTTGTTTT
>NW_022103928.1:33972181-33973822 GCF_000313985.2 Echinops telfairi | reverse complement strand
GCTTCCATAAAAATTCCTGTATTTTACCTGATGTCTTTGAGCACTACAAATGGTTAACTGCTTGACTACTAACCAAATATTCATGGCTTAAATCCACCCAGAGTTGTCTTTGAAGGATGGACTGGTGATCTTGTGAAACGTCACAAGCTCGAAACCCTATGAAACATAGTTCTACTCTGCCACTCATGGGACCACCATGTTGGAATCAACCCAGTGGCAAATGGTTTATTTGTACTTGGGCATTTTAGCTTAACATTTGTCTATTCTGTTAGTGACTACATTTCCCACTATTCCCTATGACTTAGGAAGACCATGTGAATAACTTACACAAAAAAATGGAACAATGGAGCTCTTTTCCAGCTTTTTCCATTCCCACCCAGAGATGGATCCAGAGATGTGAACTTCACTTTTGGACTATTACACAAGAGAATAATAAACCCTGCTGTAGCCATTGTTATTTTGTTGTCTGTTAGAGTGACTGAAATAATATCCAAACACACTTAAACAAATGGTAGAATGCCCCAAGATCATAGGTAGGAAGACTTAATATCATGAAAATGTCAATAGTACCAAAAAGCACTTTATAGTTCAATGCAATTCTGACCAAGTCCCACCACAATTCCTTTAATAAATGGAAAAACAAATCACCAACCTTATATAAAAAAGAAAGAGATCCAGGATAAGCAAAACACTATTAAAAAACAAAAATAAAGTAAGAGGTCTTTAACCTCTCAGATTTCAAAGCCCATTACGCAATTATGACAATCAAAACAGCTTGGTATCAGTACAATGATATGTAGACCAGCGGATTAGGACAGAGAACCCAGATATACAACTGAGCATCTATAGACATCTGATCTTTGATGAAGGACCAAAACACACTAAGTGTGGAAGCTATAGTCTTTTCAATAAATGGTGATGGAAAAATTGGATCTCCACCTGCAAAAGAGCAAAGCAGGACCCATGCCTCACATGGTGTACAAAAATAAACTCAAGACTAAATATAAATCCTAGAACCATAAGATTCATTAATGAAAAAATAGAGACAAACTTAAGGACCCTAATACAAAGCATAAAAATACTATTAAACAAACAAGCAAAAACCACCCACAGTACAGAAAACAAATAGAGGATAGGGGTCTTCTAAAAATATGAAACGTGTGTACATCAAAAGCTTTAATCAAAAGAATAAAAAGAGAACCAATAGATTGGGAAAAAATTGGTAATGATTTGTCAGATATTGGGCTAATTTCAAAAATCATTAGAAACTACAACACTTTAATAAGGAAAACACAAAAACCTAATAAAAAAATGGGCATAATCCATGAATAGACAATATACTAAAGATGACATCTAAATAGGCCATCAATCAGATGAAGAAATGCTTTTGTTGATTAGCTATAAAAATTAAAACAACAGTGAGATACTACTTCACACCCACACTTAGAAAATTATAAGAGAGAGACAATGATTCTGGGGAGGATGCAGACAGATTAGAATGCTCATACATTGCTGGTGGGATATCAGAATTGCACAACCATAATAGAAAACAGTATGGTACTTCCTTAAACAAATGCAATACAAATACCTTGTGATCTTGCTATCTCTCTACTTGGTATATACCATAAAGAAATAAAAAAA
>NW_022103928.1:33961729-33970953 GCF_000313985.2 Echinops telfairi | reverse complement strand
ATCAAGGGGGGAGGGAGGGAGGGGAAAATGAGCTGATACCAAGGGCTCAAGTAGAAAGCAAATGTTTTGAGAATGATGAGGGAAACAAATGTACAAAGGTGCTGGACACAATGGATTATGATAAGAGTTGTACGAGCCCCCAATAAAATGATTAAAAAGATGATGACTCTGCCAAACACCCCATGACGTTGACAAAACTGGAGGAGATTGGGCTCAGCAAAGTTAGCCCATCTCATAAAGGTAGACAGTTCCTGACACCATATTATTAAGGGAAAATAACAACAGAATTATATTTCACACCAAAGGAAGAGACTTTGGAGACTCTGGTGAGGCAAGGGTGGGTGGAGGAAGAGAAGAGGGAGATAGGGAGAGGGTGATGGGTAGGAAAAGAAAAAGAAGAGGAAGAAGTAGATGGAGGAAAACAAGGAGGAGGAGGAGAAGAGGAAGAAGAAGAGGAAGAGACCACATACATGGGGGTTTTACTGGGATACTACCATTGTTTTAACATGATGTGTTGTGCAGCTACATATAATATGGATTTTCCTTGTGTGTGTTACATTCCACAAGGAAAAGGGATAATAATATATGAATAAAACTAATAAAAAAAGAGGAGGGTCACTCCCTTAAACCCCCCTCCAGATTTCTTAATCACCAGATTTAAACAGATCGGAGTAGATATACAAAGAGGAAAAGTAAAATTGAAATGGACTTAAATATTTTATGACACATGAGCTAGCTTCAACCAAAATGAAAAACAACGATCCAAACACGAAACCTTAACAAACACGACTAGATACACTTCGTGGAGGCATTCGGAACCCTCTTTAAGATCTTTGGTCTTTGATTAGACCTAAAAATGAACCTGGACTTCGGAGTAGTTCTTCTTTGCCAAGTTCATTCATGGTGGGTTGTTGGTTGTACCATACATGGGTGAATCTTTAACTCTACATATTGGGTAAGGAGTGTGTCCAATTATGTGTTTTTATTTTGCAATATTGCATCTAAAGGAATTGAGTGGCTTGGGAAAGAAATCATCAGTTCTACTGTGTTTTATCTAAAAAATATAATGTTCATGGGAAATAGGCAGTCTAGTTTCTAGAAGAGAGAAATTCAGTTCAGATCTTGCTACCTCTTCTGAGATGTCAGCAGTGAGCCTCACAAGGAGTCCAAACCTGAAGATAGCCACACTAAGATGGATAAATCCTTGGCTCTTTGAACACCTCCCTCCCTCCTACTCAGTGTCCACAGTTTCATGCCACCCCCCCACCCGTGGGCACTTCCTCCTGCGTGTGGCTCATGGAAAGAGCACCAGACTGGGTTTCTCTCACTTTCTTCCTCATCAAAATGCAGCAGTTGCAACATTAATTAAACACTTACTTTGTTTCCAGAATTATTACCAGCATTTGAAAGATTTTTTTCCTCAGTTATTCCTCAGGAAACCCTCAGAGGTAAATCTGTTTTTGCCCGTGTTTCATAAATGAGGAACTACAGCTTGGAAAGATAGAACTTATACACATGACCACACAACTTGGAAGTACCCAAATTGATCACTGTGTAATACAGCTTCCCAGTAACATTGTAAACCTGTTGTGTTAGTCTGGGTACATTAGAGAAAAAAATCCACAGAAACTCATATGTATAAGGGAGAGTTTTATATAAAGGGTAAGTGCACATCAAGAAAACATCCCAACCCAGTGCTGCCCAAGCCCACAAGTCCAACATTAAGCCCAACACCAATTAACAAAGCCCTCCTCCATCTCACAAAACACACACTATGATGCCGGCTGCAGGAGGAAAGCCCAATCAGTGAGTGTGTAAGCATCTCAGTGCTGGCAGGGGTCTCCACACGGCTGCTACAGCACCCAGGACTACATCAGGGTAGGTCTATGTGGCTTTTCCTCAGGGGGGTCTTGCAGGAAGTGAGCCTTGTCAGTTGAAGCAGGGACCTGGCTAAGGCAGCTGCACCCTGGTCCGACCATCACAAGGAAGAGACCCGAGAACTAGAAAGGTGAGACTCACCAAGCCATTTATCCATCCACCCTTCATTTAACCCCACATGTGTTTATCGGCCAGGTTGGCACAATAAACTGCCTACATCACCTGTGCTCACTCTTCTCTAAATTAGGTTCATGCTGCATAATATGAACATAAATTTAATTTCATATAATGCCTACCTGGTTAATGTTTGTGAAGCTCAAAAAACCCCTGAAACAAAACAAAAAGCAACAACAATAGCAGCACCACAAATGCAAATTCACTGCAATTGAGTGGATTCTGACTCATTTTGACCCTATAGGACAGGGGAGAACTGCCCCTAAGTGTTTCAGAGACTGCTTCTTTATCAAGTACAAAGTCTCATCTTTCTTCTATGGGGCAGCAAGTAGTTTTGAACTGCTGGGCTTGTGGTAAGCAGCCTGGGTTAACCACCAGGCTTCCTCATTACTAAAACTTTGATGCTTACATTGAGCCTATTTTAAAGATGAGGAAATTGAGACTCAGTGAGAGCTTAAGTAATCTGGTCAAAGTTATATGAGCTAGCAAGTCACAGAATTAGGATGTGCACATAGATGGTCTAACTACAGAGTTTTGAGTTGGTATTTTATTCCTGTTCTGCATTAAGACACCCAAATGAACAGGACAGTTAAATGACTTGATTTGGCTCATTTAGCACGTATTTTCAGGTTTAGCACTTAGTAATTATACATGAAACGCTAGAAACTGCTTCTCAAAAATTATCTAATTTATTCCTCACAATATTCTTAGGCCCAAACAGAACTATACCTGTGATCCCTTCCTTAGTTCCACTGTCCGAGTGTTCACTTGTCTTTACTCACTAAACTCGCCGCCATTGAGTTGATCGCTGCTCATAGACACTGTAAGGACAGAGTAGAACTGCCTCATAGGGTGTGAGTCCCTATGGAAGCAGCTCCATCTCTCTCCCATGGAGCAACCGATGGATTCGAAAGGCCAATCTTTGGATTAGCAGGCCAGTGCTTTAACCACTTTACCACTAGGCTTCCTGTATATGGCCAGGCTCACCCAACCCACTACCATTAAGTTGATTCTGACTCATCGTGACCCTACACAGACTTTCCAAGGCTGTCAATCATCGTTGGGCTGGCAGCCTCAACTTTCTCCTGGGGAGCACCTGGGAGGGTTGAAATGTTGACCTTGTGGTGAGCAGTCTAATGCTTAGCTGACTGGGCTAGAGGCAGGTAGTATTGGTATACTATCATCTAAATTATATAAATGAGCAAACAAATTTAGAGAAATGAACACATCTCCCCTCCCCCCAAATGACAGCAAATGGCTGAACTAAGGATTTGATCCTGGCTGCATTTCATCCCCACATCCTTTCTTTATGACTCCATTTCCCAGAGTTTCTTCTATGTCCAGGGCAGTGTTGGGTAATCTAGGAAACACAAAAGGAGGAACAAAGTGCTTGCAAAACACTTCAACCGTGATGAAGAGAAAAAGCCTTAAACACAGACCTAAGTAGGGGTTATTTAAGGCAGTGTATAATCCAGGGCTAATTTCTGTTGTATAGAAGATTACTGGAGTTTGCTTTGGACTGAAATGGTGGAGAAAGCGTTCATGAATGTAAAAGAATAGGAGTTGAGCTGCTCCCGCAGGATGGATAGGATTTTGACAGATGAGGGTATCACAGAAGCACCTAATGGAAAGAGGCAGATTCCTATGTAGGGTAAGAGAGAAGAATTCAGTAAAGGAGCAGGGGAAACATCAAAGAATGGTGTCGTATCTTAGAGAGAGCAATCATGAGCTGTCATCAAACTTAGCAGGGAATGGACCAGAACCTGAGTAGCTGCAGAAGAGGGCCTGATAGGAATCGTGGTCTTCAGGAAGAAACAAACAAAAAGAACAGACAGAAGCCAGGAATAAACACACTCAGCTCCCTGCCCTCTGCTCTCCTCCACATTCTGCAGTGCGTCTCATTTGGGAGAATGACATGGGGGTGAGTAGTTCTGACCTCTCTGGCTTCCCTATTGCCACAAGGCAGGGGTCGGGCGTGACTTCCCTCCCCGTCCTTCTTTTCCCTGTTCTGACACCCCCCCCCTTCTTTCCACAGCACTGCACCTCTATGCTGGGTTTGATAATGCGTAGCAATGGCCACACAGCACTCACAGATGATACTCAGAATTATGGGGGTTTATTAAGGATGTTAATAGGTTACCACAAATTAAGATCAGCAAAGAGTAAGGATACTGTCATTTGTCCACAGCAACATCTCTCCTCAGCCAGCAGCCGGGTCTCTCGCAGGTCCTCAGCCATGCAGTCCCTCGGCCTTGCCCTCTGTGGGCCCGGGAGCTTGCCTGTTGCTCTGCTTCACAGGCTCACAGTCTCGGCACTGCTCCTCTGTTGGGTCTCATGGTTTCCTTTCTCGCCCTCTGGTCTCAGTCTGTCTCCTTTGCTGTTCCAGAGCCTCCATGCCGCAGTCTCTGTTGCCTCTGGTCGCCGCCCACTTCACTTCAGACAGATCTCAAATGTGCTCCACTTGCAATAGCCCAGGATTTTCTCTCTCTGCTGCTGCTTGAAAGATCATGGTTCATCCTTATAGCCCAGCTGGTGATACCCCAAACCGAACCCCCCCCCACCCCATGAGACACGCCCTATGTACGTAATCCCACTCAATCATTTAGTGGATGTTACAGATATGTGGGTAGAAGAGCCATATTAATAAATTTCACACATACACACACACACACACACACACACACACTTGAAAATTACTCAAGATCATTCTGCAGAATTACAATGATGTTTTCTTATAGATAAATGATGAGGCTTCTAAAAGTTCATGGGAAAATTCCATCATCTTTTAATTTAAAATTTCCATGAACTTTTTGAAGACTCCTCAGAAGAAATGTAGCTACATGCAGTATGCAATAAAACGTGAATTTCTTTTTCCCAATGTTATGCTCCCCTAAGCAGATGTAAGGGAGCCCTGGTGATGTGACTGAGTGCTCTGCTTGAACTGAAAGGTTGGTGGTTTAAACCCACCAGCAGTTCTGTGGGTGGAAGTTGTGGAGTATGTCTGTGATGAATACAGCCTTAGAAACCCTACGGGACTGTTCCATTTTTGACTGGTCTTCCTTTTCTGTTTGCCTCTTAAACCCTCCGTGTGCTACTCTCTGGCTTATTTCATCAGCCTTACGCTCTTAGAGGTTCCTCTCAGGTCTTCATTTTTCTCTTACTTAGCGCCGTTGGTGTCGTGCTTACGTGCTAGGCTGCTAACTGCAATTTGAAACCAGCAGTGGCTTGAAACCACGAGCTGCTCTAAGGAAGCAAGACCAGGCGTTCTGCTCCTGTGCAAAGTGACAGTAACTGGATGAATGATCCCTGGGGGCGTGCTAGGGGGGGATGGGAGCTAATAAAGATCAGCACAAGAATGAAGAAAATGTTCCAAAACTGATTGTGCTGATGACTGCGCAACCTTTCTTGATGTGATTGGACTGTATGATAGATGAATTATATGCCAATAAAATGTCGTAAAAAGAAACAAGCTATGTGGCAATACTTAAACAACAGTTTTATTATTGTTTGCCAGGGATTAGTTAACATGTTTTCATCAATATTTTAGGACTCTTTTTTTTTTTTTTAGGACTCTTTTAACAAAATGTAGTCTATGTACCTCTTCTGTTGTTCTTGCTTAAGTATTAACTGTATGAAGTAATAAAGTACCTTTCAGTTCTAAAAAAAAGTTACAGTGTCAGAAACCCTCAGGAGTAGTTGTACTCCCCCCAAGGGCTTACTATGAATTGGAGTCGACTCAATGGCAGTGAGCTGAGTAGAACCATTCAACTCTCACAACAAAGCTCCTGTTTCCCCTTCTTCCTTAATTATTCCATTAAGAAACACAAAGAGTCTTCTTTTGGATCTTCTCTGTGCAAGTAAGAAGGGACAGTAAAGTAGGAAACAAACAAACAAAAAGGCAGTCCGTGGTTGTGTTAGGCAGGGCTCTCTAGAAAAAACAAGAACCAGGACACTTATGGTTACATATATATGGATAGGTTTATACAGCATGAAGGAATATAACAGCTAATTAGTCCACACAGCAGTACAGAGGGCTCAGTTCAACTCACTTCTGTGAAACAGTTACTACAGTGAACCCTCGTTTATCGTGGTTAATTGGTTCTAGACCCTACCGTGATAAATGAAATTCCACGAAGTAGGATTCCTTATTTGTAAATCAAATATTTTCATAGTTAGAGCATAGAGGACATGAAAAAACACCCTTCAGTCACCATTACACTCGTATTACCCAATTTATTAAACGAAAAAGGGAAAACACAGTAAAACATTTTGGATGTTACAATGATCATTTATTATTTATTATATTATTTATGGCATCTAGTTTACAGTATTACATATTTCACATACAGTATTATTATACATAGTTCTTACAAATACTGTAATCAATAGCCTATGAAATGACTTAAGGGATGTACTCTACAGGTGGGTCGCCGTCTTTTTCCTCTGAAGGAGCGGGTGTAGGCAGTGGGTGCTGTTACACAAAACCGCGATAGAGTGAAGCCGCGGAAGTCGAAGCGAGAAGTGGCGAGGGTTCACTGTATATTGAAAGCCCTTCAACTCATAAGGCTGCTGGGTCCAAGGTCAAGGAAGCAGACAGCTGTGTCTTCCCTCAGGCAATTCAGGCAGAGTATGCTCACAGGCAACAAACAGCAGGTTGGGTAACCAACAGTCAGCTCAGGAGCTTATTGAAGCAGGCCCAGATGGGGTATGGAACTCAAGCAATGCAAGGTGACAGGATCCACCAGCCTCAAGCTCTAGTGATGTACACACCAGCAACATGGTGAAGCAGGTCTTGAAGGAGCCTCAAGCTCTAGCAACAAGATCTAGACGTTGGCTTGACACACAGGTAGTGTAGCTCACAAGCAGAGAACTAGCTAAAGCAGCTGCATGCTGGTCTGATCACCAGAGGGCAAGTGAGACAGGGTGTGAGGTGAGCCGTGCAGAGCCATTTTTCTCTTTGCCCTCCAATCAAACTTCAACCTGATTAATCCCACATCCTTCTATTGGCCAGGTTGTCACAATAACCTGTCTATCACAATGATTTTATTAAATTAACATAAATTCTGGTTTCATCTACCCTGGGGTAGAAGAAGAACTAGCTGGTACCCAACTACCAGTACTGACCATTCTGGTCAGGGTCCCATTAGATGGATCCTTATAAAAGGGGAGAAAATGTGGAACAGAGATAAAAGGTTTTAAAAGTTCAGACTTAGAGGCCTGGCCAAAGTTAGAGGACTCCTCAAGACTAGCCCTCAAATACCCTTGAAGTCTTATACTGAAATTATCCCTTGGGGTCCTCTTTAAGTTAAGTAGCACATTTATTCATAAAATAAAGACTATCACTCATGATTAATTAGCTTCTTTTGAAAAATCACCCATAGATACACAGTGGCCAACAATGACTCTACAGCAAGGATGAAAAAGAGGCAAGGAAACTAGCACTGGAAATGGAACTGTCACTGGCATGATGCAGTAAAATGACACGTTGTGAAACATGTAACCAATGCCACTGGATAATGTCTGTACAACTAGTTAAATGGGAACTGGAAACGGTGTAAAATCTCACCATAAACATGGAAATATGTCTTTTCAAAAAGGAAACTGTAGAATTAAATGAATACTTAATTAAATTTTTTTCACATGGGTAAGAAATAATAGAAATACCAGAAAAAGAGAGAGAAAATAATAGAAATAATGGTCATTGCCCTGATTTTAAAGCCATTTATTTTGGAAAATTCCAAACATATAATAAGTCTAACAGTATAGTGTATCCCATGCACCATCCAATACCAGAAATTGAAATCTCATGATTAAAAAAAAATGACCATCCTAGCCTCTTCTCTATCCACCTCACCCTGCTGGTTCTTTTGATGTCGGGATTTGGTGTCATATGTATTTGATTTAAAATGCCCATCTGAAGGAAATTGGGGCTGGACTAGTATATTGATTCAAGAGTACTTGTAGCCTTAAAATATCTATCACTATTTAAAACACATATACTATTTAGAAATGGGAAACCTTAATTTGGTTCTCAAATAAAACATTTTTAAGAGGATTCTTGTATTACAGGAATTTCCAGCATCACACCAAGTGACTTGGCTGTGCTGTTTTTCAGTTATTCTACAAAATCTTAGGGTCTTATAAAGCACTGTTTTATGAACTCAGGAAACCAGCTCTCTGAAGTACTGTCGCTTGTTTAACCTGTCCTCTCCATTATAAGCCCTAAAAATCATTTTCTTTTACTGCTTCCTCTGTAAAGAACCAGAGCAGAGAACTCAGTTCAGTGGAACTTAGGAACATTCTTCACCACCAGGCAGAAGGAGAGGGCTGCCTTTAGCCTGCTTCCAGAACCTTTCTCCTGCTTGCTTGCTTGCTTGCTTGTTTTCCACCCTGGGATGTAGGCGACATAAAGACAGAGCTGATGTCTTTCCCCATTTCCACTCCCACTGCATCCAGCACAGGCTGACTCACAGCGACCTCTGTGTGCAGAGTAAAAGGCTCCACAGAGCTTTCAAGACTCAGACCGTTTAGAGACAGATTGCTAACCTGTCCGCCCAAAATGCCTCTGTCTGGGTGGGTTTGAACCACTGTCCTTTTGCCCTGTAGTGAAGAGCTTAACTGGTTGTGGCACCTACTCATTAAATAAGTGCTCACTCAATTCATTCTTTTTCAAACGAATACAGTTATAGCCCTTAAAAAACGAATGTGTCTTATTTATTTGTGTTGTTGCTGAGACTGGGGACAGCAGAGCAGTCAAATACAACCATTTTGACATGTCCAATTCAGTGACATGAATCATATGCTTTTTAAGTTGTATAACCAATCTCACCCTCTTTTTCCAAATTGTATCTCTCCCAGTGACATACACTCACAGCCCCCTAAGATTACTATTTAACCTTTTAAGTTGTTCTCAGTTACATAGATAGTTTTTAAAAAGAGTACAATTCTTGAAGCAGGCCTTTTTGTGCCAGTTAAGCGAAAGTGTTTTATTTTTTAAGACGTCAGGGGATATATGTGGTTTAAGGTTTAAAGATTGTCTCAGGGCGATTGGTCTGTGGGTTCTTTCAGCCTCCAGAGAGTCTGGATTTCATGAGGCTTTGAAATTCTGTTTTGCATTTTCCCCCATTTTGATCAGGATTCTTTTACAGAATCTTTGATGAAAGCATTCAGTC
>NW_022103928.1:33959287-33960371 GCF_000313985.2 Echinops telfairi | reverse complement strand
TGTGTGTGTGACATGAGTTGAAACTGATTTGCTCTGTAAACCTTCACTCAATACATAATAACAAGTTTAGAAAAGGAAGAAAAATGAGAAAGAAAAGAAAAAGGAAAGGAAGAAAGGATGCGGTACGCATGCCACGCTCCTTCCCTGGAACTACGCAGGCTTAGCTTCCCAGCATCACGCTACCAAGGCTTTGAACTGTGCCTGTGACCACTATGCAAGGGTTACTTTAGGTTTTATATGTCATTTAGTCAGTTGTATTTTTGGCCTGGGGACACTAAAAATTTTTCCCATCATCTAAATTAGTGGTAATTGCCTTTTCAATTTACATGATTTCAACTTATAAAAGGTTTCATTGGAATGTTATTATTTTCAGATAGGAAGGGGGAAATTGGATATATAATATTTAATTTTTATTTTGTTCAGAGCATAAAGGCGGATGGTAGAGGGTTCAATGAAAAAAACTGTGTCTCTTAGGAAAGCACATGAGGACACAGCTTATGTTATAGTTTAACCCAAATAAATTTATGGGATCAAGTAATAAGCAATTATTACTACCTATTGAATGCCTGGCTTTGTGGCCAGGCATAGAGGTAAGCACTTTACCTGACAATTCTCTAAGTAGATATTCTTAATTTTATTAAGACAAAACTAAGGTGTAGATTTAAGTAACTTCCTCAGCCCCTTAATTGCTAGGTGGAGACGTATTTGAACATAGGTTGCTAACCAGGAAGTTCGAAACCACCGAGGCTCCCCCAGAGGCCTTTTTGCTCCCCTAGTGTTACAGTCTTGGAAACCCACAGGGGGCAGTTCTATCCCTTCTAGCAATTGAAATGGGATGGAATCAACTTGATGGCAGTGAATTTTTTAAAAAAAAAAAGGGCTCCAGGACTTGCTGTTGTAAGCAATTCTTATGTCACTGTGTGTGTATTTATATAGTCTTCAAAATATTTGTGAAAAAATTCCATTGTTTCTTGTTTCCAACTCTCCATAATATTTTGAGTATATATGTTTGTGTACACATACACATACATACACAGGAGGGGATACCTAGACAAAAATCTATGTATTAATTTTTTCTTTCTTT
>NW_022103928.1:33956151-33957424 GCF_000313985.2 Echinops telfairi | reverse complement strand
GCAATTCCCACTGTGTCACTGGTGTTGTCCCCCACAGGTTTTTTTGTTTTTTTTTAAGAAAACAACCTTATCACCTTAAAAGTACTCTCCATTACACAATACATTTGTCAAATCTGTGATTCCATTCTTGGAAACATTTTTCAAACTCCTCTTTTTGTGTGGCTGACAGCACCTCTCTCGTTTTTTTTCTTCATCTCTTCAAAGTTGTCAAATCGCTGTCCTTGCATGTCTCTTTGCATTCACAGAAACAAAAACAAGTTCACAGAGAGGTCAAGTGAGTCAGGTTCATGGGGGCAAGAGAGGCATCCTGTTTTTGCTCAGAACTGGTGCATTGATATGGCTACTTGATCAGGTGCGGTGTCGTGGTGGCAAAACCAGTCCCCTGTCTGCCCAAAACCAGACCTTTTTTGGTCACACACTATTAACACAATCTTTTCAGAACCTCTAAATAAAAAACTTGATTAACAGTCTGACCTGGTGGAATGAACTCCAAATGCACTATCCCCCTCACATAAAAAAAACAAGTGAGCATAGTCTTGATCTTTGATTTCACTTGATGAACTTTTGTTGGGCGAGGTGACGATGATGTCTTCCATTGACTTGATTACTGTTTTCTTTCAGTAATGACCTTGGGGAAAAAGGGCTTGATTCAGGGCTGTTCTTTGAAAGTACGGCAAATTTCCACTTGATGACGCTATTTTTCCTGGACAGTCAGAACCCAAGGCACACATTTCTCAGTGACCCTTCTCATTCCTAAATCTTTCATTAAAATTCATTGTGCCGAGCTCCAAGATGTCCAGATAATGTCCCCATCTCTTCAATGGCCTGTCCTTGGTCTTCGAGCTCAAGTGTACACATTTTGTTGACATTTTCATCTAGAATGAAGTTTGTCATCAGTCAACAGTTCACCTTTTTTGAAATGAGAAATCCACTTGTACACATGAGTTTTCCCCACAGGGCTGTCCTTGTAGGCTGTGTTCAACATCACAACAGTTTCTGTGTCATTTTTTCCTGAGCAGGAAACAAAATTTCACAGCCACATGCTATTCTCTTCAATTGGCCATCACAAAAAACGAGGCTAGAGTGAAACTGCTTTCACAAAAAAATTCACTATGACCAGAGAGAAACTTCCCAGGAGATGTCACTAGGTACACTAACTCAGAGCGAGTTAATTCATTTTGGGGGGAAGTATCCCCTTGTATATATAGTCTTCAAAGTGTTTGTGAAAGAATTCCATTATCCCTTGTTTCCACCTTTCCACAGCATGTTGTAT
>NW_022103928.1:33953583-33955149 GCF_000313985.2 Echinops telfairi | reverse complement strand
ATCTCTGCGTGGTACCACCTTACATCATCTCCACTCTGCATAGACCAGTCCTCCTTCAGAAAGTACTTTCGCTTTGAAATCAACTCTTGGCTGAGTGTGATACTTATCTAGCCCAGTTAGGTCACTGACTCTTCAATTCTTTGGAGGGACGTGGAGCAGGAGGCTCTGATATCCATAGAGGATAACACGATCACTGAGGATTGCAGCACCTTGATCCCTGGAGCAAAAATCGTCTGGGAAGAAGACATGTTTGCTCATGACCTAGTTGCAACATTAATTTTCTAATCCCAGACCACCTCCTTGTAAAAATACTAAAATATAATAGTATAAATAGAAAAGTAATATAATAATATATTTCCTCTCGTCTTCATTCAGAGAGGCAAGTAGAGGAAGCATACCCCCTGTTTTGCATTATCTATCTTGCCAAGGAACTGCCAAGGAACCCATGTCAGAGTACTTTGACTTAGCTTTGGTGGCAGGCTCCACTTTTCTGGCTACAGTATTTCTGAGACAAAACCCAATCAAACACAACCAGCTAGTGTTGAGTTAATTCTGACCCAGGACGTCCAGAGTAAACCTATACTCCATTGAGTTTTCATGACTGTGACCTTGGCAAGGAGGTCACCAGGCCTTTCTTCTGAGGTGCTCCTGGGTGGGCTAAACTGCCAATAGTGCAGTTATCTAACTCTAGGTCTTGGCACATTTTTTTTCTTTTGGCGCATTTCATTGCCATGCTTTACTTTGTCTTGTGATGCCCTTTGAAATTTTCTACTCAGCTCTTTGACTTCATCCTTTCTTGCTTTTGCTTTAGCTACTCCATGATTAAGCATATTTCAGAGTCTCTTTTGACGTCCACTTTGATCATTTCTGCCTTTCGTGTCTTTTTAATGACCTTTTACTTTCTTCATGGATGATGTTCTGCATGGCCTCCCACAGCCACCAGGTCTCCTGGCATCAGCGTTCCATGCATTAACCCTGTTCTTGAGGTGTGCTTGAAATACAGGTGGGATAGACTCAAGGTTGTATTTTGGCTCTCGTGCATTTGTTTCCATATACTTCAGCTTTAGCCTGAACTTACTTATAAGTATTTGATGGTCTATTTCATAGTTGGCCCCTGGCCTGGCTTTAGCTGCTGATATTGAGTGTTTCCGTTTTCTCCTTCCAAAGATGTAGTCAATTTGACCTCTGCCAGTCCCACTCAGAGAAGTTCACGTGTATACTCTGTTTTTGTTTTGTTGATAAAAGGGTGTTTGCTATGAACAGGTCGTTGGTTTTACAAAATTTCATCATGTGATTCTCAGCTTCATTTCTATCACCAAGTCCATATTTTCTAACCACCTTAAGTTCCTCTTTGTTCCCGACTTTTGCATTCCAATCACTAATAATTATCCAAGCATCTTGATGGCATGTTTGGTCAATTTCCATTGGAAGTTGTTAGTAGAATTCTTTAATTTCTTCATGACTAGCGTTCGTGGTTTGTGCATAAATATGAATAATATTTTTATTGATTAGATTTCCCTGAAAGTGGATAGATATAATCTTATCAGAGCCAACATTGTACATCAA
>NW_022103928.1:33949414-33951942 GCF_000313985.2 Echinops telfairi | reverse complement strand
AACAATGTACAAATGCGCTTTACACAATTGATGTGTGTATGGATTGGGATAACAGTTGTATGAGCCCCTAATAAAATGTTAAAAAAGAAAAAAAAATTCACATGAGAAAGGAAAAAAAAAAGAAAAAAAATTTTCATAAGGACAGTTTAGTGACATTAATTATGTTCATCATGTTCAAACCTCACCACCATGCTTTTCCAAGTTTTCCATTACGCTTGACAATGTTTACCCTGTAAGCATTGTGCTTCCTCCCTCACTAACTCCTGTACCCAGTAACCACTAATTAGTGTTGGCCTCTATATGCACATGTGTCTATTCTAGATATTTTACATAACTGAGAGAATACAACATTTGCTCTTATCGGACTGGCTTATCCATTCAATAGAATGTTTTCCAATTTCATTCATGCAGTAGCACGTCCAGACTTCATTTCTCTTTGTAACTGAGTAAGAGGCCAGTGCACGGAAATGCCACCCTTAGGTGACTCATTATCTATCGATGGTCACTTAGGCTGCTTCGGCCTTTCGGCTATTGTGGATATTGGTGCAGCAAACATTATCGTATAAGTATGCACTTGCATCTCTGCTTTTAATTCTTTTGGGTACAATCCTAGAGATAGAATTGCTGAATCATATGGTAATTCTATGGTTAGCATTTTGAAGAAGCATCAAAGTTTTTCACAGTGGCTGTATCAGCTTACATTCCCACCAGCAGGGGAGGATGGTTCCAATTTGTCTACATCCTCATCAACATTTGTTGTTAAAATTTCTTAAGGATGGGACAATATTTTCCATAAAACTTACATTGAGGTCCCTTTATGTTAAATATATCTTTTATTCCTCCTGTATTAAAAAAAGGCCTAGTAAGTCCTTCACTATACATTCTTAGTACATTATTATTTATTTGGATGTAATTGCCCTGAATCATGAAAAATTGCCTTCATTTATCACCAAAGCCACAATGCAGGCAGCTTCGTGGGTGTAAGAGTATGTGCTTCGGCATTAAGAGCGCTCACCATTTCAGTGTTCGCCTGGAAAAACACTCTATTCCCAGGCTCAGCAAAAGCATTTTGAGGATGATGAAGAGGATACCTTCCCCTCTTAGGTGGAAAGTGGGACAGTGCCCCTTACCTACACCAGAAAATCAGTAGCTACTGGAATCACTGGACTTGCCTGGGTGTACTCAGAAATTGCAGGCAACCTGCTCAAGGATGAGTTATATTCTGGCAAAATCTTTGACTTTAATTTTATTGTAGCTGGAACTTAATTAGCTCTTGTTCTACTTCTGCCAAAGAGCTTTGATGAGGTAGTGCGTTAGGCTTTGGGAACCCACCAGTCGTTCCTGCAGGAGGAAGAGTAGGCTTTCTGCTCCTGTACAGGTTTGCAACCTCGGAAACTATAAGTCGGAATTCACTCGATGGCAATGAGTTAGGTTTCTGGTTACCGCTGCCAGATACTACTATTTCAGCTTATGAAACTACCACTCTCATTTTAGGCTTGAAGGCGTTCAAATATATCTTCTTGTTTTGATTTGGAATAAATGTGATTCGGGGGGCCTATTCTCCTTCAAGAGTTCCAGTGGTGAAGTGGGCTATACATTGGGCTTCCGATCTCAAGGTCAGTCCTCCAAATCCCCCAGCCTCTCTGCAGGAGAAGGTCGAAGCAGTCTCTCCCTCTCTGATGGGGTCACTTTGACTTGAAATTACTTTGAGATCAGTTTTAGTTTCAGAGTCTCTCATGAAGCTTGATCTTTGGTGAACTTGCCCCATTAGTTTGCTAGCTATGTCTGGGTGTATTCAAATCCCAAACATGGATCCAACCTCCTGAAAGGCAAGGTTCCTCATTACAGTCCCCTCTGAGCCAGTCTTTGTTTGGTCCTTAAAGAGGTAAATTGTTGATCGAGAATATTCTCTTTGGGAATCAAGAAAATGGGTTAGCTTTTTAACTAGGTCCTTTGGAAAAGCTCTTGAATTTGGATTCTGGGAGAATTCCACAACCAAATGATACCATTCCACCTTTTGTCACATTCCCCAGGCAGAATTTTCCTTCTGATGCCTGATAATCATAACTCCATCAGTCGGCTGGCTGCCCTTCCAATGACACCTTTCTTTTGGTCCATTGTGGTCGTTCCTGTTGTTAGGTGTTATTGAGCCTCACCGCTACCCTTTGCACAACAGGACGAAACACCAACCGGCCCTGCACTGTCCTCACAATTATTCTTATGTTTAAGTGTCCATCTTGTTGAGGGTCTTCCTCTTTTTGTTGCCCCCCTCTGCTTTACCAAGCATGATGTCTTTCTCCAGAGACTGATCTCTCCTGACAATATTTCCAAATCATGTCAGATGAAGTCTCACCATCCTTGCATCCAAGGAGCGCCCTGCCTGTAGGCCTGGGTTCCTGGGTGGTCAGATGGTGAAGTGCTGAGCTACTAACTGACAGGTGGGAGGTTTGAACCTACCCAAAGGTGTTTCAGAAGAAAGGCCCGGAAACCTACTTCTGAGAGTTGGCAACCAGGAAAGCTTCATGGAG
>NW_022103928.1:33944698-33948556 GCF_000313985.2 Echinops telfairi | reverse complement strand
GATAAACGAGGGTTCACTGTACCATTGTTTTTGTGAAAATAAGCCTCTGCTGACCAAAGGAAAACCAGTCAAATGTTTGGGTGAGAGCAACATCAGTGAAAGAGGAAGTCACCATAACTGCGATAGGGCCGAGGTGGAATTGACTCGACGGAGCGAGGTCTGTCTTCTTTTTATTTTGCTTATAGATGCTTCTGTATAGAACTTTCAGCAATAAGGTACCAAAATAGGGATCTCAATCTGGAGGGATTTCTCCCCTTGTGGGTAGGGGTGAATGGCTAGGACTTTATCACACACCATGGCTTTCATAAAGTGACCCTTGTTTTCCTAGTGAACTGTTCGTATATTAATTTTTTTCCTTTGAAGTGCAAAATACTTCTTCACAAGGCACGGGAAATTCTGAGACTTCAGTCCCTGGTATTTATGTGAAGAAACTTGATGGCTGACAGGGCAAAGTCTCTATTAAGTTCAGACAGCAAGGTGCCTGATTGATTTCCTTCAACGAGAGATTCCAGCCCAAAAGAGTACAGGGTTTGGATCCGTGTGAGGAAAAGGAGATTTAAAAAGCCAGATGCCATGCTCAGGCCGGTGGCAGTCACAGAATCCTGGATTAAAATGTGGCCTCATTAACAATGCTAAGCTTTATTCCTTGGGATTTGCCTTGAAATACTAATTTGGGAAATGCAGTCCCTTCACACATTTTGGGAGGTGGGGGCATCTCCCCAGTGTTAGAACAATGCGGAGAAAAATTCTTACAGCCGCTGCTTCTGCTTGCACTGTGGGGAAGGCCAATAGTCAATGGTTGCAGCACCCCTAGCAGGCGTTTCTCCCACCAGGAACTGCCGACGGGACAGGGTTACTGTCAAGACTCAGGAGTTTGCTGAGCCCTGCTCTCCGTAGATCCCAGGTAGGCCGACCACCGGAGGAGGGAGAATGTCTCTTCCCTTCATGCTGTATTTAGTCAGATGAGCATCAAAGCCTCATTGCCATTTAGCCAGGTTCTATCTGCATTTCTGACCTGTCCCATTTATGAGTTTGGGAGGGGGGTTGTTAGTGCAAAGGTCAAGTATAAGCAGTTGGTGTCATGCTGGATGGTGGCTTGGCACTTCATCTACAAGCTGAAGCAGAGTTTGGGGGTCAAGTGTGACTTAGGAGTATCGTCAATCTCTCCTGAAAACAGAGTCCTTGCAGCCCTGCCGGACTGTTGTGCCAGACATGCCTGGATATGCCTGAGTCCCTGGAAAACTTATTATCAACCTGAAATCCTTGTTAGAGTGAGAGTCAACATGAAGCGAGAGTTTCAGAAGCAGAAAGAATTGTTTCCCTTCTCAGATGTTAACAGAAAACACCTTTGAGGTAACCTAGAGCAGTGGTTCTCCACCTCCCTCATGCCGTGACCCTTTCATACAGTTCCTCATGTTGTAGTGACCTCCCTCCAACCATAAATTATTTTCGTTGCTACTTCATCACTGTCATTTTGCTACTGTTATGAATCGGGCGACCCCTGTGAAAGGGTCATTCGATCTCCCAAGGGGTCACAATCCATAGGTTGAGAACCGCTGACCTAGACAATGAAACAGGAGGCATGGACATTTTTGTTCATTTTGGCTACCAGGTTTCTGAACCTCATTCCCCTGTGTTCCCAGCCCTCACCCCCACCACTGTGAAATTAAGTTTGACTCATAGATGAAGCTCATTCTATATGCAAGGAGGAGGCAGAGTCTGAGGCGAGATTTTGTGCACACTTGATTTATTGAAGGTGTGTTCTCAGGGGATGCTCTGACTTTATCTGAGGTATCCTATCTGAGATGTCCCTTATCTACTAGAGCATCACATAGTGACATAAGTGAGTGGCAGGGTGTCTGGTTGTAAGGGACACGTATCCACAGAATTGGGGCTGAGAAGGGTCAAGTGGGAGAAGTGATATGTTGCTGACCAGACTGACTTGTTCAGCGCAGTCTTGGTGCTCAAGGTTCGGTACACCCTGCTACTCTCACTCCAAGTCCCCGGCTCTCCCTGCTGCCTGGCTTTGGGGTAGGTAACCTGTCTCAACTGTAAACCCATCTGTCTTTGAACGTCTGCCTGCTTACAATTAGGTTCTGGGTCTGCTTGTCAGCTCTCTGCATACCCACTTGTATGAGATGGTACTTCTTTTAACACCTGCCCCCAAAGTGTTCTGATAGCCACACTTTGCTTTAAATGGACTGTTTTTATCCTGAGGCTGCTGTTTTCTCACTTCAAGGCAACCGTGGGAGTCAGCAATGACCGCACTTAATTCAATTGTCATCGTATGGCGAACATGCCAGAAGTATCACACCAAGAAATATTGCCAACCCCATTTGTATCTTGTCCCACTTCATGACAGGTAAAAGAACAGCGGCACTGCATGTCCCAGGACCCTCAAGACCCCATCTGCCCCCAGGGAGGAGGTTGGTTGTTCCTTTGCTTGTTTTTGCCAGCTCTCAGAGAACAACTCAAGGGCAAATTCTCATTGTTAGAGTTCGCTTCCTCAGACCATCAGGGCAGCTGTTATCAGAGGTCAGATTCCCCAGCAGTAGATCCAGAGACGGAGATGGGAAGCATATGATCTGATGCGCTCGCACCCTCAGGAGAAAGGCAGAGTGGGTGAGCAGGTGCACAGTCTTAGTTAAGGCCTTGGTTCCCCCTTTTCCAAGGGGCCTTCTGGAGCAGGACTTGTGTCTCAGCAGTGGTTCCACGCTGAGGCAAAGGGCCCTTCATTCCCCACCCCCCTTTCTGTAAGCTCCTGACTATGGGGTGTGCATGGTGGATGAGGAGGGGATGGTGCAGAGCTGTTCAAGTGGGATGACTCCTGCCCAGCTGAGGGAACGCTGCCTGAGGAAAACTGGAGCTCAGCTCCATTAGCTGCCAACACTCACAACAGCTGGGAAATTGTGCCAGTCATCAAGGAGATCAAGGTTTGGCATCAGCAGTGGCCATATGATCGTCTACATTGTGACTGAGGAAAATGCCCATCTCTTACTCTAGAAGACAAAAAAATGCTAGGTATTTATATTTCTAGTCTTTGCAGTGAGCGTTATCTGAGATTGCTGAAACCTAGATCATGCGCCCCTTTACTCCCACCTACCAGGACGCCCGTTTTTGATCTAACCAGCTCGTCGATGGAATGGGGATGTCTCGCATCTGGTGATCATGGTTCATGGTTTTGGTCTTAGATGCTCTTCTTAGCTTCAGAGATTTAAGCATTTCCAGAGGCTGCCCAGTGCTTCCAATCATTTTGTAGTCTATTCTAATGATATTTATTGGACTTCTTTTTGGCTTAAATGGGCAAAGTTAACATCCGTTGCTAAAAATAAGAATACTGAGTGAATCATAAAGAAGACGGGAAATGTGTGAACTTACCATGATACACGAAATAGACAATACTGAAAAAATATCTAAAGAGACTTGTGATATATTTACTCCAGAAATTTCATCCAGGGGCAAAAAGAAATTATTCCTTGGATTTGGAGTTAAAAAACAAAACAAAACAAAAAATCCTACTGACTAAAGGATAGAGGATGGCAAACATTTGGCTGAGTTGGATCTTGCAACTGAAGAGGGAGACTGGGGTAGAGCCACAGTCTCCTCTCCGGACACGAATGCCTACCTCTAATGAAGGAAGGAATGCTGTGATTCCGGAACTTGAGATTTAGTGCAAGAAATAAGTGCCAGGCAGTGCAGGAGCTCAGGTGGAGTAACACTGAAGTGTTAGCCACAAGCTCTGCAGGTTGAACCGGCCAGTCGTCTCATGGGAGAAAAGCAAGGCTCTCGGGCTCCTGTAAAGATTTACAACCTTGGAAACCCAATGGGAAGGATACTGCACCCTATAGCGCTGCCACA
>NW_022103928.1:33933018-33944401 GCF_000313985.2 Echinops telfairi | reverse complement strand
TGACAGACGTATGTGTGCAAATGGCTCTATTGAGTCAAAGTGCTGAGATTCATCATCCGGTCCCAGGGAGGACCAGGAAGACCTCTTAAAGAACACAACATCTGGCCAGACTTCAGTAAGGAAGAGAGAGTATTTTATAGCATTTTAAAAACAGCACGAGTGGAGAGACACAAATGTTTAACTATTTGGTGGAAGCAGCCTGGCTTTATTAGAGTTTAAAGCATGAGTTGGGAGGGGCATGTCTCACCACTGTGCAAATGTGTTGGCCTTCTAAAAGATAATACATGTCCCACTACATGTTTAGCACCCTGGAGGAAATGGGAAGAGCCGCAAGCTTTGAACTCTGATGACTATTCAAGCCCTTTTGCTACAGTAATACTTCACCGAGCCACCCCGTTGTCTGCCTACCTCCCTGGGGTTGCCTGCCCGGCTTCTCACTCCTGATCACCAGTTGGTACTCAATATTGGAGAGAACGTTACCATTTATTTTTAAATGGGCCATTTCAGAGGACCCAAATGGAAAGTAATGAAGTCTACTTTGTCAAAGTTAATCCCATCACTGTTCAGGAAGCAGCCGCATATTCTATCACCGCCATAGTACACCCTGCTGGTCTTCAGAACACACCACTTGTTTGAGAGCCTGATGGCTTTTCCTGCAAGTCCTCAAGGAGTTTGTGAGCCCTTGTCCTTTGTTGACCAGAGGACCCTCGCCTGCACCTGGAGCCCTCAGGAAGGTCTTGTGGCTCTAGTTTGTGCCCGAGTTGCAGTTCCCAGGGCCTGTGATTAACTGCGATGTCACAATGTCAAGGAAGCGATGTAATCGCTCCCAGCGGTGGCCTTTGATGGGGCTTCACACAAATCAGAATTGATGGTCGTGATCTAACAGGCCAGAAAGACCTGTAATGGGTGGCCTCTGGGGCCCCTTGGACTTCAGCTGAGGTGTCACTTAACTGCTAGGGCATTACACAGCCACATAAGTGAGTGGCAGGATGCCTTCCCATAAGGGGCATGTATACACTTAGTGTAATGAAGTGGGGGTGGTGGTGGTGGTAGGGAGGGCAATGTGAAAGAACTGTCAAATGTGATATGCTGTCAAACCGACAGTACTGTGCATGGAACAGCAGCATCAGAAACTTCTAAGGAGGAGGATTTTTAGAACAGTAACTCTCCTGTGTGTCATCACGAATGGAAATGGGACTGTGAGTGAGAGAGCGAGCGAGGGGCACAAAGGAGACACGGAGCTGGAGAGCATCAAGCCTGCAGGTGGCAACATGCCTCTTGGTGACTGGGAGTCAGCTGACTTCCTCTCCCCCAGACAATGTGGCTTTCAAAGCGAATTAAAGTCAAAGCCAAAGTTTACTTTGGTGCTTGATGCCAGAGTCAGCTTCCCCCTCCTCTCTTTTCCCTCCTTTTTGGGTAGAAATGCTTACCCATGTGTTAATTTCACACATATCGATTGACCGTCCATGATGCACTAGGCACTATGGGCACAAAATGACAATCACCCCAAATCTTTGCTCTCTGGCAGCTCCCTTTCTAGAGTGAGCTCTCACGAAGGGTTAGAAATAGACCAGCCTCCCCCACTGCTGCGAACGAGCCCTGACAACCCCAGGGCAGCGGCAGGGGGGGTGGGGACGGGGACACTTCTGATGCCAGAGGCCAGCGCCAGAGGTTTCCTCTGCATTGTCCTTTCCCTCTGGATTGTTCTGATTGTCCTTAAAGAGCATTGTCTCATCTTCCCTCTCTCCTGGAGAATGCTTCCCCTCACACCATTCTGTATACTGAAAAACCTGCTTCCTGACTGTGGTAGTTACAAAATCTGTTGTCAATTTGAGACTTCAGAGTGAAGGGGTGAAGGTTAGCCTGTCAATCAGGTCTCAGCTTGATGACCTCATTTGGAGGTGCTAAGGAGATAAACTGCTCGCTGGAGGCAGTACACACACTCAGTTCCGGTGAGATATTACTCTAGAGACCTGGAGCTGGAGGGGTCATATGGAGACCACGCCAGTGCTGAGATGCTTCTACTGCCACTGGATCCACAAGACTTCCCACCCACTGCCCTGTGATCTTCCTGCATTCGGCATCATTGCATGTGTTTCCTGAGTCTGAAGAGGAATTTATAGAGTGGTATCAAACATAAGGGCTAATAGCGGGCTTATGGACTTGATCTGGACTGGGCAGGGATGTTTTCTCAATATTCACTACCCTTGTATATAAAGCTCTTTCTTATACACATATAAGTCTGTTTCTGTCATCTACCCAGACTAACACACTGACCAACCTCATCTTCTATTAGTTTTCATCTCATCTTTCAGTCATTGAGTCAATGCTTACTCATGGGGATCCCCTGTAGGTTTTTGAGATTGTTTATGGGAGAAGAAACCCCACTCTTTCTCCCCTGGGGTGTCTGGTGGTTTCATACTCGCAACATGCAGTTCGTAACCACTACAACACCTGGACTCCTTCTGTTAACAAGGGTTCACTCTTTTCAAGTTAGAACTCAAGATGAGTCATACCTACCCAGGCTCTCGATTAGATTATACTTATTTTCTCTTGCTCTGGATTCAATTGTGTCCCCACAAAATGCATGATGAACTCCTATCCCTTATTTGATCCTGATTGAAAAGAGGGGTTTCCCTTTGTGATATGAGTGAGATCACACCGGTGTTGAGTGGATCTTCAATCTAATCACTTCAGAGCTATACAAACATCAGAACAGACACAAAGACAATGCCAAGAGAAAGGTAGATGTCATGAGAGGGTCGTCTATAAACCAAAGATCGCCGAGGAACCTCAGAATCTCTGAGGCTACTGACAAGAAGAAACATACAGGTTTGCGTTGCACCCTCCCCAGCTGTGAGAGAATGAACGTCTGTTATTTGAAGGCAGTGCCTTCAGTCTTTGTGCTGTGGCAGCACAATGCAATGAAGACCTTTACGTCATTGTGTCCACATTTTATGTCACTGTACCACTATCTCCTAATGAAACACATCCGTTACAGCTTGCAAATACTCCCTTGCTTATCCATGATCTCTCTTTAAGTCCTAACTATTATTTTTGGATATGTTTTACCATCTGTGATACCTTAGGATTACTGCGCCAACCTGGCTAATAAATAAGGTTGAAGTTTAATCGAAGGGCAAAGAGATAAATGGCTCTGTGAGCCTCACCTTTCTGTCTCCTGCTCTCTGATGATCGGAGCAGTGTACGGCTACCTTAGCTCATTCTCTGCCTCAACTTGCACTGTAATTTGTTCAAGGTCATAGAACTTATCAATAAAGGAATGAGGCTCCCAAATCCCCTCTTCTGATTCCAAAAGACATTATATATGCATGATTCTTTGCTGATCTTACATCTTAATAGGGCCCATAGTCCATCTTTGAATAGTTCATGAAGGCTTTTTCCCCGGTCTCCAAAGGTGAGTATGGGATTTAGTCCCAAAGATTCTGTAGTGCGTCTGAGCTCTGAGGGAGCAGGGAAGACGTCTCAATACTGACGTTCCTAGTGAGCTTACGTTCTATTGTAATCAAGTGATTTATAATGCAGAAAGGCCAGGCAATTGAGGGTGACTACTTTGGGACAAGTCAGTAATTGTGACCATGATTCTTATCCTGGGTGTTTCACTCCACATCCTCGTGGCTAAATAGACTTCTCTAGGAAGCCGGCTCTTGCAGAGCAGCCGTTTTCGGAAGCTCACGTGGAAGGATGTGCTTCTGTCATCAAGTGAAGCCCGACTGAAGGGAGCTGATCTAATAGCTCCAAAGTGGACAAAGACATAATAGCACTTAAAGACCACTGCTGTGGCCATCTTGCCCTTCACCCTTCAGGCACACCTATCCACCTTTAAGCACCAGAGTAGACCATAGTTACTTTCCTTGGGAAGAAGCAGTTAGCTGAAACCTTATACTAAGACAACAGATCATACAGTTCATGTTAGACTTTTTTTATGCTCAACAAGAAAGAAAAATGCCACATGCAATGAGACTGTGCTTCAGGCCAAGGGAGCCTGGGACTAGACTAGCTTAAGGAATACTTTACGTTAGCACGTAGAACCGCTAGGTTTAATGAGGTTACAAAGAATTGAACCTTTTCATCCCAAAGCTAAGGGCTTTCCTCTTGTAGGAGGGGTTCTCTGTGAGTGACAGCAATGATTGTGTACCAGCCTGAGGGTCACTTCCGAGAGACCAGTATAGAGAACTTTCATTTTTTGGCCAAATAAACAACTCTTTCCAGTAGACTACAGATTCTCACAGCCTGGTGATTTAGACCTGAGGGATTTCAAGCCCCGTCACAACTCTGATGCACATGAAATCCATCTTTGGCCTGTATTTATGCTTTCATTGCTCCCTCTCCCTTGCTTATCGTGCTGCTTTTGCTGTGACGCACTATGGAATTGGTTCTGACTATGGCGACACTGTGCTCAACAGAATGAAGCACTGCCTGATCCTGCGCCATCCTCACAATTGTTCTTGTGTTTCAGTCAATTGTTGCAGCCATTGTGTCAGCCCACCTTGTTCAGGGTCTTTCTCTTTATCACTGCCCCGCCCTCTACTTGAAGCCTGAGGTCCTTCTCCAAAGACTGGTCTCACCTGATCACGTCCCACGTACAGTAGATGAAGTCTCGTTATTCTCCCTTCACTGTGATTTCTAATGATTTTAGAAGCAGAATGGGGATAACTTACTATACTAGGGGTAACTTACTGGAAGTCTTCAAGAACAGTGATGCTTAACCAGTAGGAATGTCCAACATCTCTCCCACCACTTCCTTATGCACTGAAAGAGTTACAATATCTCCAGGAACACTTTCAGAACATCCTACCTATTCTTTGATCCTCAATCTGATGAACTCTCACTTAAATTAAGCTCTCGTTGCGGTAATGGGGATTAAGTGTAGATTACAGAAAGGCGAAGAGTCCCCACCCTGGCACCAAAAGGACATGCCACTGTTGCTTGATGCGACGAACATTTTCAAACAAGAAATCTTGCCTCGGATCATTCAAATGGTAACATAGAAGCCTACATTCAGCGTGTGCCATTTCCTTTATTCCTAGAGTGAAAATGAAAAATCTAATTTTCCTCAGCTCCTGTCACTTTCCTCTTTCTCGAAAAGGCAAAGGGGGTGATTAGGAAATGGGTCAGATGAACTCTGGAATGTTAACCCACCTACGCAGAGTTACATGAAGGCAAAGGTTCAATACCTCGGAGTGATGGTTTAGATATTGTCTGTGTCCCACTATCTGTCTGGCTTTGTATGCTACAGAGTAAAAAATGATCATCCATGTCTATAGTTCATACATTTTAGCAAATTTGGGTGCAGGACTCAGACCATCTTAAATATTTCCAATGCTGTATAATTTCTAAGCGCTGAGAGGTTCTGATTCCATCTATTCCCCTAAGAAATTTCCTGAAGTAATAGGATCAGAATTGTTTCCTCCACTTGCTGGTGAAAAAACTGGTATGCACAGTCATGCTTGGTGTGATTCATTGTATCTTGCACAGTTAGTGAGAAGCTGAGTCAGGGATTGAAAGGAAGCCTTTTCATTCTCAGTTCTGTGATATTCTAAGTAGTTAGTCTACATTGGGCTGATAACTGTCATTCAGGGGCAACATACAAATAGACCTAATTATCATACAAAAGATTTTGGAACTTGTGTGCTCTTTGTAAATATGAGTGGGTAGATAGTCACTGTATGGACTTGAACAAAACCAGTTATTATGTGCTTTTGAGTTGACTGTGACTCATACAACCCCATGTAACAGAATTGTCTCATAGGGTTTTTATTGGGGTGGGGTGGGGGGAGCTATAATTGTCATGGCACATGGCAACCCTTTAGGACAGAGTAGAACTTCCCCTGTGGGTTTCTGAGACTGTACCTCTTTACGGGAGTAGAATGCCTCATGTTTCTCCTGCAGAGTGGCTGGTGGTTTCGAACTACTGACCTTGTGGCCTGTAATCCAATGCAAAACACATTACACCACCAGGGTCCCTATAGGGTCACCATGAGTCAAAATTGACTCAGTGGCAGTGAGATTTTGGTTTGGTGATCTTTAAAAAATTTTTAAAAATCATTTTATGGGGAGTTATTACAGATATCATAGCATTCCATAATTTAATCACATCAAGCATTATTGTACAATTGCTAACACAATCTGTTTCAAAACATTTTATTTCTTCTTGAACTCCTTGTTCTTGAACTCCTTGATATCAGTTCCCCTTTATCCCCTCCCTCCACCACCCTACCCCCCAGGAATCTTTATTTATTTTCCCCTATAATAGGTTTTTTTGTGTGTGCCATATCATACACAATTCAATATATTAATTCACATACACTTTTGCTTGATTCCATCGAGTGGGGTTATACAGCTCCCTATTCCTCCCTCTCTTCCCATATCCGCAGGATAGTAAGGGAAGGAAATATTAGAGAACTCAAGGATAGTTATGTGGTTCATCAGTGCTGTACTGTACCCTGGATTTATCATCCAGTCTGTGTGGCCCTTCTGAGAGGGACTGTCCAATGATCTTACACGTAGGTTTTGGGATTAAACTATATTCATGTTCCTTCACATTGATTTGCATGCTTGGTTTTGAACTTCTGATGCCTCTTCCTGTCAACACCTCATGATCACACAGGCTGGTGCGCTTCTTCCATGTGGGCTTTGTTGCTCCACTGATGGATGACCACTTGTTTAACTACAAGCCTTTAAGACCCCAGACACTACATTTTTTAATAGCCAGGCACCATCAGCTTTCTTTGCCACATTTGCTTATGGACCCATTTTACCTTCAGTGATCATGTCAGGAAGGTGAGTATCATACAATGCCACATTATTAGAACAAACTGTTCTTGTACTGAGGTAAGATTTAAGTAGAGGCCCAAAGTCTATCTGCTTTCTTGTTGCATTTACATATATATAACATACATAAATAAGTACACCTATATTTACATATATATTTCTTCTTATTTTTTTACCCCTCCTGGTAAAACTATCATGTTTACCCATCGTTCACCTCTCAGATACAACTTGATTGATCAAACATGACCAAAAAAGCTACACCCTCCTCATTATCAAGTTTAGAACACTTACTGTTCCCCTGTGGTTTGCTAATCTTTATGGAAGCAGATCACCAGGTCTTTTTCTCACTGAACTGATAGGTGAGCTTGAGCTATTAAACTTTCGGTTAGCATCTGAGTGCTTAACCGTTTGCACCACCAAAGGTTTATATCAGATACACCCTAGACCTTCTAAAACTCTGATTGATGAAAAAGACTCCACAATCCAGGAAAGAACAATCTTACTTGATGTTTTTATTCACTTAACAGAAACATTCACTTATCAGATATCACTGAAGTGCAATGTACAGAACTTAGAAGCAAAGTAACATATGTAAATTCTTATTTTAAAGTTTTGGACTTTTTTTTTACAAATATTACAAATGTACATTCATTAGTACAATATTGCCATTCAATCATGCTTTTTATGTACATACCATCACTTAAGAATTACTATTAAGTCATTTCGCTTAAAAAATTAACTGGGTGCTGCTGGGAAAGAGTCCACTTAGTTTATTTTGCGGATGAATGTGCTGTGAATGATAGAATTTAGTGCCTGTGTGAAAAGAGGCACCAGAACCCAGATCACTCTACACTTTCCTTTAAAGGACATTTCAGCTCTCTGACTTTGTTTAATTTTCTAAGAAAAAAAAAAAAAGATGAGCTGGGAAATAAAGTCTTTCTTTCACCGGGGTTTGAAACGGTCTACTTATCCCTTCTAGGATGGCATTATTTGATTTGCATTTCTGAGATATAACCAGCAGTGTTATTTTTGGTGGGAGGTCAGACTCTGGGATCCCTCTAGACAAGATGTCACAAGACCACACCGGGAGATGCTGCCTAATGAGCGTCTTCTGGATGCCATAGATCAGCTAAGTGCTCAGGGTAGGCCCGTGCCTGAGACTAAATAGTGGCAGGTAGCCCTCACCAAAGGAATCCAGAGAAAGGAGGAAGATGGGTCCAGGGACAGGGTAGTGGTGAGGAGAATAAGGGGAGAGAGTGAGAAAGATGAGGAAGAAAACGAAAAGAAGAAAGAAGGGCAGCAATGGGGCCACACATCTCTCCAATTTCCTAGAATTGAGGGGGTTGGAAAACAACATGGGACCAAGATTCCATTTACTCTTTATGGTCTTTCTTTTAGTAACCTGTATTTTTTTGGGTCTCTTATTTTGCTGTCCTCAATCCCCAACATGTGCTTCTGCTGGCAATGAAGAGTCAGCACCATGGACAGAGACCCATGGCCCATCTCTGGTCATCCAATCCATTGTATTCCACACCCCTTCCTTGCTGCTTACCTCCCCACATCCACATCATCTTCCACATACAAGAGCACCTCTCTCTGGGAGATAAAATACCAGCAATCGAATAGCAGCAAGACATCTGAAGGCAGATTTGTCCCAGCATGGTGCGGTCCTGTGGTGTTCTAGCTCTTCCTGGACTATAGAGAGTTTAAATTTTTTCACAACCATGAGCTCTACAAACACTCAAAGTTGAGTAATTTTAAAAAATGCGTAGGAAGTGAATTATCAGATCCAGGACTGGTTATGGGTTCATCAAACGCTACTAGGAAGGACAGTGGAGAAACCAGCAGAGATACATCAGTGTGTTTCAATGAGACTTTGCTTCTAAAGAGGTGGTCATGACAATGAACTAGCTACTCACACGAAAGAAAGGACTTTATCTAACCTCCCTTTGGTCTTTATTAGAAATGAGTATTTCTTGAGCTTTGGGCCAACCTGACGGATTATTTCTTTAGAATGGCTTAAAAAAGGATTATATAAGTTCTTCTAAATTAAAAATGTCTACTTTAATTTTTAATATTTTAACAAGAGACTATAGACACATCTTGAAATTTATTATCTAAAAATAGGATTTCATCAAAATACTGTTACTATTCTATTCTGGGCATTGCTAGACTATTGACTGTTTATGGCTCTCCAGACATGGTAAATACTATACCAAAAACTCTTAAAAAAGTTAACTTATTGATAAGAATAGCTTCTTGTTAAAATGAAATTCTGTGGGAAAAATATGAACTATGTATTTGTTTGAAAAGTCACTCCGCTGAGGAACAAGACATATCACAGAATCAGTGGTGGCGTGAGAGATATATACAGATTTAAAGAATCACAGGAAACAATAGTTTAGACTTGCAAATCCTTTCCTTGGCAAAACCAAAACCAAAGAAACCCTAAATTCAAAACTTGATATTATACATGGTCATGAAACCCTGTGTGATGGACAGGCAAAGCTTGTGGCCTGCGGGCTTTCCTCTTGGTCTCAGTTCCTATGAAAAAGCTCACAAATGACCACACCCTGGCTTATAGCCTAAGAATCAGGGAAATTTGTCCAACAGGACAGTGACGCATGCTTCGGAGGCAGGTAAAGGTGCTTTTGATTTATCTCGACATGGATCATAAGGAAAATAGGTACCAATAGAGAATACAGAAAATTTAACAACAGGGGACTTTGAACTTTTGTTTTCCCTAATGGAATGTCAGGTGAGGTATAGTCACCAATTATAAATGAAGGGTAGAGCCAGCCTAAAGGAGTATTGAGGTGACAATGAAATCCTTAGACTTCTACCACTAGATCTTTTGTGTCTGGATGGGCGTGGTCTTTCCCCTCCAGGCTGTCACCCTTGATGCTACCTAGAATCCATGACTTGGACTCTTCCTGACTGTCTGACTTCTGCCAATCAGGAGCAACCTCTGGGCAGTGCATTCTACTCGTGGTAATATAGCCCTTATTTCGCCACTTATTTATTGAGCGATAGAAGCATTACAACATTTCATTACTCACCTTGAACCACCTTCTATTTTCCCACAGTCCTTGAAAGGACATCTTTTGCCAATCATCAGCTTACCAGCATGTTGCTTATTACCAGTCTTCTCATCCTCTTTCTTTTTCCCCAGCCCCTTCCTTCTACAACCAGGTCCGACTCCTCTGCCTCTCCATCTCCCCCGGTACCCAATCTGAGAGGTCCTCCACAGTAAAGCTCAGGCTCCTTGAACTGACGGCCTGCTGCACGAACAACTGCCTTCTTTCTAGAAGTCTTCTCCCACAGAGCCTTCATCCCTCCAAAGTCTTCCCTTGACCAAATAAATGAATCCCTAGGCTAGTGCTAATGGGTAGACTGGAGTTAATGGGTGGCTTTTCCAGAAGTGGACATGTATATTGTAGTGCAATTTGGGTTGTTTCGACAATTTCTGTACCTTAGACAAAATGTGTTTTTGAACTAAATAGGTGAAATTCAGACATTATGGAATCGTATTGGGCAGGTGAGTGAGTCCAAGGCTTTAGTCAGGAAATCTGGGTGATATCCAACTTGCCTGTTTATAGGCCCCCTGATCCTTTGTTTTTCCTGTAATGGTTAAGAGTGCTATTGTCTATGTGCATTTCCTTAGTCAGAAGGAACACTATTTGGAGCACTGTTATGCAAACTATACATGACTTCTCTAAGCAACTGCCCATTCATGTTAGTAATGCAAGGCGCAGGGCGTAGATATCAACCAGGACTGACTAAGTCTTCGTGATTTCAGAGAAGGGCTTCATGAGTCTGAGAGGGGAATATCTAAGCCACACACCAGCTCTCACTTAGTTATCTGTTTTTTAGGGGATTTCTCTATACTTCATCTCAGTGATAAGTCAAATGATCAGAAAGTAATATAAAACTTTGCTTTCTATTGAATTAAGAATTCATTTTTATTTCCTCAATTTCTTGAAAAAAATTTACTTGAAAAAAGCCCTCACATCTTACCAAACTTTATCTTGAAGAAGTTGTCTAGTAGTGTCCATTTTCTCAGAAAACACAGGTAATGGATTTGACTTTAAATTCAACCTCAAGAGAAGTTTCCATTTCCACATGACTACCTCTATTAGTTATAATTTTTATAACAAGTATCTACAGCTCAGTATGTTTCATTTCCTCCCACTGTGATGCTATTTGTAACGTATGCTTGAATATATACAACATGATACTATGCTTGCTTTTCTTAGGTTAGGGGATAAACTTACATTCTAATCCAGATGTGCACAAGAGGAGTTCTCAGCTGGGGTTCTAACCAGGGAGTCCATATTCTAGAGGTGGCGACTACCAAGCTTTGCCACTTAGCATAATGCATTTCAGATATGGGTTTTTAATTGGAGAAATTAGTGACCTGTCAAATACCATGTTAGATGTTAGAAATGAGCTTTCGATGCTAAAATGAAAGGCATTGATGCTAAATTGAAAGAGTAGAGTAAGATATTTGAAAAGATGGTCCTCACCCTTCCATGAACAGAGCCATACCCTTACTCTTAAGAACGATACTTCAGGTTAAATCCCTAAA
>NW_022103928.1:33927444-33932901 GCF_000313985.2 Echinops telfairi | reverse complement strand
TTTTTTTTCATGCAAGATGGCGATTGGAGCACCCAAAAGGACAGAGAGTTGGTAGCTCCTCCAGTTAAAAAAATTGTTATGGTTTTTGGTTTGCTATTAAAAAAAGTCAGTGTAAAAAGTCATATTTTGGTCTAAGACTCTGTTTCCTTATTAACTAGGAGAGAGGCTGTAGGGTAGTAATGAACTCTTACGTAACTCAGAGTTCCCCAAAGGTTACCATTATCCACCAGAAGAAGTGAAGAGTTGTGATTGACTAAATAAATAGTTTGGATCATTTTGCAATACTCATTTATTTGGGCATTTCGAGAAAGTTTCTGCCCAGTGTCAATGTCAACTCCTTGGTGCTGTTCCTTCACTTTGCAAGAGGGATCTTCATTTCTCTTGACCAATTAGGCAGACCTTAACACTGCGTATCTCACGTCCCTTTTGGAAGTTGGTGGAGTACAAAACTCCAATGACTAATGAAAAATCACGAAGCACTCTTACTGGTTTCTTTGGGGAGGAGCCCATGGCTTTTCTCTTCACTGTGGCTCGTCTCGAAGTATCAGATCAACTTGTGCTAACGAAAATCAATGCCTTGCTAAAGGGGAGGGAGAAGTAGGGGATGGTGCCTGAGGTTTATTTATAATTGGCATGTTTCCATATCAATGGTCAAGGCTGCAACCAAGCTCCTTCTGCCCGAATAGAAGCTTTCCCTTGGACTCTCTGAAGAAGTGATAGAACTAGTTCAGCTGCCCGTCTGTCTGTAAGGTGAGGCCTACAGAGTTCCCCCTCCTAGCAATCTGGGGAGCAGCCATCTGAGAAGCAACTCATTTCTAATTCAAGTTTTGTTGCTTCTTCAAACGTTGAACCCTCGCGTATTTCTGGAATACCAAAGGAAAATGAATACAAATAACTGATCAACACCATCCCGATGCTCCCCCCACCCCCACAACACCCTGCCCTGGCCTTCATCGGTGTTTCACTCTGGTTGAATAGCAAAGGAGTCTAGTGATTTAGAGAGTGAGTTGAAACTGATCTTGCTCTGGTGGCTTCCTCACCCAGGTGCCCAGCCCAGCTTTCTGAAATGCTCTGAACAGCTGCTGTTTAACAGACTGGTAGGTAGAAGCCCCTCGCTTGGCCTCACAGTACATCGAGGGCGTGTCTCCATGGCTTGGTGTCCGTGTGCTCAGCTGTGGAACAGAAACAAGAAAGGACAAATAAGGGACTGAGTAGAAACCAGAACTTATCCCAGATGTATCACATGCTTATAGAAGCTTCATAAGCAAAAAAAAAAAAAAAAAGCTCTTGATCTTAGGCTGCTACTTTCCTTCTGTCTTCCTTGAAAACAAGCAAACAAACCCAAAGAGCAACATCATAAAGAGTAACAGTTGGAGTGACCAAGTTATAGCATGGAACCTAGTTATTAAAGAAACCTTGCTTAGCCCAAAATGTCAATGGTTAGTGAGCAAAATTAAGCACACACCTGGCTTGGTATTTAAAAATAGGAACACTGTGTGTGTCTTTCAGAATGAAGACCGGGAGATAAAAAGGTGTTAAAGGTGCATGAGGTGGGAGGGAAGCAAGAATTCTATATATATATATATATATTGAGCAAATACAGCACTGTGGTAGGTAGGATATGAAGAACATTGAATTTATATTGCTAGACAATCAAGACGACAACAAAACTAGGGTGTTTCCTTTCTCAAATAAATATACGAGCCCTCCACCCCCAGACAGAAAACGCAAACCTTTGGGTCGAACTGACTCACAGGATAGAGTAAAACTGCCCCAATGGGTTTCCAAAGCAATCGTCAGGATGCAAGCAGGCTACCACCACTTTCTCCCTTGGAGCAGCAGGTGGATTTGAACTGTCGACCTTTTGCTTAGCGGCCAAGTTCCTAACCATTGCACCACTAGGCAGCCTAAGGCAGAGATCAAATTCAGCTTCAATCCAGCCCCCAGCAGGGGGGTCTGGGGGATGCTGGCAAGTGAGGTGAGGGATGGTCACACCGAAGGATCTTAAAGACTCTCCCAGAGACAATTTAGGAAGTCAAGCTGTCCATGCAAAGACTGATATCACCTTGAGTTTATGGGAAAGAAGAAAGCAAGGATAATTCAGTGGTTTCTTCTGATCTACCAGAGTTTGAGCCCAGACAGCACTCAGTGAATCAAAGCATGGAGGCGACCTACAGCAGACCTGGGAGAGGCTGTGGTATCGTGGTCACAAGTTTAGGGTGCCTGGTTCTAGACACATCTTCACTTACAATACATAGTGGCAGATTAGGGCAGAGACAGAAGTCCTTGTCACTAAAGAACTATGCTGTGCAATTTTCAGCATTCTCTGAAGTGACAAAAATTGTAAGCGTCAGTACCACTATCTTGCTTTTCTGTTTGATCACCACACTATTATTATTCTTTGTAGGCATTGTTGCTATTGTTAGCTGTCAAGTAGGCTCCGCAACTCGTGGAAAGGCAATCCCCTCCTCTCCCCCCAGTGGACCAAAATGCTGCCAGTCTTGTCCATGCTCATGACCAATGGCATTTCAAAGTGTAGTGATCCATGGTGTATGCATTGGCTGATCTTTGGAACTGGAGTGCCAGGCTTTTCTTTCTTGTTTGTGACATGCCCATTTGTAGTCACTGCCCAGATAAGAAAGTCTAGGAAAATGAGCAAAGTGTTTGTATGTTTTCTGGTTACCATCTGTTGTTCTGTGAGGCAGTGAAAATGTGGAACAGTGTGTTAGGTGTTGGGCGGTAACCTCAAGGCTAGCAGTTCAAACCCAGCAGCCATTTCTTGGGAGAAGGCTGAGGCCATCAAGCTCAGACTCATTCGTGTCGTACGTAGAAGGCCTGGGGGCACAGTTGTGAGTGTTGGCTTGCTAACCATCACGTCAACAGTTAGACACCACCAGCTGCCATCCCAGGGCTCAAGTAGAAAGAAAATGCTCTGAAAATGATGATGGCAACGTAGGTACAAATGTGCTTGAAACAATGGATGGATGGATTATGATCAGAGCTGTGAGAGCCCCAGTAAAATGATTTTTTAAAAAAAAAGTTAAAAAACAAATCACCAGCTGCCCCAAGGGGGAAAGATGGGGCTTTCTACTCCCAGGAAGAGTTCCAGTAGCTGACAAGGGCAGTCCCACCCTGTCCTAGAGTCACTGTGTGGCCTGGACTTGATGGCAGTGAGTTTCTAAACGTTTGTTTAGGTTCCTAAACTTATTTCGCTTATTGCCCCCTTTTCTTTTCTTTTTTAAAACATTTTATTAGGGGCGCATACAACTGTTATCGCAATCCATACACACATCAATTGTGTAAAAACATTTCCTCTCCACTTAAACCCCCGACATTAGGTCCTCATTTTTCCCCTCTCTCCCCGCTCCCCCCTCCCTCAAGAGCCCTTGATAGTTTATAAATGGGTATTTTGTCATATCTTGCCCTGTCCGACGTCTCCCTTCACCCACTTTTCGGTTGTCTGTCCCCCAGGGAGGAGGTCACACACAGTTCCATGTAATCGGTTCCCTCTTTCCTACCCATTCTCCCTTTACCCTCCCTGTTTCGCCACTCACACCACTGGTCCTATAGGGCTCATCCACCCTGGATTCCCTGTATTTTCAGTTCCTATCTGTACCAGTGTACATCCTCTGGTCCAACCAGACTTGCAAGGTCAAATTCGAGTAATGGTAGTGGGAGCAGGGAGGAAACATTTAGGAACTAGCGGAAAGTTGTATTTCTCATCATTGTTACATCGCACCCTGACTGGCTCATCTCCTCCCTGAGACCCCTCTGCAAGGGGATCTCCAGTTATTGCCCCCTTTTCACACAGCATACCCCTGGCAATGAAAAACTTTTGTATCGATACCCTTCATCCAGGCTAAAGTATAAGTATCTGCTTTTGCAGCCCCCCTGGCTGGGTCTAGCACCCCTCTGCATGTGGTATCACTCACGTTGGGAAACACTGGTGTAATGGGAAAGGCACAGTAAACTTGGGAGCTGGGGAGAAGTGAGTTCCAATTTCATCTCGGACATCAACTACCCGGTGACTGTGGGGAAAATGACTGAGCTCTCCCAAGCATTTGTTTCCTTTTACCTAAACTGGGAAACACTTCCGGGAAGGTTTGCGTGGGGCACCATATGTAAAGCCCTTAGCATAGCGTTTGGAGCACATAGGTACTCACGGAGGATTAGCTCTTTTCTTCTTCTGCTTGCTCTTCTAGAAACGTGCGTGTGTATGTGGCCCCAGGTGGCAGCAAACATTGCAGATCTGTGGGCCAGGCTCTGCCTATCAAAGCCCCCAAGCTTAAGTCTATGGGGGAAGCACAGTCGGTCTGGGAAGTTGTGGGAAGGAAATGAAAATCGGAGCTCGTTTTTTACGTCATGTGCTACCTTCACTGAAGCCCACATGATGAACTCCCTGCCAGGCGTATAACCTGTGAGCTGTGCTCAGGGTTCGAGCCCGGTCCAATCTCAATGCAAACTTGCTCCTCGGAAGGAACACATGTGACCTACCTTACCATAAAGTCTTGCCCACCGGGCAGAGAACACATGCTTGCAGAGTCTCGACGAGCCCCCACAGTCCCTCTTCCCCGTGGTGGCATTAATAATCTCCAGCTCCGCATTACCCACAATCCAGTTCATGCTGAAGGGGGGAGATTTTCCTGGCTGGCGCGCTTCCGCATTACTCACTCCTGTCAGCAGAGAAATAGAAAGCAGCCAAGCATTAATATTCCTGGCCCCAAACAAGGCTCCCGTGAGACCAGCTAATGGGAAAGAAAGTCTGGTTTGCTCTGGTGGGAGGTGTTCACACACACACACACACACACAGCCCTGGTTTTTCCTATTGAAAACCTGGTTGGTTCATGCTGAGGTCACCATTTTGACCTACCGGGCTGGATGTTAAAAATGGAGCCTAACTGTAATGACAGCCTCTTGTGAGGAAACATTGCTGGGGCCTGTTTAGAACCTTTCCATTTAAAAGATTGCATGGGAAGGCTTGTAGTAATAAAGTGCTGCCCAGATTTTTTTTTTTTTTGCTTTCTATAAATATTTGCTGAGTGAAATAATGAAGAAGCAGCAATCTGAGAATCTGTGTTCACCAGGCACCTGCTGCATGTCCATCGCTGCACCAGGCAGTCTTCAGGTTGGTAAAGAATAGCAGACAGACCCGTAGGCTTATGATTCAGGTGTAGAGAAACTACCCAAGAAAACAAGATAGAAGAGAGAGCTACGTGTGTGACACTTAGGCCAGAGATGTGATCCAGAACAGGACTGGTGGCATAATTTATAAGACCCAGTACGAAAGCAGCACCTTTCTGTCAGTCTCTTGTACTGTGGTGTCTTGCTTGTTGTTATGATGTTGGAAGTTCTGTCACTAGTATTTCAAATACCAGCAGGGTTAACCATGGTGGACAGGTGAGGTAGTTAATTTATTGTGCCAACCTGGCTGATAAACACATGTAGGGTTAAGGTGGA
>NW_022103928.1:33914132-33925788 GCF_000313985.2 Echinops telfairi | reverse complement strand
GGTATTTGAAATGCTGGTCACATAGCTTCTAGTATCACAGCAACACACACGCCACCACAACACGACAGACAAACTGATGGAAAAGTGGGAGAGACTGTACTTACCCTAGGAACATGGTTGACGACACTCTTCTTAACTTCTGACCTCAACCCCAGCCTCAACTCCTGTCCATAGTTGAGTGATGCGCCTAATTCTGATGATGAATCTTTGGGTGACCACAGTGGCAAGAGGTGTGGCAACCTACTGGAGGCCCCAGGAGTGACCTCGTCTGGAGTGTGCTAGGCCCTGGAAGAGCCTGCTGCTGCTCTGCCCGTTCTCCTCTGAAGGTTATGTTTGCCAAACTGTAACCTTCAGAGGAGGACAAGAATCTGAAGACAAATAAGCTGCAGCAGTTTAGAGGCAAGGAGCAGTTTCCCAGGTGAAAACCAACCAGCTGTTTTCAATATTCTAAACTTCCTTGTGGCAATTTCATACATAATCTATGTAACCCTCATAAATTCTAAAGGGGGCATGCCATATGTCCTAGTCCCTGCTCAGAGTCACATTGAAGGGAGTTCAGTCTGGCATGCAAAAGTGAGCAGAAGAATCTAATCTTTTATTTGTTCACTTGGATGATATTACAGGATATTTAATTTCTAATTTATGAAGGAACATTGGCCAGATGCTACTTTCAAGGTCTCTTGAATCCTCTCCCACCATTGCTCCTCCTGGGCTTCTTATAGAAAGGCTCTTCTCCCTCAATCCAGCCTATTGTATAGATCAGTTTAGCCTTTGCTATGAGTTGGACTGTGTTCCCTGAAAATATGTTCAAACTCCTGTCCTCTAGAGGTGACCCTGTTTGGAAGTGGGGGGTTTTCTTTCACTATATTAATGAGATCCTCCTTGGGTAGAGTGGGTCCTAAAGCTAATAATTTCCAAATTATAAAAAGACTAGATAAGAGACAGGGGCATGGGTAGGGGAGCTAGAGGATGGAGATAGACGCACCTGCAAGTTTAGGAATGCCAAAGATTGTTCCAGTTTTTAGAACGAAGAAGGACTTTTTCTTCTTGATTTACTTCCTGAAATTGTAGTCTAGTCTCCTGAACGCTGAGAAAATGAATTCATGTTCTTTAAAACCACCTACTTATGGTCTTACTATTGTGGCCGCCCAGGTAACTAAGACCGCCTCCCTAGCCTGGCCTTGCTTCTTTCTTAAGACCACATCAAGTCTCTCTTTTCTTCATTTCTTTTTTTTGATCCCACTTTCCAGTGGTTGACATGGGGCAATGACTGCACTGCGTGCTGTGGGAAGTAAGAGAACTATGAAAGTGTGTCCATTATTCATCGGATGCCATCTTATGGAGTGGAGTGTTTAGAAAAACAGGACTAAAGGCATTGGCAAGTGTACTGCATTTAGAAGGCCAGCAGAAGTCTGCTCAAGGGTTACAGCAAATAGTCATTACTTGTTTGGGGAGAGAGCCCTGGTATTGGTGAGGTAACCTAAGAAAAATATACCTACTGCTCACTGATCAACTATCTCATTATCTGACATTTCACATTTATGGCAATAGTAAAAAATAAAACTATTTGTTCATTAATGACAGAAACCTGGTAGTAATGAACACCGAGATGTAAGGCAAGAGTGACATTGACTGTCATAGTTAAGGTTATATGTCACCTTGGCTGGGTCATGATTCTAAGTGGTTTGGAAGTTATGCAATGATGCAGTCATGCTTCATTTTGTGATCTGATGTAGTCATCCTCCATTTTGCATGATGTCAATTTTCATATAGCAGCTTGATCTGTGGGACCTACCCATATCAATAAGTGAGGAGGAGGTGTCCTTTAGGTTTGGTTGAGTAATGATCGTCTCAGGATCTTTGGTGTAGACACTGAGTGAGAGATATCCTTTCATCAGAGTAAGGATATTTTGCCTTCTTGGAATTCATCCTCACCTTCAGAAATGTTGCTGTTATTTTAGCTGTCATCAAGTCATTGTGCGTACTGACCCATCCTCATGGTCGACTACAGATAAAACCATTCTGAGCCATATGGTTTTCATTGACTGAGTTTTGGAAGTAGCATACTGAATTTTTTCTTAGTTCATCTTTGTTCAGAAACTCTGCTGACATCTGTTCCATATCATAGCAGCCTACATGCCCCCACTGACAGATGAATGGTGGCTGCCCCAACTAGCTCACTGCATCGAATTAATTACAACTCATAGCAACCTTATGAAGCAGAGTAGAACTACCCCTCTGGGATTTGGGGGCTGTAAATATTTATGGGAACAAAAAGCCTCATCTGTCTCCCAAGGAAGGGCTGGTGGGTTTGAATTGCTAACCTTGTAGATAGCAGTCCCACTCGTAGCCCACTACGCTACCCGTTCTCTGACATAGAAAGTGAGATTCTATTGATGAGCCTTCAATGCCATGCAACTTGGGAACAGACTCACTCATATCTCAACTGCAAAGTGAATAGCTCTGAAGCCTCTCCTGCTCAATCTCCCATCCCCAAGCCCCTTCGACATGGAAAATCACTGCATGACCTTCTTCTGGTCATGGGCAGACAATATCAGAGGCCCCGGCTCATTTCATTCACGTCAGCTCTGTCTTTTTCTTGAAGTTATTCACTGTGGCAGCTACTAACCCCCGAGAGCCTGGCAGGGGAAGGCAATCTGGCATCTTGGCAGCCATGGGCTGTCCTACTGGGCACGGACTGCCTTGGCAAGAGGACGCAGTTGCTGAGGTCATGGATGACTAGGTACAAAGAGAGGGAGTCGCAGCTCCAGATCTGCCCAGCGCAGCAACCCGCACCCTCCTCCAGATTCGGTTTCCTCTCTCTTCCCCCCTTCCTTCTTCCCCGTCTGCCAAAAGGATCAGGACTGGGCACTGCTGCCCAGAGCTCAAACCTCAAACCTTCTTGCCAAGCTCTAAATTCTGAACTCAAGGGAGGAAAGTCTTGGCTCGCCTGCTGTTGATATCAGAACTCCCTGGGTAACCTTGCAAGTTATGCCAGCTCCCTCCCTCCTCCTCCTCTCACTTTGTTGTGTAATAGTGTTGCCACTTTGCTGCTGGCCCTCAACACAGACACACCTGGCCTTTGGCAAGGGCTCCAGGTGCAGCCCTGGCAGAGCCCTCTCGGAACATTCCAGCCGCCTGGCTCCCAAAAGGAGCCAGGACGGTGCCAGGGAAAGCCGCCACCACACACTATTCAACCCAGACTCTGTGTTCTGCTCAATACACAAAGGAGAGATGGGGACAGGAACAAACATTGGCGGTTTAACACCGAGAGAAAGGAGGGATTGATGGAAGTCCGGTGACTTAACTTGCCAGACTGGCAGCTTCTGCGTCCCTCACCAGCACTCTCACCACACTTTCCCTTTAGCTTCAGTTCCAATCTGTTGGCATGTACAGAAAGAAGCAAGGCAGTGTGTGGCCAAGGAGAATGCCTCTGGCCATAAATAATACCCAAATTCACACGGATGATTATACAAAACAAACAGTCTGATTATGCATCTACAAATATATAACAATGCACCTAGAAGTCAAGAAATCAAATGATGTATTGCTCCAGGCAAATCGACTGCGAATGTTGTCTTTAATGTTTTAAACAGCAAAATGTCACTCGGAAGGCTAACGTGCTCCTGCCCGAAGCCGTGGTCTGTCTAGTCGCCCTATACGCACGGGAAAGCTGGCCACAGCAAACAGACAGAAGGAGAAGGATGCAGTCACACTAGGATGTGAGGGAAGACTATGGCGTCTACAAGAGGTTTCCCGAAGAACCAACAAAGCATTTTTAGGAAAAAACGCCACCAGAAAGCTCCTTCGAGGCCAGGATACGGAGACTCGGACTGATCTACTTTGGACCAGTCATTAGGAAGGACGAAGCACTGGACATGGACATCGTGGTTGGTAAAATACAGGGTCAGGGGAAACCGGGGAAACCCTTCATGCGAGGGATTGGCATCAGAGCCACAGACACAGACGCTACCATACTGATGGTGCCAAAGGGGCATGGGACCAGGCACCGGTGGTCTGTGGGACGTGAGGTTGCCATGAATCAACAGCCAATTCTATAACTAACTCCCCACAGATAAAACAACCATACAGACCTCTATTTAAATATGAAATAAAATAGTAAACCAGCAAGTTTCTGTGTTACTCAGTCTCTGTATAGAAGGCTGTAAATCCCAGAGCCCTCTGCATGCTGACTTCGGACCAGGAGAGATGGTTCTAGTCGCTTCTTTGTTTCTCATATGCTCGCTGACCTTCCTCATGCAACTGACCTTTTTTTTTTTTTGTGGTGCTGGTGGGTGGGGGCAGTATTTCTGATAACTATAACTTCTCTACTTCACAAATGCTGTGAAGATCAAATGAGACAGATAAGACACCTTGAAATATCGGGTGTCATACACGTACAAGACATGATGATGATGATTATTATCGCAATGTATTATTCCTCTCGCTGACCTGTACGTGAAAACCCAGTGTTTTCAAGTCCAATGATCAACAGGAGCTGAGAAGGCAGTCTAATCATGGTTTTCTGATCACAATCTAAGTTCTTTTGGAAATCTATAACCTCACGTTCCCATAGTTAGGTTATACTATAAACTATCGTTTAACATAGACATTCTCTTTTGAAATTCTCATACATGAAAGCCCACCACACCAAATAAAGAAAACTCACTGCCATCAAGTCGGTCTCCAGTCATGTGAGTGGAACTGCCTCCTTCCGTTTCTTAGGCTGCGTCGCTTTATTGGAGCAGAGAACCTCGTCTTTCTCTCAATGCAGAGACAGCCCTTCAAATATGTACTAACTATAAAAGCAAACCTATGCAATGTTCATGCATTCTTGATGTTGTAATTAATCACAAAATTGATTTTAACCAAGAAGACTAACAAGTATTAGACTCACTTAAAATCATATGCAAATTTACCACTATACAACACAATATGTAATGATCTCACCAAATGTCCATGTAAATCTCAATAACATATTATCTTTTTGCAGGGAAAAAACGGTTAGACAATGTGTGGTCAGATGGTAAATTCATAACCCTATAACACTTGAATTTTTTATTTCAGGAAGAAAATGTTTGTTTTTATTTTTTACTTTCATAGTTATCAATATAGATATTAATATATATACATTTAATTCAATGTTACGAAAACATCATGCTCAGTGTTATAGGGTTAATCATCATGATGGGGCAAGGGAAGGGGGCCAGGAGGAAAGTCAAAGGAAATAAAGGAAAGAGCTGGGAGGCAAAGGGCATTTATAGAAGTCTAGATAAAGACATGCTCATATGCAAATATATTTATGAGGATGGGGAAATAGATCTATGAGCCTACATTTATAGGTTTAGTATTAAGGTAGCAGAAGGACATTGGGCCTCCACTCAAGTACTCCCTCAATGCAAGAATACTTTCTTCTATTAAATTGGCATTCTGTGATGCTCACCTTCCTGACACAACTACTGAAGACAAAGTGGGTGAATAAGCAAATGTGGTGAAGAAAGCTGATGGTGCTTGGCTATCAAAAGATATAGCGTCTGGGGTCTTAAAGGCTTGAAGGTAAACAAGCAGCCATCTAGCTCAGAAGCAACAAAACCCACATGGAAGAAGCACACCAGCCTGTGTGATCATGAGGTGCCGAAGGGATCATTGTGTGCTCACCTCCATGATACGATCACTGAAGACAAAGTGGGTGAATAAGCAAATGTGGTGAAGAAAGCTGATGGTGCCCAGCTATCAAAAGATATAACATCTGGGGTCTCAAAGGCTTGAAGAAAAACAAGTGGCCATCTAGCTCAGAAGCAACAAAGCCCACATGGAAGAAGTACACCAGCCTGTGTGACCACAAGGTGTCAAAGGGATCAGGTATCAGGCATCAAAGAACAAAAAATCATATAATTGTAAATGAGGGTGAGTGCAGAGTGGAAGACCCAAAGCTCATCTGTAGGCATCTGGACACCCCCTTACGGAAGGGTCATGTGGAGGAGACGAGCCAGTCTGGGTGCAGGGTAACAACGATGAAACATACAATTTTCCTCTAGTTCTTAAATGCTTCCTCCCCCCACTATCATGATGCCAATTCTACTTTACAAATCTAGCTAAACCAGAGGATGTACATTAGAACAGATAGGAACTGGAAACACAGGGAATCCAGGACAGATGATCCCTTCAGGACCAGTGGTGAGAGTGGCGATACCGGCAGGGTGGAGGGAAGGTGGGGTAGAAAAGGGGAACCAATTACAAGGATCGACATATAACATCCTCCCTGGGGGATGGACAACAGAAAAGTGGGTGAAGGGAGATGTCGGACAGTTTAAGATATGACAAAATAATAATTTATAAATTATCAAGGGTTCATGGGGGGTGGGAGTGGGGAATGAGGGGGAAAAATGAGGAGCTGATACCAAGGGCTCAAGTAGAAAGCAAATGTGTTTGAGAATGATGAGGGCAACACATGTACAAATGTGCTTGACACAATAGATATATGTATGGATTGTGATAAGAATTGCACGAGCCCCCAATAAAACGATTTAAAAAACCCTGCATGTATATAGTGAAAGGCAAATATTACAAAGAGACATTTTCATTATGTTCCTCAAAGCAGTACATTACCACCAATCTAGTCACCCAGGCTTTAGGGGAGGATCACTCCTCGCCTCTTTCCCTCCTGTGTGGACATCCAACATTTCTTGGTTTGTGGTCATCTAACTCCAATCTCTGCCTCCATCTACACATTACCTTATCTCATTATATGTCATAATCTCTGTCTTCTCTCTTATAAGGGCACTTATCATGGAACTTAGGGCCCATTGACACAATCTACAATGTCCTCATCACAAAATCCTTGACCTAATATCTTCCACAAAACTCCTTTATCTAAATAAGTTAACTTCCAGGTTTGAGGGGTTACAACCTAGTATCTTTGGGGACCGTAATGTAGCTGGCTACCGGGGGTAATGTTGAATTTTGGTTCTGTCTACAAATCAAAGGGCACCACTTTCTGGCAGCATCACCAGAGGTGCAGGTGAGAGGAGTCCCAGCTGCGTCTCAGGCACATCCTACTTCCTGTATCCTCTGTGCTCTTCTATGGCCTGGGTATCACTGGAGAGGTCAGAGGAACTTCCTCTTTGGGAAGACAGCTTATTGCCAGGCACAGTTTAACCCAGGAGGAACTCTCTAGTGCCACCCGGTGGGTCAGTACAGGATAAACAAAAGACGATGAGAGAAACATGGCGCCCGCTCCTAAGCCTGGCCAATCTCCACCAGACAGGATCTTGGATTTGCAGAGCTGATCCTAAAGCCCAAAGAAGAGTGAGGGAAAGAAATATGCCTCTAAATACCTTTTAGCCTAAGGAAGAATAAGACCTACTGTTATTATTTTTAGTAATTATTTCCAAGTACTTTTGGAAATAGCCCACTACGCTGTGTTCTCTCTGTCAGAGGATCCTCTGATGGAAACAAGGCGAATAAAAACACGTTAAATCTGACAATACAGAAATTTATGGTATATAATTGTATAAATACACTACACGGAATATATTAATTTTTACCAACTTTTTCCCCAGATCTCCAAAAGGACTCCAAAAGAGAGATGTAAAACTTTCTTCCCTCTAATCAGGGGTCCTCAAACTTTTTAAACAAGGGCCAGTTCACTGTCCCTCAGACCCATTGGAGGGCCAGATTATAGTTAAAAAAAACAAAAAACTATGAACAAATTCCTATGCACACTGCACATATCTTATTTTGGAATAAAAAACAAATGGGGCAAAAATGCCTGGCGGGCCAGATAAATGTCCTCAGCAGGCTGCATGTGGCCCGCGGACTGTTGTTTGAGGACGCCTGTGTATTTCAAGTTCCCTGGTGGTGTGGTGGGCTCTGCATTGGGCTGCTAACTGTGAGGTTAGCACTTTGAAACTATGAGCCGCCCCATGAGAGAAAGATGAGGCTTTCTACTCCTGTAAAGATTTACAGTCTTGGAAATCCACGGGGGCAGTTCTACTCTGTCCTTCAGGGTCACATGAGTTGGAACATACTCTAGGCTGTCTGTCTTTGGTGAGATAGTGCAAAGTGGATTTGTATGGCAATTGGTAGGTCTTGATCAAACTTCAATGACACTAATATTCTTCTACTTTGACTAATATAGAAAGATTGATTTGATGAAGGCTCTGTGACCTTTTGCTCAAGCACATTAATTTTTTTAATAGGATGTCCTCTGGAAATAGACCATGTTTGAATATCACTGACTAGCTGTTTGACCTTTGATAAGTTAATTAAGCTATTATGACTCTTCCCACCACAACTGCTACCACTATCACTCTAACCACTATCATTATTTAAGAGCAATGAGAGTGAATCCACAGGTCATTTGTGAAAATACGTTTTTTATAGCTCATTCAGCTATAAAAGGTTCTTTACTTTGAGAAAATATTTACCCTTTAAAAAAGGCATTTTAAAAGAGAAATATGACAAACCTTTAAAAAATAGCCAGTGAGTCTATGGTATTTAAAATATAATTCACTTTTCCAAAGTTAAATTTATACTAGACATTTTAGGAGGGCAGTTTTCCCCATGAGCGAGGAAACTGTATATTACAGGTAGCTTACACATTGCCACGGAGTCTATTCTGATGCACAGCAACCTTTAAGACGGGTGAGAACTGTCCTTATTATAACTTTTCCAAAGAATAGAAAGCTTCGTTTTTCTCCCATGGAGCAGTTGGTGCTTTTGAATGGCTGACCTCTGGTTAGCAGCCCAACACATAAACCACTATGCTACCAAGTAACACAATGCTTACTTTTGTGGAATGAAAGAAGCAGCATGCTTCCTGGCATGCCCAGCATCATAATATTGCAGGAAGAGGAGGAACCTCTTAAGTGTTATATTTTGACAGATACCCCACAGTATTTAACACACACACACACACACACACACACCTTTTAGTAGTTCACAATAATGCAATAACTATTGTCTTAATAGAGCACTTGCAATGGAAACCATGAAAAATATACTATAGTATATAGGGCTGAAGGTAGAAAATGAATGATTTCTGTGGCAAGATGTCTTCAACAAGTTGTCTTGGTTACCTAATCTTACCATAACAAAAAATACCATACATAGGTGGCTTTAAAGAACAGAAATGTATTTTCACCCTGTCCTGAAACTTAAAGTCTATATCAGGGTCTTAGCCATATGGGTTCCGTCTGTGGGCCTCTCAAAACTCACTGCCATCGAGTCAATTCCAACTCATAGTGATCCTGTAGGACAGGGTAAAACTCTCCTTGAGGATTTCCTAGATTGTAACTCTTTACGACATTAAGAAGTCTTGTCTTTCTTCCACCGTGTGGCTGGCGGTTTTGAACTGATGACTTTCTGGTTAGCATATAATCGCTATATCACCAGGATAAGGAAGACCGAAGAGGAGCGGATACATTTGAATTATGGTGTGGGCAAAGAATATTGAAAGTACCATGAACTGCCCCAAGAAGAAACAAATCTGTCTTGGAAGAAGTACAGTCACAATGCTCCTCTGAGGCAAGGGCAGTGGAACTTACTTTGGACACGTCATTAGAAGAGACCAATCCCTAGAGAAGGACATCATCCTTGGTAAAGTGGAACAGCAGCAAAAAGATGGATTTCAACAAGATGGATTGATTCAGTGACTACATCAATGAGTTCAAACATGAAAAACTGAGGATGGCACAGGACCAGGCATTGCTTCATTCTGTTGTACATGTGGTCCCTATGAGCCAGACCGACTGTTGTGCATGTGGTCGCTATGAATCTGACCGTCTTGAGAACACCTGACAGCACCTGACAGGACACCTCTCTCCTGCTTTCTGGTGACGACTGTTCTCCTTGGCATTCCTTTCCTGATGGACAGGTCCTCACATGGTCTCTGTCATCTCCCTATATATGTTTATTCTACTCTTTTTGTAAGACACTATTGAGAAGGGATTTGGTTTTGGACTCTCCCTACACTGGTAATTCCACTAACAAAAAGGAAAACCCTTATTACAAGCAGGTAGGAGGCCCAGATGCCACTTCTGGTCAATGTATCTCCTGTGCAGCCACCACATGTTAGTCACTAGACGCTTCTATGTTGCTTTGATGCTAAATAGGTTTCAGGCAAGTTTCTAGTCTAGGTTAAGAAAGGCCTGGTGATTTTACTTCCAAAGACCATCCAAAGAAGCTCTGTCATTCACAGCGTCTGATTTAGAACCAATCATGAGGATGGAGCAAGACTAGACAACAGTTCCTTCCATCGTGCCTAAGGTCACCATGAATCCTCTTTTCTCCATTTGACAATTTTGATGAGGTGCTGAAGGACATGTGCAAGACACTGCCATGATGGTTATACCATTTATTAATATTCTAGGTGAAAGTTCTCTTGATTGCAGCAATGTCACTGAGATAATAATGAAGCCTGGCAGTCTTTTTGAACAAGAGTTCATTTTATTGCAGTACTGATGTTTTGGGACTTCATTCCTATAGTCCATAGGAATGAGACCTTATTCATTATGGCAAATGACTATGGTTTTCATTTCATCTAATTAAGATGTGCAGGTTCACAGGATGCTTCCAAAGATGTAAAATTTCGATGGCAGGAGAAAAGATTTGACTTTTAAAATTTGATAATGATATAATTCTTGGCTTTAGGAAGGATTCCATCTTAAAAAACAAAAAAAGAAACTGAAGGAGTTTAGAAGAATGTGGCTGTTTATTGCTGCTATACTTTTATTTCACTGCTGTAGCATGTAGCTTAGCGTATCTTTAACTGAAAGAATTAAAGAAAAAAATCCAAGCCTGAAGTTGCCATATTGAAATATTCTGTGGTGTGGGCAAAATATCAAATGATGTAGGAAGCATCAAAAGAAGATGAAAAGATGATTTACATTAACCACACAAAACATAAAATACTTAGGAATGAACCTAGCTAAAGAAACAAAGGACACATTCAGAGAAAACTACAGAACACCCCATACTCATGGATAGGCAGATTTAATATTGTGAAAATTCCAATACTACCTAAACAATCTACAGATACCACACAATTCCAATCCAAATTCCAAATACATTTTTTTAAAAAAATGGAAAAATATTTCCATTTTCATATGGGTAGACAAAAGACCCAAGATAAGCAAAGATCATTTAAAAAAGAAGAAGCAAGTAGCAGGCCTTGCACTATCTGACCTAAAAACCCTGCTATCTGGCCACAGTAGTCACAACAGCCTGGTACCGGTACAATGAGAACTATATAGACCAATGTATCAGAACAGAAAACCCAGTCAGAATGCATCAGCCTATGGCAATTAATCTTCAAAGAAGGAACTAAAAATATACAATGGGACAAAGATAGTCTCTTCAACAAATGGTGTTGGGCAAACTGGATATCCATACGCAGAAGAATGAAACAAGACCCATATATCTCCCCATACACAAAAACAAGTTCAAGATGGATTAAAGTCCTAAATGTAAACCCCAGAGCTATCAGGATCATCAATGAAAAAACTGGAACAAGTTTAAGGGCCCTGTTGCAGGGCATATCTAGACTACCAAGTGTAACGAAGGAGGCACACACAGCGGAGGACAAGACAGATGACTGGACATGCTGAAATTATATCACTTATGCACATCCAAAGATTTCATCAGGAGAGTAAAA
>NW_022103928.1:33912461-33914029 GCF_000313985.2 Echinops telfairi | reverse complement strand
TTAAAAAATGAATGCCTGATGGGGTTTGATCAAGTACAATGTATCTGAAAGGAATTACTGAGCTCCAAATGGAGGGTGATCATGATAGTGGGACAGGGGAAAGGTGAAAGAAAATAGAGGAAAGAAGTAGGCGGCAAAATCTATTTATAGAGGTATAGCTATAGGCATGTATATATGTAAATATATTAATTTATAATGAAAGGTATAGAGGCCAATGTACATGTTTTTATATGTTAAGTATTAAGATAGCAGGTGAACTTTGGGCCTCTATGATAGGAATTCCCTAAACACAAGAACACTTTGTACTAATAACCTGGCAAACTTTGATACTCACCTTCCTGACATGATCACTGAAGATAAAATGGGTGCATAAGCAAATATGGTGAAGAAAGTGGATGGTGCCTGGCAATCAAAAGATATGGTGTCTGGGGTCTTGAAGGCTTGAAGTTAAACAAGCAGCAAGCTATCAGGGAAGCAAACCAGCCTGTGTGATCATGAGGTGTCAACAAGATCAGGTATCAGGCATCAAAAGATCCAAAGCAAACAATTATATCGATGTGAAAGATGGGGTGTGGAGTGGAGACACAAAGCCCAACTGTGGGCAATTGCACATCCCCACACAGAAGGGTTACAAGGAAGGGATGATTCAACCAGGGTGCAGTATAGCACCGATGAGACACACATCATTCCTTTAGTTCCTGAATGCTTCCTCCCCCGCCTCCCACCCCACCCCACTACCACAACCCAGGTCTACTTTACAAATTCAGCTACATATTAATACAAATAAGAGATCTCCCATACATGGAATTCAGGAGAGATAAACCCCAGAGGAACATTAATGGGAGTAGCGATATCATGAGGGTAGGGAGATCGTGGGGGTGTGGGTGGGCAAGAGGGAGAAAGAGGGAACCTATCAAAAGGTTGGATATATAGCCCACCCCCCAGGGGGACAAAAACCAGAAATGTGCATGAAGGGAGACAATGGACAATGCAAGACACAAAATAACAACAATAACATATACTTGATCAAGGATTCACAAGGGTGGAAGGGGGGGAGGGGAAGGAGCTGATATCAAGGGCTCAAGTAGAAAAAAAATGTTTTGGAAATGTTGATGGCAATAGAATGGCTTAATACAATTGAATGATGGATTGTTATTAGATTGTTGTAAGTGCCCCCCCAATAAAATGATTAATAAAATAAATAAAAAGAGAGGAAAAAAAGAGAAAATATCAAATGACTGAATTAAGAAGTGGGAAAAAGACATGGACAGTTGGATAAGAATGAAGTACAAATGGCTAATAAATACACGAAAAAAATGCTCAAGATCACTAGCTGTCCAAGAGAGGCAAGTTAAAATCACAAGAGATCACCTTATGCCTACATTCAGAGTCTAATTAAAAACAAAACAAAACAGAAAACAGCAAATGCTGGAGAGGTTGTGGAGAGAATGGAACTCATACACCATTGGTGGACTTGTAAATACATGCAACCACTATGGAAAATGATACGCTGATGCTTAAAGCAATTGGGAATTGAAATCCTATATAACCCAGCAATATTCCAAAGA
>NW_022103928.1:33909398-33911366 GCF_000313985.2 Echinops telfairi | reverse complement strand
GAGACAAGGGTGTGCCCTTGTAAGAAATGTTACGGTAAAGTTCCCCCTGGCACTGTACCCCATGCTCACTGTAAACAGAGCTCCATCAATTGAGAACTCAATCTGTACAAAGCAATGACTCGTGATTGCAGCTTGCAGTTGGACTATACTCGCATAAACCTACCAGTATACTCATATCAACAGTATCTTAAATTCTATGCCATTGGGTAAATGATTGATGTTATCAAGGCAATTGCCTTATACCCCAGGGGGAAGATTGAAAATGTTTTACTTTTTAAAACATAGTTGTTCTTGTTGGTTTTTGTTTTTGTCACAATAAGATCTCAAAGTAAGCCAGAGTCACTTATAACAGGTGGACAAGTAGATGGGTTTTGGGCTCCCATCTCATTCCAACCCCAATCCAAGATCAGTTATTTCTTATAACACGGTCCTACTCCGTACTCCGCTCCATGAGGCGATCACTGTAGATGAGTGCTACAGCAAAGTGTGGCCAAGAAAACAGACAGGGTCTGCGTAACAAGACTATCAGTGAAATAGTGTCTGGGATCTTAAAGTCTTGTATTGAAACAAGCATCCATCTAAGTGAGGCATCAAATAAGTCCACATTGAAGAAGCACAGCAGCTGGTGTGATCCAAAGATGACAATAGCAAAATCCAAATATGACGAAGGGGAACGTATCAGAGTTTAAATGGTGAACACCCAATTTGTAGAAGGCTCTGGAGGACAGTGGGAGCCCAAAATCCACCTGCAGACTTCCTAGTCAGATGAAGCCTCCGGCAGATCCCCTCTCGCCACAGACGAGGGATGGGAACAGCTTTGCTATCAGACCGAGACTATGGTAAACTTGACTCTGGCGAACTGAACCATGGTATAATATGATACTTGGTCAGTTGAGCTCCCTCTTGTTCCAACCTGAACTGCACTAGGCTTACATTATTTCTTGTCTGTTCCGTGACAGAAACTGCTTCTCTGGCCTTTTTAATATTGTTGGGGGTCTATTCTTTTTAGCTCTTTATTTTTATATCATTATTTTATTCTTTCTGTTTTGTTTTTTATTGTTTCTGTTAGGTTTCCCAGTTTATGAAGCACAGCAGGAGTGGATGCATAGAGACAATAAGTGATGCAATGATCTCTGGGGGATGGGGGTAGGATGGGGAGGGTGAGGGAAATTGGGGAGCAAACAACGAATACGGGAGTGTGGATGGAGCACTACAACTCATTGTGATGATGTATAACAAGTCTTTTAAAAAGTGACTTAGCTATGAAAGTGGATGGTATGTGAATTTTATATCCAGAAAGCTACTAACAAGAAAAACAAGCCAAAGTTGACCAGTGTTCACTATGTGTGAAGGAGGAAGAGTTGTTGCTTAGGGGGCACTGAGTTTATGTTAATGGTGGTGGAATAATTTGGAAAAGGAGATCAATAAGGAATCTACAGTATAAAGAAAATGTTCTAAAATTGACTGTGGTAATGATTGTACAACTCTTCTGGATATGATTGAACTATTGAATTGTATGATATGTGGAAGAAGTGCCAATAAAAGTGTTAAAAAATATGGAAAGTATACACAGCCACTGAACCAAAAAGAACCGGTTGGCCTTCAACAATTTCAAGAGGTAGGATATGATCAAGAACCAATGGTACTAAAGGAAGACGTTCAAGCTCTACTGAAGACATTAGCTAAAAGCAAGCCAGGAATTCATGGAATACCAGTTGAAATGTTTCAATAAGTTGATGTAACTGACCATGCTTACACATCTATGCCAAGATATTTAGAAGACGTGTACTTGGACAACTGAATGGAAGAGATCTATATTTGTATCTATTCCAAAGAAAGGCGAATCAACAGCAATAGCAAATTATTGAACAATATCATTGAATTCGCATGCAAGTAAAATTCTGTCAAAGATCATTAAACTATGCTTGTAGCAGTACATCGACAGCGAGCTGCCAGAAATTAAGGCCA
>NW_022103928.1:33898835-33908738 GCF_000313985.2 Echinops telfairi | reverse complement strand
AAAGCAAGGATGTTACTTTGAGGGCTAAAGTGCACCTGACCCAAACCATGGTGCTTGCAATGGCCTCACATGCACGGAACGTCATACATTCACAAGGAAGACAAAAGAGGAATTGATGCTGGCAAAATTTTTGGAAAGTACCAAGAGAACAAACAAATCTATTTTGGAAGAAGTACAAGTGGCCATCTAGCAGAGAAGCAACACGCCCACATGGAAGAAGCATTCCAGCCCGTGCAATCATGAGGTGTCGACGGAATCAGGTAAAAGGCACCAGAAGACCCCAAACAATAACAACATATTGTTGAGATCATTGGGGTGTGTGTGTGTGTTTGTTTGTGTGAGAGCAGAGACCTGTAGACAATAGGACATCCCATCACAGAAGGGTCATAAGGAAGGGATGAGTCAACCAGGGTGCAGCATAGCACTGATGAAACACACAACATTCCTTTGGTTCTCTGAGGCTTCCTCAACCCCCACTATCATGACCCCAGTCCTGCCTTTCAGTTCTGGCTAGCCCAGAGCATGTACACTGGTACAGATAAGAGCTCAGGATACACAGAATCCAGGTCAGATAAACCCCTCAGGAACAGAAATGGGAGTAGTGATATCAGGAGGGTAGGGGGAAAGTGAGCGGAGGAGGGGAGAAAGGGGGAACCAATCGCGATGATGAATGCATAACCCCCCACCCCTACTCCCAGGGGGCCAAAAAACAAATGTGGGTGAAGGGGGACAGCCGTTGGAGTAAGACATGGAAGCAATAATAATTTATCATTTATCAAGGGGTCATGAGGAGGGAGGAGGGTGCGATAAAAGAGGAGCTGATACCAGGGCTCAAATAAAAAGTAAATGATGAAAATGATGGTGACACATGTACAAAGATGCTTGGTACAATTGATGTATGGAATGTTATAAGAGCTGTAAGAGCCTCCAATAAAATTATTTAAATAAATAAAGTACAGTTAGAATGCTTCCTAGAGACGAAGAGGGCGAGGCTTTGTCTCACATACATGTTATTAGGTGAGACCAGTCCTTGGTGAAGGACATCACGGTTGGTAAAGTAGGGGGGCAGTGAACAAGAGGAAGCCCTTCAACAAGATGGATTGACGCAGTGGTTGCATCAATCGGCTCCAACATCAGAACAGTTTTAAGGATGGTGTACGGTTTGACAGTGTTTTGTTCTATTGTACGTAGGCTTGCTATGTGTCAGAACTGACTCAAGGGCACCTAAACAACAACGGGACAGACGGACTTCAAAAAGTTTATGGAAAAAACTGGAATTAGAAATAATGGAATTTTTCTACCAATATAGGATCACATGAGTAGGTTGACTAGATAACAATAGCTGTAGTTTTAAAAACTACCTCTTTCAAATTGAATGAAAATATGGATGATTTTTATTATGTATCATTCATTTGGGATATATATATATATATATTCAGATATATACTTAATGTCTCCTTTAGTGTGAATCTGCCAGAGTTAAGTTTCCTCTGTTTTTTGACAGTCTGAAAATGTTTCATTTTGAAGGATATTTTTGCTGGGTAAAAGTCTTTTTTTTTTTTTCCTTTAAAAAAACTTAAATCATTTTACTGGGGGCTCTTATTGCAATCCATATATACTTCCATTGTGTCAAGCACATTTGTACATGTGTTGCCCTCATCATTCTCAAAACATTTGCTCTCCACTTGAGCACTTGGAATCAGCTACTCATTTTTTCCCCTCTCTCTCTGCTCCCCCCTCCCTCATAAACCCTTGATAATTTGTAAATTATTATAATTTGGACATATCTAAAACCAAATGAAGACACCCCTTACTCACTTTACTGTTGTCTATCCCCCAGGGAGGAAGTTATATGTAGATCCTTGTAATTGATTCTCCCTTTCTACCCCATCCTCCCTCCACCCTCCTGGTATCGTCATTCTCACCACTGGTCCTGAAGGGATCATCCGCCCTGGATTCCCTGTGTTTCCAGTTCCTATATGTACCAGTGTACATCCTCTGGTCTAGCTAGGTTTGTAAGGTAGAATTGGGATCATGATAGTGGGGGCGGGGGAGCATTTAAGAACTAGAGGAAAGTTGTGTGTTTCATCGATGGTACATTGCACCCTGAGTGACTCATCTCCTCCCCATTACCCCTCTGCAAAGGAATGTCCAGTTGCCTACAGATGGGCCTTGGGTCCCCACCCTGTACTCTCCCTCATTCATGATGATATGATTTTTTGTTCTTTGGTGCTTGATACCTGATCCCTTTGACATCTCGTGATCACACAGGCTGGTGTGCTTCTTCCATGTGGGCTTTGTTGCTTCTAGGCTAGATGGCTGCTTGTTTACCTTTAAGCCTTTAAGATCCCAGATGTTATATCTCTTGATAACTGGGCACCATAAGCCTTCTTCATCATACTTGTTTATGCACACATTTGTCTTCAGTGTTTGTATGGAGAAGGTGAGCATACAATGATGATTTTTTTGTTCTGTGATGCCTGATACCTCATATCTTCGACATCTCATGATCATACAGGTTGGTGTGTTTCTTCCATGTGGGTTTTGTTGCGTCTCAGCTGGATGGCTGCTTGTTTACCTTCAAGTCTTTAAGACCCCAGGCACTGTATCTTTTGATAACCGGGCATCATCAGCTTTCTTCACCACATTTGCTTATGCACACATTTGTCTTTAGCGATCGGGACGGGAAGGTGGGTATCATGGAATATCCGTTTAATTGAGCAAAGTATTCTTGCATTGAGGGAGTACTAGAGTGGAGGCCCAATATCCATCTGCTACCTTAATACTAAAACTATAAATATATGTACATATGTATATGCCTGTATTTAGGCCTCCTACTTCTTTCCTCTGTTTCCTTTTACTTTCCTCTATCGCTGGGTATAAGTCTTAAAGCTGAGATTAACTTTCTATAAATATTTAAAGATTCCATTTCTTAGATAAATTTGTGACATGTATGTACGTACTCAGTTACTTAGTACGGCCCATTCTAGTCCTGATCCCTTTTGTGACATACTGTAAATGCTAGCCCCTGTACCTATGGCAGGATCCTTGGTGGTGTTGTGGGTTATGAGTTGGACTGCTAACTGAAACCACCAGCAGCTCCCTGGAAGAAAGATGAAATCTTGTAATCCCATAAGAGTTACAGTCTCAGAATCCCATGGGGAGAGTTCTATCCTGTCCTATAGGGTTGCTCTGCATTGTAATCCACTCTGTGGCACTGAGTTTAGTGAGTTACGGATGCCTATGGTTATAATCCTATTTTGGAGAGAATTTTCAGTTACAGGATTAAGGTGAAATGTATCCTTAATCTCTACCCTACTACAAGAAATAATTAAAATTTTCCTTCAGGATATGATCTACTGAAAGACAAAAGCACAACTCCATCAAAGCCTTCCCTTTTGGGTGACCTCCTTTTCCCAGACCCGACCTTGATAGAAGGAGGAGGCCAGCTCTGATTTTCACACATATTTGGCTTATGGCTCTGTATTCTGGCTGCTTCTGCCTGACCTTTGGCACTTGGTCTATCACCAGATCTGGTTTCACCAGTATCTACAGCCTTGTAGATGAGGGCGATCCCCAGACAGATGTCTGAGCCTCAGATTTGGGAGTTAGCTATTTCCTTGATGTTTTATAAATTCTGAGACTTTGCAGAGAATTGTAGAACCCAGGGTCTCGAGAGACTGTACTAAGAGGAAGCGGGGGCAGGGTTGGGGGGGATGGAGTGGTATAACATCTTGGAAATGTTGAACTTTTGGGACTAGACTGATATTAATTCTTCTAAAAGTAACTATTATCAGAGTTTGGTCTTAGTCTGATGTTTCAAATCAGCTTTGAAAATTTCTTGGTTGTTATCTCTTTCTTGTGAAACTCCTATTACTAGTATGCTAGACTTAAAAAAAATCGTTTTACTGGGAACTCGTACAGCTCCTATCACAATTATTTCATCCATCCATCCATTGTGTCAAGCACATTTGTACATATATTGCCATCATCATTTTCAAAACATTTTCTTTCTATTTGAGCCCTTAGTATCAGCTCATTTCCCCCCTCCCTCCCTCACAAACCATTGATAATTTATGTATTGTTATTATTTTGTCATGTCTTACACTGACTTTTCCATTGTCTGTCCCCAGGGATCATTGTGTAGATGTAGATCATTGTGATTATATGTAGATCATTGTGATTGGTTCCCCCTTTCTTCCCCCATCCTCCTGGTAGCCTACTCTCATTATTGGTCCAAAGGGGTTTATCTTTCCTGGATTCCCAGTGTACATGCTCTGGTCTAACTGGATTTGTAAGGTAGAGTTGGGATCATGATAATGAGGGGTGGGGGGCAGGGAGGAAGCATTAAAGAACGAGAGGAAAGTTGTATGTTTCATCAGCACTATACTGCACCCTGACTGTGACCCCTGCTTAAGGGGATGTCCAATTGTCTACAAATGGGTTTGGGTCTCCACTCCACACTCCCTCTCATTCACATTGATCTGATTTTTCATTCTGGGTCTTTGGAGTATGCTAGACTTTATCACTGTCTCTTATCTTTCTTTTGTCCTTGCTCCTCTGCTTCATATCCGTGTATTACTTTCTGCCTGGTTTCTTCAGAACTATGTTCCAATTTTTCCTTCTCTAGTCAGCTCTGTTTAATTTCCTATTAAATCTACAATTTTTCAATTAACACTTTTTATTTATAAAATTCTCACTTCATTATTTTGTTTCATAATTTTCATCTCTCCTCCTAAGTTTATCATCTTATTTTTGAGCATGGTATTTCAAACTCTGTGCTTGATAATGTCAACCTCTGGAGTTGTGAGTCTGTTTACATTGTCTTGTCTGTTATTTTTATTTCCCCCTAGTGATTTTTGTACAAATGGTCTTATCCTCTCCCCCCCTCCCCCCAGTGTCTGTTTATTTCTTATTGTGTACCAGATTTCTTATTTGCATTTTTGTAATATTATCTCAATCTAATTTTCCAGTAGGATCAATCATCTCATTCTAAAGTTAGGGATGGAGCCGATTCAAATCTCTACTGCAAACTCTTCAAGGGTTCATTTACTTCCTGTTCACTCTGAATCCTAGAGTGCAGTCTTTGGTGATTTCGGTGCAAATAAAGTCCTAGAGTTTATTTCCTAGCCCTAAGGGGAAGCAGAAGAGAATTGCAGGGGGAAAATCGACCTGAAGGCCAATGTTACCTCCTTGGGCCTCTGTCTTTTCTCAAATCCTCATCTGGTAATTCTTTACTATTTTACTAGTCCAACCATGCTTTTGAGAAAACATGTTTATGAATCTATTGACTAGTCTTTCCTTATTGCCTGAACTATGTTCATTTTAAGAGCTGTAGCATTATTGCAATTGAAATTCTCCAGATTTATAGAACCTTCAAATTTGTCAACATTGTTAATATTATTTTAGGTAAGGCACTTTCATAAGAAGGATTGGGGAGCGGGTAGTAAAAGATCGCCTGCTGTTCATCAAAATACTAGAAATTTAACATAATTTAAGATTTAATTATTGGAAATCCAAAATGTAACAGCCTCCTCCTTTACAGTAAAAATTCCTTTAAAATTTAGTACAGAGTTTCTAATTGAGGAAGGTGGTAAGCGAAGCCGTTAAGTTCAGTAGCTAGGTACAAAGCTAGATACAAAGCACCTCTAGATAACCAGAGCCATGTGCTGTTTCAGGGGTAGTCTGGTAGCCCCTGGAGAAATGTTGGTGTAGATAATTATTTCCTGTAGATAATTATACAGATATATTTCCTGTAGATAACATGTAATTGCAAATAATCATTGCAAAAGCTGCTTCCTGTCACATTGTTTAGGGTATCATTTTTTCCTGTGATCATTGTAAAACTTTTTTGTTGTTGTTGGTCCCACAGTTTAAGATATATGACTTGCCTTATTTTCACTGGATTTTTGAAGCAGTTTGGAGGCTTCAAACTCCATGGTTTCCTTCTTCCTCGTGCTTCCGAGTAAATCAAGAATTTCTTGAATCAATCCGGTCTCTGTCTTTGGCTAAAGTGGTGACAGGGAATCCTGGACTTTTGCCAGGGCAACAGGACGATCAGTCAAAGAAGGAAAGGAAGCTTCCCATCAGCCCTAACTGGTAAAGACAATTTGGAAGAGAGCTTGACATAATGGAATAACAGAATGGACCAGATGCCTTCTAAGGTACGGTGATACAACATCCACTTATTGAAGAGGTCCTTTTCTTTCCTGCCTATCTACTTGTTTCACCTCAGTAATTGTAATCCTGCATTTTGTCTCAAAATGCCCTGAAAAAATCTATTCTTTTTCACATGATTCATGCTTTCAGGACTTTGCTCAAAAGTCAGTAAGACATTTCTTGATCTTCCAGTCTCAAGTCGAGGGTTGTCCTATATCTTCTGTTTTGCTTCATTTTTCTCCAAAGTCTTTACTACTCTTTGTGGACTTTTTGTCTAACTTGCCCTCCTGGGGCATCTTCACCCCGGGAGCTTGGATTTTTGCTCTACAGTGAACCCTCGTTTATCGCGGTTAATCGGTTCTAGACCCTACCGTGATAAATGAAATTCCGCGAAGTAGGATTCCTTATTTGTAAATCAAATATTTTCGTAGTTAGAGCATAGAGGACATGAAAAAACACCCTTTAGTCACCATTACACTCGTATTACCCAATTTATTAAACGGAAAAGGGAAAATGCAGTAAAACATTTTGGACATTACAATTATAATTTATTCTTTATTATATTATTTATGGCATCAAGCGTGTACAGTATGAGCCAATCAGTGGCAGTAATGACAGAGCATGCGCTGTTACGCAAAAACCGCGATAGAGTGAAGCCGTGGAAGTCGAAGCGCGAAGTGGCGAGGGTTCACTGTACTGTCCATTATAAGGTTATGCCTGACACATCCTATGTATGCAATAGATATTTGTTTGCTTGTTGTTGTTGTTATATGCCATCAAGTCGGTTCCAACCCATAGTGACCCTCTGCACAACAGAATGAAACACAGCCGGTTTTGCACCATCCTCACAATTGTTCCCATTGTTGCAATCACTGTGTCAACCCATCTCCTGGAGGGCAGTCCTCTGTTTTGCTGCCTCTCCCCTTTGCTAAGCATGATGCTCCTCTTCAAGTACTGGTCTCTCCTGACAATATGGCCAAAGTTTGTAAGATGAAGTCTTACCATTCTTGCCTCTAAGGAGCACTGTGGCCTTACGTCTTCCAAGGCAGATTGGTTTGTCCTTCTAGCAGTCCATGGTACTTTCAGTATTTTTCCCCAGCACCATGATTCAACTGCATTGATTCTTCTTTGGTCTTCGATTCAATGCCCAACTTTCCCATGCGTATGAGGCAATGGAAAATACAGTGGCTTGGGTTAGGTGAACCTTAGTCCTTAAAGTAACATCCTTGCTTTTCAATACTCGAAAGAGATCTTGTGCAGATTTACCTAATGCAGTATGTCTTTTGATCTCTTGACTACTGACTGCTTCCATGAACACTGATTATGTATCCAAGCAAAATGAAATCCTTGAAAACGCCCACCCTTTCTCCATTTGCCATGATGTTACCTGTTGGTCCTGTTGGTTCAGTTGTGAGGATGTTGGTCTTCTTTACATTGGTTGTAGTCCAATCTGAAGGCTGCCATCTTCCTCAGCAAGTGCTCCAAGGCCTCCTCACTTTCAGCAAGCAAGGTGTGTCATCTGCATGTGGAAGGTTGTTAATAAGCCTTCCTCCCATCTTGATGCCACACTCTTCCTCATGTCTTCCTGCATCTCTGATGATCTGCTCAGCACACAGACTGAACAAGTCTAGTGAGAGGATATAGCCCTGAAACATACCCCTTTCCGGATTTGCATCTGATTTGCTTTAGGTATTTTATTTGTGGACTCATTAAGTGACAGCATGGATTGGGCTAACAAACGTTTCATATTTGTGTAAGTAAGCTTCACTGAAACATGCTCCTTAAAGTAATTGGTAAAATTACCAGGTACAATGTAATTAACAAAGAAGCCACATGATACAACCATTAAGCAGCTCAACTGCTAATCAGAAGGTGGATGATTTGAGGCTGTCCAGCTGCTCAGGGGAGAAAGGACTGATGACTGGCTTTGGTAAAGGTTCCAGTTAAAGTCCTAGGGGTCAGTTCTACTCTGCCACCTGGGGTCATTTTGAGTTGGTATCGACTTGATGACATTCAACAATGACAACAGCAATGTAACCTGGTACTTAATTTCCTTTGTGGTGTTGTTCCTCAAAATCATGATGAAAATGAAATGAAATATCCAAAAGATTAAAAAAATAATTCTTTGGAAGACCAAAACAAGAGTCTTCGTATAATTTTAAATTATTGAATGTACTATCTAATTTGTTTAGGGAAATATGAGCTAGTCTTTGGAACTGTGTCTTATTGAAGCCATTGCTTGCTGACTCTAACTGCCTTGGTTTCCTCAAATGAAATTAAGACCGTTTTTTGACTATTCTAGAAAGATTGATAGTTTCTCCTTACCAAACATTCTCCCAAAGGCACAAGAGAATGAATTCCTGCTGCTAATAATGATAAGCCAAAGCAGCCCATTAAATTCCTTTTTAAGTTTACACATTTTACCCTAGAGATCTAGGGAAAATATGTAGATTGCTCCTCTCTTTGTTCAAATATGACAATAATATGGCAAGTTTATTTACCACTTGAATGAATGAAAATATTTGCCACTACCTCACTGGTTTATTTTGCAAGACCGTGAGAATGATCATCACCCTGAAACATCTTTTCTGAATTAAAGAGACCTGACACTCCATATCAGAACCTCTAGGTTGGCGTAAGAACAGTTTAAGAATAGAGGCGTTCACAAACATGTAGGTATGGAAGGCAACAGAGATCCGTGCCCACCCTGTCAGCTGGCATTCTCCAGAGATATCTAGAATAACGAAAAAATAGGTGGTGCCGAGCAACATGTACAGATGATTGTTGGTAGAAAATTTAATACGTAGAAACATTTTATTGTATGAATTGAGTTTTCATGAAACATGGAAGTCTGAAAGTGCTTCTGATCCATCACATTAATTTTTCCTACTTCAGACGAATGTGCTCTGTGATGAAAGGTGACAGATACTCCTATTTTATCACCAATACTGTGATTTTCATCCCATGGACACAGACCAAGGGTCTTAAACAAGTCCTGGTTCTAAAAATCATTTCTCTTAGTCCATCTCTCAAATTTTATTTTCATTGCCAAGATCTTGCCGCAGGCCTTAAAAACATCATAGATTTCTCTACAGTTGTGAACGAAGGATATCCAACATTGCAAAAAAAAAAAAATCTGCTAAAAACGCCATGACATAAATAAGCATTTATCTATCCTATATAATTTTCTCCCTTTGTCATGCATTTATTTCTCAATCAAGAAAAACTAAAACTCAGCCTTGAAGTTGAAAACTCAAACAAATATATATCCTCAGCATCATAAAACAAGTTTTCAGAATCAATCTCTCTTTTACTGTACATTTTTCTAAAAAAGATGAATATTCAAGCCAAGGCTTCTTTCCATTAATTTTAATCACCACTGTTTTATCACTTCATTGACTACACTGAGGGAAATCCACAGGCAAGCTCCTTTGGACTAGAGGTTCTCAGCCAATGGAGCATCTCTGACTGAAGGATTTTAGACGTCAAACAGCCTTGATGGCGCCTTCTCTTTCTGGAGTTTTGCCCATCGGTTTAGACTGGTCTGTGAAGAATGTTTCTGCATATTCTCAGAGAACATTAGCATGCACCCTATGACTGTGTCAATAAGAATGTCTTTTTCAGCTTGGCTCCTTCTTTTTAATCCAGAACTGATTTAGTCAAATCTAAATTGCAGGACTTCTTCCTACTAATATATGAGCTTTATATTCTAAAGCAATAATGGAAACTGACCTTGAGGTGTGT